>NC_088226.1:20185943-20517193 GCF_036934945.1 Oncorhynchus masou masou | reverse complement strand
CACACACACACACACACACACACACACACACACACACACACACACACACACACACACACACACACACACACACACACACACACACGTTCCCTGGCCTGGCTCCCATGGTTACGGATAGAGAGACCCACAACACCCACAACAAGTAACCTACCTCATTAATTAATAGATACATGCCATGCAGCCTCCTACAAATATACACCTACAGTACTGACGACACAGCACTCAAACATATAACTTCCATTAATGATACCGAAGTGAGTGCACGCACACACCTGTCTCTTGACAGTATTAGCATTCTTGCGTACTTGCCTTTCATGATATGCACCAACACACAAGCTCTATACTACAAACCCCACAAGCTCTGACTGACACACAAACAAACATACACCCATGGTTTGACAACTGGGATAGGGAGTGGAAGTGTGGCCAACAATCAATATAATGCAATCCATATTATGCCACCCATGCAAGCAACACATTCTCTCTCCTCTCTCCTCTCTCCTCTCTCTCCTCTCTCTCTCCTCCCCCCCTGTGATAATAAGGCAGGGTAAACAGTGGAGCGTCATAATGCCCTGCATGTGTAAACACCATTAGAGCCTTAAACGGAACAGAGGTGCTGCTGAGGCTGCAGCACCACAGTATGCTAGCTGGATCTAGCCCCAGGGATCAAAGTAGATCAGGCAGCCTGGCAGGCAACAGTGACAAGGGTCTGTCATCCTTATTGACGCCCACGGAGCACGGTCCCCACCATCCTCTGTGCCAGTTAGTTAGTTAGCCATGGCACCTGCTTAGTTAGTTTGTTAGCTTGCCATGGCACCTGTAGTGCTGGTTGTCTATCTACCATGTAATTTCAAAACAGGTTGGCGGATGAACACAAATTACAGTATACAGCCCGGCTGCGAGGGTGAAGGTAGCTGGTTTTTCTTTAAGTGTTTACCTCCATATATCAATGTTGGTTTTTGCAAGACGGCCATCCTAGATTGATTCTAGCTTCCCTCGCTGTGCCTGTGAAATCAATCATCAGTGCAGGATGCAAAGCAGGCAAAGACTTTGCATTCTCCTGAAGCTCAAAGGCTTCTGTGTGCTATTCTTTTTCATTGCTGTGTGCTTCCTGCTCTGCGGGGCTTCTGTTTGAAATGTGGGAGGTTTGAACAAACTTGGAGATATCTGGTAGTTGAACAAACAAGGCATTCATCACTGTCTACTCGTGTTGTTTTTCTTTCGCTCCCTCTCCCCCATTAGTTGTAATGTATTGTTTGTTAAGTCTGGTAGAGGCAGACCAAGTTCTGCATCCCATCGCTCACGTCGCAGCGCCGGCGAGGCTGCAAAGCCTAATGAAATAATGGTGCTGCACACTGTCTTTTTATGGACTCGTTCACAATTTGTCGTCTTTGCAGTAGACGGTGTTGTCTTTTACATGTGCTGCAACTTTTTCTTTGTCATCGTGCCATGCCCATTTGTATTTCATAACTTTAAAGAGAAAGCCAAATTGCTCGGCAATGGGACAGTAACGCTTTTCTGAATCCGAATCTCAAATGAGCCATTTGAAAAGACACCTCTGAGACTGCAAAACGCAACACAGAGAGCGTGATGGAAAATGTATTCACGGGCGGTTGACTCTGCTGCCTTGCTCCGCATCCATAAATGCAGTGTAAGTCATCTCCTGACTGTTGCATGTTTGCGCGTCGAGTTCGCCTGCTTTGTCACACACCGTGGAGGAATTAACAGCTTAAGTCTGTGGCTAGCACAAGCCTAACGCTAGCCTTGAGGAAGATTTGTGTAGTGACCATGGAGATTCGATTATGTGCTAAGGAGAGAGACAGAGAGGGATGGAGAGACAGAAAGAGATGTAGAGAGAGAGAGAGAGAAAGAGAGAGAGAGAGGCTGTTTAAAATGACTGGAATGTCCTGCATCGTCAGGAGACTGAGACCAGGGCAGAAAGTTTTAATCCTTGTGGTAATTTGAAAGCACCTTTGTCTCTCCTCTTTCCCCTTCGGAGGTGTTTATAGTGGCTTTTAAAATTTGATCTGCCCTCAGGCCAAGAGCAGGAAAACTCATTTAAGTGTGTGGCCAGACCACAGTGACTGCGGAAAATGTCCAATTTACTGTATTTTACCTCACCGCCACATCCTCTGCCAGGTGATCTTCACATCCAACACTCCATCAAGCCACTCAACCATCAAAAGGCCCTCAGTCTCAGTTATAATACACCAACCTTTAGCCATTTGATTTCTCTCCCCAAGTGGGATTATCAACATATTTTGAGAAGATTTTGGAACCACAGCGTCTTCCGGTTTGATTCATTTCAGAAGTTCTGCCTAGAAAGCTGCTGGTGTGCTGAATGTCAAGCAGGGCCCCTTTTCCCGCTGGTCCCAGACTATTGACTCATTCACAGTGAGCAGCCTGCTCACTTTAGTTAAGTGAAGCTTAGACACTGTAGCTAACACAAACAGCCGCTCCTTATGGGCCACCAAGGTAGCCAGAGGCACCTTACTCTCGACAGCTGGAGGAGGTAGTGGCTATCAAGGTCTTCGTCCCAATGGCACCCTATTCTCTATATATAGCACTGTGGGCTCTGATCAAATGCAGTGCACTATATAGGAAATAGGGAGCCTATATAGGAAATAGGGAGCCATTTGAGACACTGCCAAGTAGTCCCCCTCTCATCCTGTCCAATCATTACCACGTTGATATGAATGGAGAACAGAGTAAATGCTGAGCCAAGAGAGGAAACTAAGCTAAATGGAGGGAAAGGGTCGTTTCGGGGTTGATGGGGCCATTGGGGCCCATAGCCAGGCGGTGTGTGTGTGTGTGTGTGTGTGTGTGTGTGTGTGTGTGTGTGTGTGTGTGTGTGTGTGTGTGTGTGTGTGTGTGTGTGTGTGTGTGTGTGTGTGTGTGTGTGTGTGTGTGTGTGTGTGTGTGTGTGTGTGTGTGCGTGTGTGTGTGTGTTTGTGTTTGTGTGTGGGAGTCTCTAGCACCTGTCATCAGCCACTCAAAGATCCACACAGTGACAGCAACATACACTTGCATGGGCCAACGTTGGCCACACTTCCACTCCCTATCCCAGCTGTCAAGCTTCAAGAAGGCCCGGTCCCTGGCTCTGGAGATAAAGAGAAGGATGGAGAGTTGGCTGGGGGAGGAGGGATAGAGGGATGGAGGGATGGAGGGATAAGGAGGGCCAGCAGCCCTGCAGCCACTGCCAGAGGGAAGACATATGGCGACGGAGACCTCCGTGGCCGTTTAACCAATGTTCTGCTTCTGAGTCCTTTACCTTCCACTCTACAGCTCTACAGCTGTTTTGCACTGGCTTCCACTGTTTCTTTCTCTTTCTCCCCATCCGAACGTCATCATTCGGCATTGCAGAGTAGTATGGCTGGAGACGACTGTTAGGATCTGTGCTCTTCTACATCAGAGGCTAAAGTGGAGAATCCTTTGAGAGTGGAAAGTGATTGGGTTCTTATGGGAAGATTAGGTATTTGGATTGCAAGTATACATATCAAAATTAGGTATTTGGATGATGTGTACAAAGCAACATATGCGACCATCACTGCCAATCGCTCTTCTACATCTTGGGCTGGAGTAGAGCTGAGATATTTATTCAACAAAGAGCTTGTGGAATCCTTTGAGTGGGAAATCATTCTAATTAGAAAATGATGTATTTGGATTTGAAGTGTACAGTACATAGCAACATATGGGACTGTCTTTATTGCTGGTTTCCTAATGTCCATTCTAGCAAATGTATAAATTCCATTTAGATAAATAAGTACAAGGGGGCATTGTTGCTACCAAAACCAATTGGACGAAGATTTGTTGATTCCACATTTGATCAGTGGAGGTTCCTCAGAGGAGCAACGGGAAACATAAAAATTCCAGGCATATGCGTTGTTAGTGGCTATGACGTAGGGTTCAGCAAGGAGTTGATGGACAGTCAGAAGAGAGAAAGAAATGGTAGGAGGGACTTCCCAGCTTCAAGTCGTGTCAGATTTCACACCCTGCTTCACACTGGCAGACGAGTCAGGGCTACCGCTCAATGAAAGCTATTTTGATCTAGGGTGACCACAGATAAATTTATAAGCGAAAATGTTAGTCGTAAACGGTACCAGAACCATTTAAGAGGCGTATTAATTTATTGCCACGGGGCCCACCGGAGCAACTGCTAAATTGCTTGCTGACTCTATACTGTGCTGCATCATTGTATAAACGTGTTAGTTCTAGTAGCTATGTTGACTGTGACGTTAGCTAATATGGTGACAACAATGTACACTGCTCAAAAAAATAAAGAGAACACTTAAACAATACAATGTAACTCCAAGTCAATCACACTTCTGCAAAATCAAAACTGTCCACTGTCCACTGATTGACAATAAATTTCACATGCTGTTGTGCAAATTGAAAAGACAACAGGTGGAAATTATAGGCAATTAGCAAGACACCCCCAATAAAAGAGTGGTTCTGCAGGTGATAAACACAGACCACTTCTCAGTTCCTGTGCTTCCTGGCTGATGTTTTGGCCACTTTTGAATGCTGGCGGTGCTTTCACTCTAGTGGTAGCATGAGACGGAGTCTACAACCCACACAAGTGGCTCAGGTAGTGCAACTCATCAAGGATGGCACATCAATGCGAGCTGTGGCAAGAAGGTTTGCTGTGTCTGTCAGCGTAGTGTCCAGAGCATGGAGGCGCTACCAGGAGACAGGCCAGTACATCAGGAGATGGGGAGGAGGCCGTGGGAGGAGGAGCAGGAGGAGCACTGCCAAAGCCCTGCAAAATGACCTCCAGCAGGCCACAAATGTGCATGTGTCTATTCAAACGGTCAGAAACAGACTCCATGAGGGTGGTATGAGGGCCCGACGTCCACAGGTGGGGGTTGTTCTTACAGCCCAACACCGTGCAGGACGTTTGGCATTTGCCAGAGAACACCAAGATTGGCAAATTCGCCAGTGGCGCCCTGTAATCTTCACAGATGAAAGCAGGTTCACACTGAGCACACGTGACAGACGTGACAGTCTGGAGACGCCGTGGAGAACGTTCTGCTGCCTGCAACATCCTCCAGCATGACCGGTTTGGCAGTGGGTCAGTCATGGTGTGGGGTGGCATTTCTTTGGACCTATCCATTTCTCATTCCTCCATGTGCTCGCCAGAGGTAGCCTGACTGCCATTAGGTACCGAGATGAGATCCTCAGACCCCTTGTGAGACCATATGCTGGTGCGGTTGGCCCTGGGTTCCTCCTAATGCAAGACAATGCTAGACATCATGTGGCTGGAGTGTGTCAGCAGTTCCTGCAAGAGGAAGGCATTGATGCTATGGACTGGCCCGCCCATTCCCCAGACCTGAATCCAATTGAGCACATCTGGGACATCATGTCTTGCTCCCTCCAATAATGCCACGTTGCACCACAGACTGTCCAGGAGTTGGCGGATGCTTAGTCCAGGTCTGGGAGGAGATCTCTCAGGAGACCATCCGCCACCTCATCAGGAGCATGCCCAGGCGTTGTAGGGAGGTCATACAGGCACGTGGAGGCCACAGACACACCACTTTAAATTTGAGTGTGACTCCAAATCAAAGACCTCCATGGGTTGATAAATTTGATTTCCTTTGATAATTTTTGTGTGATTTTGTTGTCAGCACATTCAACTATGTAAAGAAAAAAGTATTTAATAATAATATTTCAATCATTCAGATCTAGGATATGTTATTTTGCTGTTCCCTTTGTTTTTTTGAGCAGTGTACTTTCATTCATAGGCTAGGTTGTAGCAACCTCATGGTGGGTATAGAGAAAATTTGAGTATAGTAGTAGTGTAGTAGTGTAGTAGCCTAAACCTATTAGTGTTACAGTGAGCTGGGTGAATGGAATATGAATGCCAGTCATCCAATATGCTGTAATAGAAATAAGGCCATGATCATAAAAATAATAATACTCCTTCCTCATCTTAAATGGCACCGACCGCCACTGCATCTGATTGGTGGACAGAGAAAGTAGGAATCAATGTAAGATTGACAGATCAATACCAAAGCTGATAGGGACGTTTATCTCCATGAAGGTTATGTCTAAAATGATAATATGCCCTTAACCGGCATCAGAGCAGAAAAACTGTAGACAGAAAGGAAGCCCTGTTTATCAAATAACCTGTGCTATACCTGTGCTATAGCCTGTGCTATACTCATCTTTGCTTTTTATGCTGCTGCCAATATATTCCTCTTACTTTAAGGTGCATCATCAGCAACTTTCCACTAGAGTGGATTAAGTAACTGCCCTATGCCGTGAAACACTGACTCATACTGAGATTCTTATGAGAAATGCCTTGCAATGGTTTAGAGTATGATACAGTTGATCAAAAGTTAAATTCCCCTTTCATCCTAAAATCCACTGAGTGTAATCAAAGTCTAAAGAAATATGTGTTTGTCACGCATCACAGACATCACAGACTCCATTTATCCCCCTTGCCTAAACTCTAAGAAAATAAGATCGTTTTTTGTCACTATAGGAGAACACTTTTTGGTTCCAGGTAGAACCCTTTGGTGGTGAAACATATTGTACTTGGAACATTTTAGTAGTCAAGGGGTTCCACGTAGAACCTTGCATTAGTGAAAGGTTCCACTTGTTTCCCAATGCTGTCCCAGTTGTTTTGAAGCACGAAGCAAGATAGAAAATCATGTAGGATAGCCCATTAATCAGATCTCTCAGGCACCTCCTATAATTCAACATGCTGTCACTTGGCCCTGACGCATTGACGTGTCTAAGGGTCTGTTTGTCAGGCTTATCTGCCATGCTAGCCTAATTGTAGCTAGCATGCGTACTGGCGGCCTGACACTTAAATCTCAATATAATGGAGTCTGCCATTGGAGCTGCTATCCAGCTCCCCCTTAATAGCATACACATCAGTAGCAATTCAACTGTGACAGGGCAGTACAATTTGTCACATATGATCAGACATGATAGGGGTTTGTATGATGTCAGACTCTCTGCTGTCACCGGCTCTCTGACAAACATCAAAGCAGTGAGTAAACTATTACTACAGAGTAGTTAAGTAAGCTGGATGTCTGACCCGCAAGACTAGTAGCCTTTGCCATCACCAAGGACCTATCAAAAACTAGCATTTGGCCCCTCTATTTTCATGTCTTTTTGAATTTTGATTTGTTTTGGTTAATGATGCAAAGAAGGCAAACATCTTTGATTTGGTCTGCTTCTGAGCACTGAACTATTTCACCATTTGGTTGTATGGTTCAAACCGGGTCTGGGAGCTCAGTTCTGTGTATAACAATTGCAAATGACTTCTAATAGGGAAGGGAAGTCGTTCTGTTTGTATTTCAAAGCTGCTTTCTTGTTAGCTACCAGATGGAAATGGAGTACATTTCAACTCAAGTACAGGCTTGAGTTGTTGTTGGTTATACATTTTAATTACCCAAACAAATGCAGTCTTAATTATTCATAGGTTACATTTATATTGGAAAGAGGCAAAAGCTCCATCTGTAGTAGAAAAACTGATTAACACATTTCCTTTGATGTGCCTGACCTCAAACCAGCAGTTTTATAATTACTGTTAGGGCATGAAGTATACTGTATATTTGGATGAGATCAAGGACAAAAACCTACCAAATTACTACAGTACAATGCCAATACTGCTTTTGACAGATACGTTTTGAGCAATGGACACTAGGGAGGCATATATATAATAACACAGAGCATCAGATTTGGTTTTGACCATGACTAAACGATGCAGTATTTGCTCATTTAAAAAAATGTCACCTTTTAATCAGGCTTAATGTGGTGGAAGCAATTTAAAGTATTCATAGCTGTGGGTCATATAGCACATTAATTAATGTCAATACAATTAAATTGAGTCTCCGGCAATATTAACTTAATGCCACAACTACTGTGTAGTGCCACACTAATAAGGTTTCTGTGATACTGCTGAAGAAATGGTCGCTCTTGTACTCCTTGAAGTGGAGGATCAGAAATGGACATGTCACAAGTGAATACAACCACAAACACCAACGCAGTATACTGATACTAGAAAACATTGAGAACGCCTTCCTAATATGGAATTGCCTTTTGCCCTCGGAACAGCCTCATTTCATCTGGGCATGGACTCTGCAAAGTGTCGAAAGCCTTCCACAGGGATGCTGGCCCACGTTGACACCAATGCTTCCCAGAGTTGTGTCAAGTTGGCTAGATGTCCTTTGGGTGGTGGACCATTCTTGATACACACGGGAAACGGTTGAGCGTAAAAAAAAATGCAGAATTGCAGTTCTTAAGACAAATCGGTGCCCATGGCACCTACTACCATACCCGGTCAAAGGCACTTAAATCTTTTGTCTTTCCCATTCACCCTCTGAATGGCACACATATGCAATCCATGTCTCAATTGTATCAAGGCTTAAAAATCATTCTTTAAACTGTCTCCTCCCCTTCATCTACACTGATTGCAGTGGATTTAACAAGTGACATCAGTAAGGGATCATAGGTTTCACCCGGATTCACCTGGTCAGTCTATATCATGGAAAGAGCATGGGTTCTTAATGTTTTGTATACTCAGTGTATATCTCCCATCAAGAAAATCTTCAATCAGATTACATGAGGACAGCAATATTATAGAATAAGTTAATTGATGTTGCATTACATTGTCTCGTGTCAATGGAGAGTGAGCTAATGGAGACATGCTTTTCGACTCATGCCATGCGCACTTTGCGTGGGTTGTATCTCTCACGCATCACCACTGCCACACACACACAAAGAGAGAGAAAGAGGGAGCACTACTACAGCAGCCAGCAATGCTTTAAACCCATTCATTATGGCAGGAGGGAATTAAGAGCAATTCGATCACCCCATCCATTTGAAGTATAAATAAGTCATGTGCTAGCCGCTTAGCGTGAGGGAGTTCAATCATATTATATACTGTGTCTTCAATGTGAGAGGCGGGACATCACTTGTGAGCGTTGATAAAAAAAAGAGGACATATTTCAACAGAAGAGATTGGTTAAGTGTGTGTGTGTGTGTGTGCTTGAGCATGTGTTTGTGTGTTTATGCGTGTTTATGTGTTTGTTTGGCTCTCATTAGCTGCAGAACAAGCATTTTATATAGCAAGCACCCATCACTCCTTATAAAGCAATACACATATTGCCCTTGGAAACATAATCTTCACATGTGTAAAGTTGATTTCAATGTTAAAAATAATTGTTTTTCACTTGTTACTAACTTCACCTAGCATTTCAAATTCCACCCTTAATTCAGTTGTCAAGCTAAATCCTGGCACTAGGACGGACAGAAAAGAGCAATGGAAAGATTGTGGAGTTGAGGACATACTCCATTGTTTTTCCAGACTGGGTCATCCAATCAGAGAGAGACTGTGGCAGCTTGAAATTATAGATAATGCTCTTTAAATTTCTGCCTGACCAATTGGGTGAAAATAACAGAAGGTCTGGTATTTGGATGATGCTTGTGGTACTTGTAGTTTTTGTCATTATATCACACAGCATGATGGAGGACTAGTTGTTTGTGATGTATTAAGACACATTACTACACATAATATCCATTTAGTGGTTTAGAGTGCTAATACAATGTTAACACATGAATATCTCTCCAACATCCACTCCACTTTCTCTTGGCCTCTGTAGCATTTTGGCCTTCACAGGCACACACACAGAGCTGACTCTGGCCTCTGGGGGGAGGGGTTTGTTGAAAATAACCAATGTCTTACATTCCACAAGAAAAATAGTTATTTCTCAGAATAATTTCGGCCTTCCTCGAACCTGAGGGTTAAGGGGATCATGACAGGGGGTGATGCTGTCTCGTGTTTGGGGGGGCTCAGGGGTTAGTGGAAGAACAACAATCCCTGGATATCAGTCGTTCCAAAGCAGGGATCATCTCTACTCTATTTGTATCATCCAACTCTATTTGTTCTCAGAACCAACCTGCCAAACGTATCATAACTCTGATGGTTGTTCTTGTTGACTGTAGTCAGCTGCGGTGAACCCATTCCTACTGCATGCTCCAGCCCCTGGCTCCATGTCTGTGTCTGTGTGCATGTCAAGCCTCTTGTTACGCAGCCTCTCCAAGACGGAGTTGGGCCAATAGTGGTGGACGGGGATGAGAATTGAGAGTGTAAGGACAGCATTGCCATTTGTAAGAGCCCAGCATATATATATATTACATGTTGTTGGTGCCTGGTACCTATTGTTAGACGTGGATCGTCAATTTTACTGACGGCTGCTGCTGCTAAAACTGGTGTACTCAGACAACCCTCTGTGTGTGGTTTAGTCAGTGACCACAGACACACGCAGAAACAGACACACACATACATGGGCACGCACACAGACATGCGCACACACACACACAGTAACTCTCTCCAATACACACACACACACACACACACACACACACACACACACACACACACACACACACACGCATTATCTAATTGAAGAGGATTTTATGAGGTGCCATTCAACTCGCATAGAAAAGGCTTCTGGCAAGGCATGTAGAACCCTGTCTGAAACTTTGGATAGTATAAACATTAGATGCATCCTGGTGTTGTAATGCCAATGCCATTTTATGTAGCGCAATGTCAATACCATGTGTTAATGCCTTGTTTGTATATAAGGAGGACCTATGTGAATCACACACCAAGGCAGTTGGGATAAACTCATATTATTTGTCTCGACTTAGTCCAAGAATCTCTCCCCTGAAACCAGTGTCCAAACATGGTTCAAAATGCACTTGCCTTCCAGCGTTGTGACATTGTTTTCCGGATTTACCAGCAAGAGTTTCCGGGAAGTAGGAGAGCCAGGAATCATGCTGAGAAGCCTGGGAAAGAGTTGTGGGCTTCCGTGGTGCAGCACAGTGGAGAGAGGGAGGGAGTTCAGGCACTCGACTTCTCTACCCCAGCGGGCGTTCAGGCAGCTTAGGGTTTTGATACTCTGCGAAGACTGAATCACTTTATTTTTTTCAAAACCTGTATCTCTATTCACTCACTATAGTGTGTGGTCAAGTATTATATTTGTAGAAAGCTGCATTGTGTGGGACCTTGAAAAGTTTTGATAAAGCCACAAAGTGATGTCAGACACTTTAAGGGGATCGGTGGTGGATAAAGGAGTGAAAATTGCCTCTCCGGGTGTTCTTTCATGTCTTGATGGGCTGATTAATAGGCTGTGACCTGGGCACGAACCTAGCTTCACTCACCACACAGGTGCATTGCTGAATGGTTATGAGTGCCATGCCCTGAGCTCTAAAGCCGGAGCTCAAATCCTCCGTTGTATACAAATGAAGATACAATACTGGCTGTGATCGATTCTATCCCTTTCTGCCCAAGAATGGAAAACAAGAATGGAAAGAATGAAAAACAACATTGTGGCAGTCACTCTGCCTTGATTGAAGGCCTGCTGCCAGCCAGTGTATCAGTTGTAAAGCCAGTTGGGCCAGTGTTATCTGGTGGACTCCATTAGACATATAGTCAAGTAGTCCTCCTTGCACCAATACAATCCACTTTCATTCACAGTCAAAGGGAACTCGATGGAAGATCAGGAGCAATTTCCCTGTTGACCCCTTTCATTTTAGCAATTGCATTTTGACACACATACATTTTCATTTTTAAAGATTATTGATAATGAATGTTTTCTGAGGCATGAATGTATGTGTTATTCCGGGTTTGTAAAGGCTTCATTAAGACAAAAGTTGTAGCTTGTTTAAAGTGGAACCAGGAAGAATAGTTTATCACATGCACTGACTATGGACAGTCAGAATTAGATTTAGTTTCAACCCTTTTGGCAACTGCAGATTGGGAGCAGGGCTATGGTGGCCTGTTTGAATTACCATGTATTGTTCATTGTTTACAATTTTAGGCTAAACTGTCGGGGGATTTGCTCTGCTGAACACTGAACACTGTGAACGCTGCTCTGCTGCCAATACAATTGCACCTAAAAATGTATTCTATTGTTCTAGTTCTATTTTTTATTGCTTTGTCTAAGTTGATTTGACCTTCTCTGTTAGATGTTCTGGCAACTAAACCACAGTATTCAGTATTCGCGCAAAGTATTTTCAAACTTGAACAGACCCTCAATTGTTTCACCCCGTCTGCAATAAGAAATCTGCAGAAAAGTCAAAGAGGGCAGGACAGGACTGGGCAGGACGGGACAGGACGGGACAGGGCACACCCTGTGATTGTGGCTAATAGAACACTCCAATAAAACTTTCCTAAATGAGGATGTGCAACAATACTGTAACTTAGTCAGGGTCAGTTCAAACCCAAGTTTGCCTTACCGGTTGATCAAGGAGCAAAATTGGTACACTCAGTAAAACAGTCCTTGACGACGGAGACAAATACAAGCAATGGTATCTCACGCAGACTTTCCAAAGCCTGTGAGAAAGCTATCCCTGCTAGCACATTTGGTTCCAAGGAAGTTGTGTGAACGGAGCCATACAGTATGTTCCCTGACCGGTTAAAACTTAACGTTTTTAAAATGTGCAAGCACTCATTAAGACCAATACATCTGAACACACTTATCAAGATAAAGGATAGGAGAGAGTTTTGTTGATGCTAAGAACGGAATGTACTTTTTTTTTTTTAAACAACATTCTTTGAGCGTTCTCTTGTCATTTCTATGTTGTTGTTTCCTTAACGTTCTCGGAGCAATTTGAAAACTTTACTTTCCATCGAACCATGAGGAAACCTGAAGGAAACATTAGGCTGAAGTACTGACATTCCTATAGTAGGACATTGGTTCGGAACATTCTCTGAACTATTTGAGAACGTT
This sequence comes from Oncorhynchus masou masou, assembly GCF_036934945.1. Lineage (NCBI taxonomy): Eukaryota > Metazoa > Chordata > Actinopteri > Salmoniformes > Salmonidae > Oncorhynchus > Oncorhynchus masou. Next base: position 20,504,444 of record NC_088226.1, on the reverse strand, counting down.
CATGGTTTTACATTCCTTAAACATTACCAAAATTGAAATGAAATGTAACCATGTTTGAACTTTTAGGAAACGTTCTGTTAAAGAAATGAAATACCAAGAAAAACATTTTTTTTGTCAAGTTACTGAAATGCTGAGAATGTTGAGAAAGCCAAGCGTCTATCCTGCACCATTAACAGAAAGTTGTGGAAAGGTTATATGCAAAATAACCATAAGACAACCACACTCTCAGAAATGTATGCATATTTAAGAAACACAATGTTCTCAGCTCGGTAGCTACATTAAAAAAACTTCTCAGCATGTTATGTGTGACAGTTCCTGTTGTGATATCTTTACCCATGGTTGGCATATAGGCTCCATTTTCCCATAGTCTGCAAACAGTTTCGCTGGAGTGAACCAGAGCGAAACACAAGAAGTCAGAGGTGACCACATATGTCTCTGCTGGACAAACCACCTTTAGGTTCTGAGTTAAACTCTCCCATGCTTTTACTCCTCTGTTCTGCTCTTTTGAATCACTGACTGAGGGCAGAAGGCTGGCTTCCTGTGTTTTCCTTCCTCTCCTCTCCACTCTGCACAGAAGCACTCTCTCTGGGCTATGTGTAACTCAGATGTTTGTTGGGGGAGTGTGTGAGTGTGTGTGTTGAGTGGGGTGGGGTGGGGGTTGTGTGTTTGTGCCAGAGTTTGGAACCAAAATGATTTCTGTCCTGTTCCACTGTTCCGACCAGCAAAATAAAGTTCTTAACCGGTTCTAGCAACAACAACAAAAGCACAGGTTTATATCATTCCTATCTGTTCCTTTTTTAACTTGAGAAATCCACCGTTTTTTACATTTAGCCCATTAAATGACTTTTCCAATCAGTGCGGACAGAGCAGGCAAGGTAGTTGTTTACATGCATGATGGCGCAAGATGTGTCTGAAATTTTGAGGGTGGGAAGAGAGCGAGTGAAGGTTGAGAAGGAGGCTTGAAGCACTGGACATCTTGTTATGACATGGATTCTCTGAATTAGAACCACAGAATTATACCTAGGAGGAGCAGCTTCCATAGAGGAACTTTGAATGTCCTTTGAGCTAACTAACAAGCTTGTGTGTGCAGAGTGGCAACAGAATTAAAAACAAGTCTTCTATTTTTGTAGTTAATGAATCCAACATGAAACGCGATAACTAGTTTAAAATATATTTCCTGAATCATGCTTGTAACGTCAGTACAGTAGCCTGTACTTCGGAGGGGGAGGGGCAGGTAGCCTGAACACACACAAACACTGGCAAAGATTTTCAGCTTGGAGGAAGACACTGGAATACATTTCTGGGTGACAGAGTGAGGGCTTTGCGTAGGCGCTTTGTTGCATTTTTATGTGGTACTAGAAACATGCCTGAAAAAATGCCTGGAATGTTCCTATGCTTTTAACAGTTCTATTCCAGAACAGGATGGATCACATTCGTTTCCGTTTCTGTTCCTTGGATCACTTTCTGTTCCTTGGATCACTTTCTGTTCCAGCTTTCAGTTCTGTTCCCTGCACCTATTCTAACCCCTTGTTCATGCTCGCATGCGTGCATGATATGTGCCTTGAGATCTACTTGCTAGAGGTGCAGTTTGTGAGTGACATAAGTGTCTTTGCTCCTTGTGGATTGGGATTCATTAGCTCAGACATGATTTCAAATTATGGTTTGAGAGCGATTCACAGATCTGTTTCTGATTTAGCAAAAATACCCCATGGGACAGGTTCTTTTCTCAGGCTTTTGATATTAAGAGTGGAGACTTCCCATTTAACTCCACCCAAATTGAGATGTGCAGATTTTATTATTACTTTTTAATCAGAAGCCAGCTGATAAGTATTTCACATTTAAACTGCCAACTTCACTTTAAAAGTATACATTTTTAAACACACGCACGCACACACTCAAACAAACTCACTCCTACCCACTTTGCTTAGGAGAAGGCTGAAGTTGTATAGAATACTACATGGGCATAATGAGTCAATGACCCCTGGATATGTCTCCATACCAACCTGCCCATGACCCCTGGATATATTTCCATGCCAACCTCCCCATGACCCCTAGATATACAGAATCTCCTTGCCAACCCATATTTACCTCTCTCTCTCTAGGGACTAGGAATATATAGGTACTACAATGACTTGGGATTTAGGGACAACAAAGACTACAAAGTCCCCACCATTCTGTCACCCTTCATTTTCTTTGTTTTTACCAACCATGTACTTATTCAAATGGATTATAAAGTTGGAATTACTGAGCACAGAAGTGTTGTGCTTGTTATTCCTCATGTGTGAACGATACCTGCTGTGCATCAGCTTCACACCACATGGCAGTGTCTGAATTAGTTGAGTGAATGAAATGAATTAATGTTGTACTGTATTGGCCAGCTGCAGTGATGATGTGTGGTCATTATGCGGCATTAGAGTGCATTACTGTAGAACCACGGCTAAGATGTTGCCAAACATGGTCATTATGTGAGTGTCGGTCAAGAAGTACTTTAATGAACGTGTGATTGCATTATCAAGGCTGACACCGTTTTTGTAAAGATTGATTGATCAAATATTCTGCCAGCTTATTACTATGGAAGAATGCATTCAGTGGAACTACATTTCCACGTCTTGCTCATCCTGTTTTTAAGCTGAAGGTTATGCCAGAACATGCTACTGACACAGAGCACCATTTTGTTGTGATAATGAATCACCGTTAAAAGACAGAGCATATAAGTAGAGCTCCCTGAGAGGATAAGTAATGTTTCAAGTGCAGCTCCTTGTGACACACTCTGAATTGTGAATTCTCCTTTCATCAACAAGGACACAAGCAAAGCAAACAAGCAAGCAGATGAGGTTACATAAAACCCCATTAATGTTCTCAAGCAGTCAAGGCTATTTTGAGTGTACTGGCTCTATGGCAGACCAGGCCCCTGTTGTCACGCCCTGGTCTCAGTATATTGTGTTTGTCTTCATTTATTTGGTCAGGCCAGGGTGTGACATGGGTTTATTGTGGTGTGTTTTGTCTTGGGATTTTGTTGGGTGTTGGGTGTGTGGCTTAATGGGGGTATCTAGCAAAGTCTATGGCTGTCTGGAGTGGTGGATCAGAGGCAGGTGTTTATTGTTGTCTCTGATTGGGAACCATATTTAGGCAGCCATATTCTTTGAGTGTTTCGTGGGTGATTGTTCTTGTCTCTGTGTTTATTGTCACCAGATAGGCTGTATAGGTTTTCACACATTAATTGGTTTGTTTAGTTATTTCATGTCGAGTTCATTTTTTAAAGAACATGAATAACCATCACGCTGCATTTTGGTCCGCTTCTCTTCCACCAGACGAAAGCCGTTACACCTGTGTGTGTTTTTATTTTATATTCTTGCTTCCTCTCTTCATGGATTATTGCATTCCAATTTCAACATATTACAAAATGTAGGTCACAAATCAATTTAGTGTAATTTGTAGGAAACCTCAGAGGAGGGATGGGGGTAGGAGGAGGGGAGCAGGGTCTTAGATTAGCAGGCCACCGCCTCTTCTCCTCTTCCCTGTCTGGGTGTGTGGGCATTGAAATACCTTTTTCCTCGACGAAGGGCCTCAGCGCCTATGGCGCTAGAGGCTCTTCACGTGAGACCGACCACGGAAAGAATGGGCGGTTTGAGTTTATGAAATACGGCCGGCATGGGTTTCATTTATCTTGCAACAGGTGGATAACATGTATTTTCCCCAACACTTTTATTCCGCCAACAATTTGGCTCACAGGTGATGTTATTTGTCCCCACCCCCAACTTAAAAATAAATAACTACAATTTAATTGTTGGACAGCAAATCAGCTCTAAGTGATTTTAATTTTGGAAATCTGTTCCGAAGTATTCCCACTCATAGTAGAGATACCGGTAACTTCCAAAATAAAGGAATCACCAACATAAAGAGTCTTAATAGAACTTTGGGCCACCACAAACCAGAACAGCTTCAATGCACCTTGGCAAGTGTCTGGAACTCTAGTAAAGGGACACGTCGCCATTCTTCCATGGGACATTTCATCATTTTTTTGTCAACTATTATATACGTTTGGGCATCTTGCGTACAATTTGCAGTCTACAAATGATGTGTGATCATCTTCCGGCATCCTGAACGTTCGCTCAAGAACAAATTGGCCTGCGGCTGAATCTAGTTGATGATTCCTGGCCTGTAGGGATATTTATGTATCTACTGCATATATTTCTCTAGGTCTGTACATTTTGATTTAATCTTTATTTAACTATGCAACTAAACAAATTCTAAATTACAATGACAGCCTACTCCGGTCAAATCCTAACGACGCTGAGCCAATTGTGCGCTGCCCTATGTGATTCCCAATCACAGCCGGTTGGGATAGAACCTGGAATTGAACCAGGGTCTGTAGTGACGCCTCTAGCACTGAGATGCAGTGCCGTAGACCACTACACCACTCGTGAAGGCCAGGGTACTCAGAAGGGAAAGGGTGCATGTGAATATATTCTTTACAGCCTACATGACAAGCTAGTGCAATATGCATGCATAATTGACATGAATGTTTGTACTTCAGGTTCAATGGAAAGTCCTGAAGGTTTTAACTCTGCAGGTTGTTTGTTATACTGTACATCACGGAACACTATAGTGAAGTACTGCATATAAATAACATGAACAATTCATGCCACAAATTTTAAAATATGTGCATAAAACCAACATGTAAAAGGAATGCTGTATTTTACGATGCTGAGACTAGGAGTATGTCTGATAGTCAATGAATTTGATACATTAGCATCATTTTTTTTATTCAGTGAACAGCATAGAAATGCACTATTGGGAACTTGGGGATATTGTCTGCCTTTTTGTGTGGGAGGTAGGCTGACTAATGCTGGACACTAGACATAGTGTCTGCCTATGTGTTTCTCTCGTCTCAAGTCGACAGTGAAGTTCACATCAGTAAAAAACTTTTGTCATCTGTCTTTTAGATAAATGTGTTATACCCCAGTTCCAGAAACAGACCGACTAGACTGGTTTTCTCTTTATTTATTTCTCTTTTCCTTTTCAGGTGTTGACCATCTGGGCAGTGGTGATCTCCGGGACAACGGCTGACCTGACCTGTGATACACTGCTCCTGCTGTCCACCAATCTCACTGGTGAGGCCCTCCTCCAGTTGTCTAAGGACAGTTTTCTATGTGGGCGGGGAATATGGTGTCGGAACATTTTTAATGGTCTATCATGTTAAATCAGAAGTTGAATCATGCTGAGTTTCCCCTTCACTGAATAGGCACTGGTGGAATACTGTACATAGGCAACAACAGTCATATTGGTCATGTTGGTCAGTCCACAGCATCAGTGGCCAACAGCAATGCAACTGAGCAAGAATGTGTTCCCAGTAGAAGTCCATGTGCACTTTGTAGTCCCAATCACCTATAATAACACAAAGCTTTCGAAACTTTTTTTTTTATGGAGGGCTGAAAGCAATAATTTTGCATGTGTTTTTCTGCTGCTCATTAAGAAAAATACGATTTGGGTCTTGGAGGTATGTGGTTCGGTGTGGGTGTGTTACGTTCACTATATCGTACCCTGGCAGTTATTGTTGTTTGTCCCTATTGAGTCATGGTAGCAACCATTTTCCTTCCAAATAGTCCGAATTAATTCAAATAAATCAAGAAGTCTGTCATTAACATCAACGTTTTTGCCGAGGAGGTCTTGGGCGTTCAATTTGACATCTAGCAAAGGTGTCTGGTGCAGTATTTCTCAAGTACATTTTTTTTGCATGGAAACTCGAGGTGCACTGCAGTATCGAGTCAGCTGCTACTAGCTCACTACTGATGTTCTGCAGCTCATTGAGACTACCTATTACCCGAGTACAGTATGTGTCTGTCTGGCAGTCTTTCATAGGGAATCATGTTACAAAGTAGATTGCGGTGGGACACAAGAGGCTCGCAAATGTGTTTTGAATTTTTTAATATTGAATATTGTCATTTGTAGGAAACCTCAGAGGAGGGATGGGGGTAGGAGAAGGGGAGCAGGGTCTCCATTTGTAATTTTGCCCAAAACAGTGGCAGACTCGAGTGATTACTATCAAACACATCAGCAAGTTGCAACTCAGTAAGCTTAGGGGCCAAGTGTTCTTTCAACATAACATTGGCGACATGTTGTCTTATGTAAACAAGTCAGAGTGTCTAGTATGAGAAACAGACGCCTCACAAGTCCTCAACTGGACTCTTCATTAAATAGTACCCAGAAAACACCAGTCTCAACGTCAACAGTGAAGAGGCAACTCCGGGATGCTGGCCTTCCGAGGCAGAGTTCTTCTGTCCAGTGTCTGTTCTTTTGCCCATTTTAATCTTTTATTTTTTTTGGCCAGTCTGAGATATGGCTTTTTCTTTGAAACTCTGCCTAGAAGGCCAGCCTCCTGGAGTCGCCTCTTCACTGTTAATGTTGAGACGGGTGTTTTGCTTGACTACATGACAAAGGTGTGGGCAGGAGATTTCCATAGGCTGTGAGATCTTATTGCATGAGCAGTTTATCAAAACTGTCTAATCGTCTGCGATGGTGATGGGACTTAGAGTTGCACCTTAGTTACCCTCAGTATCGATCTAGGAGTAGTCTGTGATGATTGCAGTCTCTTTTCCATAAGGATTAGCCTTCCCACCCACACACCTCGCACCCATCACCCTCCACGTTCACTTCAAAGGCCAATCAAAACATTATGTGGAGCAGTTGCTCTGTGCTGTATGTGTGAAGACAATGTGTTTGAGGACATGATTTGGTGGAGCTCAGTTCCGATAAGATCTGTGAAGATGGATTGTCTCTGAGTTATCAGAGACTGCATGTGGAATAGATATCATGTTATAGAGCACACTTCATAGACCCGTCTTTATAGCTTCTTATGAGGGTTTGACTGACAAGATGCAAGGCTCATTTGGCCTGTAATGCAACGATAGTTTGACCTGCAGCACAAACCTTCAGACAGGTGTACAGTCGTGGCCAAAGTTTTGAGAATGACACAAATTTTAATTTTCACAAAGTCTGCTGCTTCAGTGTCTTTAGATATTTTTGTCAGATGTTACTATGGAATATTGAAGTATAATTACAAGCATTTCATAAGAGTCAAAGGCTTGTATTGACAATTACATGAAGTTGATGCAAAGAGTCAATATTTGCAGTGTTGACCATTCTTTTTCAAGACTTCTGCAATCCGCCCTGGCATGCTGTCAATTAACTTATGGGCCACATTCTGACTGATGGTTGTCCATTCTTGCATAATCAATGCTTGGACTTTGTCAGAATTTGTGGGTTATTGATTGTCCACCCGCCTCTTGAGGATTGACCACAAGTTCTCAATGGAACTAAGGTCTGGGGAGTTTCCTGGCCATGGACCCAAAATATCAATGTTTTGTTCCCCGAGCCACTTAGTTATCACCTTTGCCTTATGGCAAGGTGCTCCAACACGCTGGAAAAGGCATTGTTTGTCACCAAACTGTTCCTGGATGGTTGGGAGAAGTTGCTCTCGGAGGATGTGTTGGTACCATTCTTTATTCATGACTGTATTCTTAGGCATAAATGTGAGCACACTCCCTTGGCTGAGAAGCAACCCCACACATGAATGGTCTCAGGATGCTTTACTGTTGACATGATACAGGACTGATGGTAGCGCTCACCTTGTCTTCTCCGGACAAGCTTTTTTCCGGATGCCCCAAACAATCGGAAAGGTGATTCATCAGAGAAAATGACTTTACCCCAGTCATCAGCAGTCCAATTCCTGTTCCTTTTGCAGAATATCAGTCTGTCCCTGATGTTTTTTTCTGGAGAGAAGTGGCTTCTTTGCTGCCCTTCTTGACACCAGGCCATCCTCCAAAAGTCTTCGTCTCACTGTGCATGCAGATGCACTCACACCTGCCTGCTGCCATCCCTGAGCAAGCTCTGTACTGGTGGTGCCCCGATCCTGCAGCTGAATCAACTTTAGGAGACGGTCCTTGCGCTTGCAGGACTTTCTTGGGCGCCCTGAAGCCTTCTTCACAACAACTGAACCACTCTCCATGAAGTTCTTGAGGATCCGATAAATGGTTGATTTAGGGGCAATCTTACTGGCAGCAATATCCTTGCCTGTGAATCCCTGTTTGAGCAAAGCAATGACGTGTTTCCTTGCAGGTAACCATGGATGACAGAAGAAAAACAATGATTCCAAGCACCACCCTCCTTTTGAAGCTTCCAGTCTGTTATTCAAACTCAATCAGCATGACAGAGTGATCTCCAGCCTTGTCCTCGTCAACACTTACACATGTGTTAACGAGAGAATCCCTGACATGATGTCAGCTGGTCATTTTGTGGAAGGGCTGAAATGCAGTGGAAATGTTTTTGGGGGATTCAGTTCATTTGCATGGAAAAGAGGGACTTTGCAATTAATTGCAATTTATCTGATCACTCTTCATAACATTCTGGAGTATATGCAAATTGCCATCATACAAACTGAGGTAACAGACTTTGTGAAAATGAATATTTGTGTCATTCTCAAAACATTTGGCCACGACTATACAGTTGGCTACACAGAGGCCCATGAAAAGTGAAGAGCTTTAACGTCAGAGCATCGAGGATATCATGTCAAGCACATTATCTAGACATGTCAAAGATGAAATTATCCATAACTCCCACTCACCATGATAGTGTTTAAAATGGGATTCAATGGGATTTTTTGGGGTCATTTCATTGTTTCCCTTTTACCCAGTCTGTTCAAAGATGGTTACTGAGAAAGGATGACAAATACATTTTCTCAACCCTTCATCATACATTTTCACATGAAATTGTCAGCCACCACAGAGGATAGGTTATTTTGTGTCTCTTTCAGAGGAAAAGGTCAGAAATATGGTTGGATATAGAGTTTACACAGAACAATATGTAACAGTTTCTTTCTTCAACTGTCATTCTCGTGTCATGAGATCACCACCTTCTCCTAGAGCATTCTTGGGAAATAAACAACGCAAAAGTTCTGAGATGACACACAACGAACGGGAACTTAGTCTTCCCTGCCCATCACACAATTTTTCAGAGCTATTTCTTCCTTGTCTTTTCAACTTCCACATGAAAGGTGAAAACACAACATAGGGATGGGCATGAATGACAAACTACAATGACAATATACTACTTCAAAAATACCCCGAAGACCAATGTATCAAAATCAAATAAAACATATTTCTGCAAAGTATTGTATTTAGTTAAGAAAAAGCAACAACATTCTCAGTAATGTTACAGAAACGTCTTACTTACTATGACTGTATATGTTATTGTTCATCTACCTAAGTTGAATGCAATGTTACTCTGGAGAAGAGTGTCTGCTAAATGTCCAAAATGTAAAGGTAAATATGAAAATGAACAACTGCAAAGCACACTGGGAACTGTCATTGGCCTAGTTTAGTGGGGTTCTTGAACCATCGGGTTCTTGCTCACCTCCCTGACAAAGGCCTCTCCTCCTAATGCTTATTTTGGCCAGATGGCCAGCACTAGGAAGAGTCTTGGGTGCTCCAAACTTCTTCCATTTGAGAATGATGGAGGCCACTGTCTTTTGGGGATCTACAATGCTGCAGAAATGTTTTGTCACCTTCCCCAGATCTGTGCCTCGACGCAATCCTGTCTTGGAGCTCTATTTGCAAATCCTTTGACTTCATGGCTTGGTTTTTGCTCAGACCTGCACTGTCTACTGTGGGACCTTACATAGACAGATGTGTGCCTTTCCAAATCACACAGGATGCACCTGAGCTCAATTTCAAGTCTCATAGCAAAGGGTCTGAATACTTATACATTTGCAAACATTTCTAAAAATCTGTTTTCGCTTTGTCATTATGGGGTATTGTGTGTAGATTGATGTTAGAAAAAGTAATTGAATCCATTTCAGAATAAGGCTGTAATGTAACAAAATGTTGAAAAGGGAAAGGGGTCTGAATACTTTCCAAATGCATTGTTCATTTAGTAGAAACTCTCATCACACAGTAGCGCCATCAGACTTTTGATACCAATGTAGGATGAAAGAGGACAACAAAAATGTGAACAGCTGTATAAAAAATGGTATAGAGAAGTTTTGAAAATACAAATTACAGCGTTTGAAATATCTTGTTCGAAAATACATTGAGTGTAGTTCAGCCCAGTGTATTACAAAATGCAAAATACTCAGAAGAAATTAAAATACATATTTCACACAGTACAGTACTGCCCATCTCTGACGAGACTAGAGCTTTGCAAATAAATTATGCAAATAGAGTGGTGTTCCGAAATTATTGACACCCTTGAAAAGATTAGCAAAAATTACTGTATAAAATAAATCATTCAAATGCTAAGTTACATTGTATGTTCCAAAAAAAAAAATATTTTATACTAATACAATTGCTCAGAGAAAGAGATTTGGTTTAACAAGTAATATATCTTTAAAAAAAACTGTTTTCAAAACCTTTAAATACCTCAACTTGCGAAGATAACTGCACCGAGCTGTTGTATGAGTTGGAGAACACATTGGGAGGGAGCTTAGTCCATTCCCCCATACACAATCCTTCTCCATGCAAAAATCCTTCTAGATCCTCGGTATCCCTCGTCTGCGCTTTGGGACTTCCTTCTGAAATTCAAACCACCAGTTTTTATTGGGTTTGACGTTCTGAGACTGAGATGGCCATTGCAAAATGTTGTTGCCAATTAACCACTTCTTTGTCGATTTTAATTTGTGCTTTTGGGGATATACAAAACGTGTATTACTTGTTAAACAAAATCTTGTACAATTGTATTAGTATAAAATAATATAATAATACATTTTTTTTACATACAATACAGCTCAGTATTTGCCTAGTTAAACAAAGGTTTAAAAAAACGCTGATGAACCTGCAGTATTGATGTTGTCTCCCTTGAATAAGCCTGCTAATTGGATGGAAGCCATTTTCAACTAATGCAATTGTCACGCCCTGACCTTAGATATCTCTGTTTTTCTATATATTTTGGTTAGGTCAAGGTGTGACTCTAGTTTTTGTATGTCTGTGGTGGCCTGATATGGTTCCCAATCAGAGACAGCTGTTTATCGTTGTCTCAGATTGGGGATCATATTTAGGTAGCCATTTTCCTTATTCTGTGTTGTGGGATCTTGTCTATGTTTAATTGCCTGTCAGCAGGAGTTGTATGGTGTCACGGTTCGTTCGTTTGGTTGGTTGGTTGTTTGTTGTTTTGTTCAGTGAGTTTCAGTTTATTAAAATTACGTGGAACTCTACACACGCTGCGCCTTGGTCTCAGCATTAGGACGAACGTGACAGCAATAAGCAATTTCCTTCTTCCTTTAAGCATCAAATTAGCTCGTGTGCAATTAACTATTGGTGGCAGTTGGACCATGGTTCAGTAACACTCACGTGCATGCAATCATGGGTACGCACACAGTTCTTTAATTAGCCACAAGTGCTTTTGAAGGGATATCGAAGGATAAGATGCACATTAGCCACTACTTGGTTGCAATTAAGCAGCTAAGTAAAAAAATTAATAATGTATATCCTTTTTTATCCATAACCTTTATGAGCCCCATTTTGACCTACAAAAGGAAGATACTGTGGCAAATTATTATGAGCAGAGAAAAGAGGGGAAGGTGATGATAGTGGCTTATGATTAAGGTCGTTGCAGTGCTGAGAAAGAACACTGAGGATGTCTAATAGACAAGCTATTAACGCACAGAGAGAAATCATCGACTTTGTTTAACACAATCGTCTCAGCCCACTTCAATAAACTGTTCTAAGAACTGCTGTTTAGAAGTCAACGCAATCAAGGGCGATGGCTGGCTGGCGTCAGTAGACGTTGACATATCAAACTTGGGGGTGGGGGGTGGGGGGGGTTGTTCTGTTTCCATGGTGACTATTCAACAGAAAACTTCAATGGGGATATGTACAGCGGCCCCCTCACATTATTACTTGCTGCTGTGTGAACTTAATACGTCGAGTAAGATATGAACACCCCCCCATAATTGTATACCTGGTTGTTTATTCTATATGCTTTGTTATTTCATTCACAAAATTCGGAGCATGTTTTCCTATGGATTTGATGTTCCTTCCCACCAAAGCTCACCAGACATCCTGCTATCTGCAGTAGAGGATGTTTACTCCCTTCCACATATCAAGAGAGTAATCTGTCTCTCTCTCATCTCTCCCTCTCTCTCCTTTTCTGTCTCATTCTCTCTCTCTCTCTCTCTCTCTCTCTCATCTCTCCCTCTCTCTCCTTTTCTGTCTCATTCTCTCTCTCTCTCATCTCTCTCGCTCTCTCTCTCATCTCTCTCTCTCTCTGGCTCCATCCATCTCTGATATCTGTGCCTGTTAAACAGAGGGAAGCTTTGGGAAAGTATGCGGATCAAACAGTGATCAACATCTCATCTCAGATTTCATGAATCAATGTCTGTCTCCCCTTAATGCGCCTCTGAAGGCCATGATTTATCAGTGCTATTACACCAACAAGTTGTTGTTGAATTGGTTGTAGTATTGAACGTCTCCCTTAACGACTTTCTGAAATGACTACCGTAAGTAATTCCTACATTCTAACCTATTTGTATTTATCCCGGATTTGCCTGGGTAGATCTCTTATCTACATAGCTTATACTGCACTCATCACACAGTCACTAATAGCTTTCAGTGTGTGGGGGAGAGAGAGAGCGGTACTGCCTATCCTGCCTATCCATCAATCTTCATAGTAAGCCAATTATTGAGAACAAAAAGCTTGATTTTACTTGAAATGGTGTGAAAAGATGATTGCAAACTGTTTTAGGCTCTGTTTCTAACATCTGCAGTTTTGCATGAGTCATAGTTTATTAATTGAGCAATAAACTTGTCAAGTTGCATTACGCCAGTCAGCGGTGAAATGAATCACCGGAACGTGTGTGTGGGATGACTCACTCACATGAATGAATGCAAGGAATAATTATTGGTGCGTGAGCACAGCATTTAGGTGAGTGGTAGGGCTGGATCTGTTTTTTTATGACCTGGAGAGTTGACTGAGAACACATTCACAGCAACAACCTGGGGAATAGTTACAAGCTGGGGATAATCAGATGGCCATGATGGTATGAGGGACAGAATATAGCCAGAACACTGGGTTTAACACCCCTACTCTTACAATAATTAATGACCACAGAGAATCAGGACACCTGTTCAATGTCCCATCAGAAAGACAGCACCCTACACAGGGCAATGTCCCCAATTACTGTCCTGAGGTAGTGGGGATATGTACGTTTAGACCAGAGGAAAGAGTGCCTCCTACTTGCCCTCCAACACCACTTCCAGCAGCATCTGGTCTCCCATCCATGACCAACCCTGCTTAGCTTCAGAGGCAAGCCAGCAGATGGATGCAGGATGGCATGCTGTTGACAATTGTTATGGAAGCTGGTTTAGAGGAAACAGTACCACCAGTGCACTGAAGAATGGCACCTTTCTCAAGTAGTTGTGTGATATTTGGGTTCTTGATAGAATTTGAGACCAGTGTGAACGGTATACTCTGAGAGCTACAATAGGGTGACTAGCTGGAAGACAACTCTGACTCTGCCCCCTCTTCAGTTGCGTTCAGTCAGCCGCACTGACCCCGTCTGGTAGAATAGAGGGCATTGACCTCTGCTACTGTACAGAAGACCATCATGAGATGGGACTTAGTCTTGGGAGATGGGTGATCTATTAGAGTGCCCATTGAATACATATAGTACTGTGAAATTATTGTTTACTGAGATGGAAAAGCAAATTCAATAATGTGTATCTCTATGGGTTTTGCAAGATATCAGAGAGATCACAGGGATCTGTTTGTACTGTATTGGCTCTGAGCCTGTATAGGTTGCAAGGCATGTTATCTCATTGGCCTGGTCCTTTGACATATCATCTACCCATGCAGGGGCTCCCTGAACCAAGGGCATAGGATCACTAGGGGCCTGCAGTCTCTCTGGAATGTTTGCTTGAGTCCCAAATGGCACCCTATGTAGTGCACTAGTTTTGACCAGGGCCGATAGGGTTCTGGTCGAAAGTAGTGCACTGTGTAGGGAATAGGTTGCACCCTCTCTAATTATAACTATTTATAATGGGTGGACTGTCACAAGCCATGTCCAGAGCCTGTTCCCTGTAAGGGGAGGATGTTATGGTAATGTTTGTGGAGCGTGGACACAGTCATCACGCGTGAGTACGTCCCTGGGGAATTCCTCGATTATAGAATCATTCTGAAGATGGATTGTAGGACTTGTGTTATCAATGTAGTACCACACGTTCTGTGTGTGCTGTCTGTGTGACCAACCCTCCAACTACCAGACCACATGTCCTCATAGTGCTCACAGTGTGTGGACATGCGGTCCATTGGTTAGAGGGTTAGTGGGTGTGTGTGCATGTGTGCATGCGTGCTTGGATGTGTGTCTGTGTGTATCTTTCTCCGAACATAACACAACCGTTTATGTTGAAATCATGTTCTTGGGCCAACTTGTTTTATGTCAGTGGATGGCAGCCACAGTGGCAGAACAGACTGAAGGCCCGAAGAGACAGACCTTTAGGAGCTGTGAAAATGCATTGTAAATATCAACCATCATATCAACATTACACGGCCTACTCGCAAGGCCAAGTCTCACATACTGAACATGAACATGGACTCCTACCAAAATGGGATATGTATCCACCAAAGATACAGGATGAATCATAGAAACAGTTAGCAGTGTTTTGAGGATGAAATGGGTTGTGTGTTTGAGCCACTACAGTGTGCTGTGTGACCTCCATATTCCGGCTCAGGACTTGTGGATGATCTAAGATTAAATGAAAGGACGGCCTGTCCATTCATGTGAGACTGCATCTGACTTCATCAACCTTATTAAAAAACAGCCCAAACTGCCTGTACTTTATAAATGTTTTAATATATATTTATGTTTTATTGACATGGATAGCGTCCTCTATCCAACTGTCCTTTGATCTAAGTTCAATGAGTGGAAAAGAGACGGTTGTCGGACATGGAATTATGTTTGGAAGGAACTATTTGACAGTCATGAGTGCTAGGTTTCCTTCATGATGAGATGCGATGCGGCCCTGGCTCAAACAAAACATGCTCCATGGGTGCCATGTACCCTGCACTTTTTGAATAATGCAACTGTACATCAAAGCATACGCCGGAGAGAAAAAGGGAATATTTCCATGTAAACACAGCAAAAAAAGAAACGTCAACTGCGTTTATTTTAAACAAACGTATTAACATGTGTAAATATTTGTATGAACATAACAAGATTCAACATCTGAGACAGAAACTGAAGTTCCACAGACATGTGACTAACAGAAATTGAATAATGTGTCCCTGAACAAAGGGGGGGGGTCAAAGAAACAGTCAGTATCTGGTGTGTCCACCAGCTGCATTAAGTACTGCAGTGCATCTCCTCCTTGTGGACTGCACCAGATTTACCAGTTCTTGCTGTGAGATGTTACCCCACACTTCCACCAAGGCGCCTGCAAGTTCCCGGACATTTCTGGGGGAATGGCCCTAGCCCTCACCCTCTGATCCAACAGGTCCCAGACGTGCTCAATGGGATTGAGATCCAGGCTCTTAGCTGGCCATGGCAGAACACTGACATTCCTGTCTTGCAGGAAATCACGCACAGAATGAGCAGCATGGCTGGTGGCATTGTCATGCTGGAGGGTCATGTCAGGATGAGCCTGCAGGAAGGTTACCACATGAGGGAGGAGGATGTCTTCCTTGTAACGCACAGCATTGATATTGCCTGCATGACAACAAGCTCAGTCCGATGATGCTGTGACACACCGCCCCAGACCATGATGGACCCTCTACCTCCAAATCTATCCCGCTCCAGAGTATAGGCCTTGGTTTAATGCTCATTCCTTCAACGATAAACGCAAATCCGACCATCACCCCTGATGAGACAAAACCACAACTCATCAGTGAAGAGCACTTTTGCCAGTCCTGTCTGGTCCAGCGATGGTGGGTTTGTGCCCGTAGGTGACGTTGTTGCCGGGGATGTCTGCAAGCTCCCAGTCCAGCCTCTCTCAGCCTATTGCAGAGCACTGATGGAGGGATTGTGTGTTCCTGGTGTAACTCGGACAGTTGTTGTTGCCATCCTGTACCTGTCCCGCAGGTGTGATGTTCAGATGTACCGGTCCTGTGCAGGTGTTGTTACACGTGGTCTCCCACTGCGAGGACGATCAGCTGTCCGTCCTGTCTCCCTGTAGCGCTGCTTTAGGCATCTCACAGTACGGACATTGCAATTTATTGCCCTGGCCACATCTGCAGTCCTCATGCCTCCTTGCAGCGTGCGTAAGGCACGTTCATGCAGATGAGCAGGTACCCTGGGCATCTTTGTTTTGGTGTTTTGCAGAGTCAGTAGAAAGGCCTCTTTAGGGTCCTAAGTTTTCATAACTGTGACCTTAATTGCCTACCATCTGTACGCTGTTAGTGTCTTAACGACTGTTCCACAGGTGCATGTTCATTAATTGTTTATGGTTCATTGAACAAGCATGGGAAACAAGCAGTGTTTAAACCCTTTACAATTAAGATCTGTGAAGTTATTTGGATTTTTACGAATTATCTTTGAAAGACAGGGTCCTGAAAAAGGGACGTTTCTTGTTTTTGCTGAGTTTATATATTATAAGGGGAGAGTGGTCGGTGAGCGACAGCGGGAATGGGGCGTAGGGAATGGTTAGTCACAGTGGCAAGCATCATGTTTACAGATATTAATCAAAGACGATTCTTCTTTTGTCTCTTGTATACCACCTTGTCAGATTGTTGAAATAATTTCTCTGGTGTTGCGTCTTGCATGCCTAATTGTCTATGTTGACTGGTAGCACATTTTAAAAGTAATGGAGGGCAGAATACACAGAAGAAAATTACAATACTTTTATGACATTTTGAGTCTCTTTTTCCCTTTGTTGTCACCATTGTTGCAACACGTATCCATCTTCATGTCAAACCTGCATAGGACTATACATTAATTGTAAATGGAATATGGTTTTATTCATGTGTTTCCTGTATATTTTAGTGGTGTATTAATATATGATTTTCCTCTTGTGTTTCAGCACGTACGTTGGCACTGTGGAATCTGACCCTCACGCCCAGCAATGTCACTGCCGGTGAGTACAGTAGAAATGTTCATGGGGTCCCAAAGTGTAAGTGTGTTTTGATCGGTATCAGTTTATGTGTCACTTTTTGATGCTTTGCCAAATACACGGCTCAAAAAAATAAAGGGAACACTTAAACAACACAATGTAATTCCAAGTCAATCACACTTCTGTGAAATCAAACTGTCCACTTAGGAAGCAACACTGATTGACAATACGTTTCACATGCTGTTGTGCAAATGGAATAGACAACAGGTGGAAATTATAGGCAATTAACAAGACACCCCCAATAAAGGAGTGGTTCTGCAGGTGGTGACCAGAGACCACTTCTCAGTTCCTGTGCTTCCTGGCTGATGTTTTGGTCACTTTTGAATGCTGACGGTGCTTTCACTCTAGTGGTAGCATGAGACGGAGTCTACAACCCACACAAGTGGCTCAGGTAGTGCAGCTCATCCAGGATGGCACATCAATGCGAGCTGTGGCAAGAAGGTTTGCTGTGTCTGTCAGCGTAGTGTCCAGAGCATGGAGGCGCTACCAGGAGACAGGCCAGTACATCAGGAGACGTGGAGGAGGCCGTAGGAGGGCAACAACCCAGCAGCAGGACCGCTACCTCCGCCTTTGTGCAAGGAGGAGCAGGAGGAGCACTGCCAGAGCCCTGCAAAATGACCTCCAGCAGGCCACACATGTGCATGTGTCTACCCAAATGGTCAGAAACAGACTCCATGAGGGTGGTATGAGGGCCCGACGTCCACAGGTGGGGGTTGTGATTACAGCCCAACACCGTGCAGGATGTTTGGCATTTGCCAGAGAACACCAAGATTGGCAAATTCGCCACTGGCGCCCTGCGCTCTTCAACGATGAAAGCAGGTTCACACTGGGCACATGTGACAGAGTCTGGAGACACCGTGGAGAACGTTCTGCTGCCTGCAACATCCTCCAGCATGACCGGTTTGGTGGTGGGTCAGTCATGGTTTGGGGTGGCATTTTTTGGGGGGGCCGCACAGCCCTCCATGTGCTCGCCAGAGGTAGCCTGACTGCCATTAGGTACCGAGATGAGATCCTCAGACCCCTTGTGAGACCATATGCTGGTACGGTTGGCCCTTGGTTCCTCCTAATGCAAGACAATGCTAGACCTCATGTGGCTGGAGTGTGTCAGCAGTTCCTGCAAGAGGAAGGCATTGATGCTATGGACTGGCCTGCCCGTTCCCCAGACCTGAATCCAATTGAGCACATCTGGGACATCATGTCTCGCTCCACCCACCAACGCCACGTTGCACCACAGACTATCCAGGAGTTAGCGGATGCTTTAGTCCAGGTCTGGAAGGAGATCCCTCAGGAGATCAGGCACGTGGAGGCCACACGCACTACTGAGCCTCATTTTGACTTGTTTTTAGGACATTATATCAAAGTTGGATTAGCCTGTAGTGTGGTTCTCCACTTTAATTTTGAGTGTGACTCCAAATCCAGACCTCCATGGGTTGATAAATTTGAATTCCATTGATCATTTTTGTGTGATTTTGTTGTCAGCACATTCAACTATGTAAAGAAAAAAGTATTTAATAAGAATATTTCATTCATTCAGATCTAGTATGTGTCATTTTATTGTTCCCTTCATTTTTTTGAGCAGTGTATATGATTCACAGTATGTAAAACAAAAGAGCTGCTATTCATTTTGATACAGAGAAAACATGTATCTAGGGCTAGTTTTGTTACTCAACTGACAAAGGGCTGCACTTATGCACAGCAACAGCAACATCTTAGACATTAATCAACCTTCAGTGTAACGGCGTTCTTCGTTTGTTGAATGAGAGTCGGACCGAAATGCAGCGTGGTGGTTACTCATGTCTTTAATGAAGAAAAACGGAACGATACATGAAATAACTAATAAATACAAAAAAAACAACAAACGGAACGTGAAACCTATTACAGCCTATCTGGTGAACACTACACAGAGACAGGAACAATCACCCACGAAATACAAAGTGAAACCCAGGCTACCTAAATACGGTTCCCAATCAGAGACAACGGGAATCATCTGACTCTGATTGAGAACCGCCTCAGGCAGCCAAACCTATGCAACACCCCTACTCAGCCGCAATCCCATTAACTACAAAAAAAAAAACAATACGAAATACAATAACATAAACCCATGTCACACCCTGGCCTGACCAACTAATTAACTAAAACACAAAATACTAAGATCAAGGCGTGACAGAACCTCCCCCCTAAGGTGCGGACTCCCGGACGCACCTCAAAACCATAGGGAGGGTCCGGGTGGGTGTCTGTCCATGGTGGCGGTTCCGGCTCGGGACGTGGACCCCACTCCATAAATGTCATAGTTCCTCCCCTTCGCGTCCTAGCATAATCCACCCTCGCCGCCGACCATGGCCTAATAGTCCTCACCCAGAACCCCACTGAACTGAGGAGCAGCTCGTGACTGAGGGGCAGCTCGGGACTGAAGCAGCTCGGGACTGAGGGGAAGCTCGGAACTGAGGGGCAGCTCGGGACTGAGGGGCAGCTCGGGACTGAGGGGCAGCTCGGGACTGAGGGGCAGCTCGGAACTGAGGGGCAGCCCAGCACTGAGAGAAAGCCCAGTACTGAGAGGAAGCCCAGTACTGAGAGGAAGCCCAGTACTGAGAGGAAGCCCAGTACTGAGATGAAGGCTCCGGTAGATCCTGGCTGGCTGGAGGATCTGGAAGATTCTGGTTGACTAGCAGATCTGGAAGATTCTGGTTGACTGGCAGATCTGGAAGAGACTGGTTGACTGGCGGATCTGGAAGAATCTGGTTGACTAGCGGATCTGGAAGAGTCTGGTTGACTAGCAGATCTGGAAGAGTCTGGCTGACTAGCAGATCTGGAAGAGTCTGGCTGACTAGCAGATCTGGAAGAGTCTGGCTGACTGGCAGATCTGGAAGAGTCTGATTGACTGGCAGATCTGGAAGAGTCTGGTTGACTGGCAGATCTGGAAGAGTCTGGTTGACTGGCAGATCTGGAAGAGTCTGGTTGACTGGCAGATCTGGAAGAGTCTGGCTGACTGGCAGATCTGGAAGAGTCTGGCTTACTGGCAGATCTGGAAGAGTCTGGCTGACTGGCAGATCTGGAAAAGTCTGGCTGACTGGCAGATCTGGCTGATTGGCAGATCTGGAAGTGTCTGGCTGACTGGCAGATCTGGAAGAGTCTTGCTGACTGGCAGATCTGGAAGAGTCTGGTTGACTGGAAGATCTGGAAGAGTCTGGCTGACTGGCGGATCCTGGCAGACTGACGGCTCTGGCTGCTTCATGCTGACTGACGGCTCTGGCTGCTCCATGCTGACTGGCGGCTCTGGCTGCTCCATGCAGATTGACAGCTCTGGCGGCTTCTTGCAGACTGACAGCTCTGACTGTTCCATGCAGACTAACAGCTTTGGTAGCTCCTTGCCGACTGGCAGCTCCTTGCAGACTGGCAGCTCCTTGCAGACTGGCAACTCCATGCAGACTGGCAGCTCTGGCTGCTCCAAGCAGACTGACATCTCTGGCCGCTCCATTCAGAATGGCAGATCTGGCTGCTCCATGCAGACTGACAGCTCTGACTGCTCCATGCAGGCTGACAGCTCTGACTGCTCCATGCAGGCTGGCAGACTGGCAGCTCCTTGCAGACTGGCAGCTCTGGCTGCTTCATGCAGACTGGCAGCTCAGGCGTCTCCGAACTGGCAGGAGGCTCCGGCAGCGCTGTAGAGGAGGAAGGCTCTAGAAGCGCTGAACAGGCGGGAGACTCCAGTAGCGCAGGAGAGGAGAAAGGCTCTGATAGCGCTGAACAGACAGGAGACTCTAACAGCGCTGTAGAGGAGGAAGGCTCTAGAAGCGCTGAATAGGCGGGAGACTCCGACAGCGCAGGAGAGTGAGAAAGCGCTGGCTGCGCTGAACAGGCGAGGCGCACTGAAGGCCTGGTGTGTGGTACTGGAACTGGTGGTACTGGATCGAGGACACGCACAGGAAGCCTAGTGTGGGGAGCTGCCACCGGAGGACTGATGTGTGAAGGTGGAACAGGATGGACTGGACCGTGAAGGTGTACTGGAGAGCCTGAGAGCAGGACTGGCACAGGACGTGCAAGGCTAGGTAGGTACACAGGAGGCCTAGTGCGTGAGGCTGGCACATTTTTCACCAGCCGACTAACACGCACCTCAGGACTAGTATGGAGCGCTGACCCAGGTGCCATTAAATCCCCGACACGCTCCGTCGGACGAATCTTGTACCTAAAGCACCAAACTAGCAACTCCCTCATTACTCTCTCCTCCAATTTCCCCATTAACTCCTTCACAGTCTCTGCTTCGCTCACCACCAACACCGGTTCTGGTCTCCTCCTTGGCTCCTCACGATAAACAGGGAGAGTTGGCTCAGGTCTGTCTCCTGACTCAACCACTCTCCCTCTGAGCCCCCCCCTAATGAATTTTTGGGGCTGACTCACGGGCTTTCCTCTGCGCCGTCGTGATTGCCTCTCCAACTCCATTCTCCTATAGCCCTCTTCGCACTGCTCCAGCGAATCCCAGGCGGGCTCCGGCACTCTCTCTGGGTTGACCGCCCACCTGTCTATTTCATCCCACGTCGTATACTCCATGCTTCTGCTGTCCATAACGACCTCCCTTCGCTGCTCCTGCTGTCGCTGCCTGTTAACACGCTGCTCGGTCCGTGTGTGGTGGGTGATTCTGTAACGGCGTTCTTCGTTTGTTGAATGAGAGTCGGACCGAAATACAGCGTGGTGGTTACTCGTGTCTATGATGAAAAACGGAACGATACATGAAATAACTAATAAATACAAAAAAACAACAAACGGAACGTGAAACCTATTACAGCCTATCTGGTGAACACTACACAGAGACAGGAACAATCACCCACGAAATACAAAGTGAAACCCAGGCTACCTAAATACGGTTCCCAATCAGAGACAACGAGAATCACCTGACTCTGATTGAGAACCGCCTCAGGAGGCCAAACCTATGCAACACCCCTACTCAGCCGCAATCCCAATAACTACAAAAAAAAACAATACGAAATATAATAACATAAACCCATGTCACACCCTGGCCTGACCAACTAATTAACTAAAACACAAAATACTAAGACTAAGGCGTGACATTCAGGTTCTGAAGGTATGTGTAAAAAAGTATTGGTAATGCCAGGCCATGCAATGTATGTTAGCTTAGTTTGAATTTAAGGACGTTTTCATTTCCATTTTCGATCAGAATCCATTTTGTGTCATGCCCTGACCATAGAGAGCTGTTTATTCTCTGTGTTGGTTGGGAAATGATAGAGAGTAGGGTGGGTCATCTAGGTGATTAGTGATTTATGTTGACGCGGTATGATTTCCCATCAGAGACAGCTATTTATTGTTGTCTCTGATTGGGGATCATATTTAGGCAGCCATTTTCCCATTGTGCTTTTTGGGATCTTGACTTTGGATAGTTGCCTGTTAGCACTATTATTTAGCTTCACGTTTGGTATTTTGTTGTTTTTGTTCGGTTTTCATTTAACAAAGGAAAATGTACGCCTACCACACTGCACATTGGTCCACTCCTTATTACAATCATGACATTTTGTTATAATCGTCTTTCAATTTTTGTAAAGAGAATAACAACAAGTAAATGGATTAACACGTTCCAATTTGAATCAAACTCTGGACATTGGATTTGTATAAGTCAGAACTATACAAATCAAATAAATCCAATTTTATTGGTCACATTCACACATTTAGCAGATGTTATTGCTGGTGTAGCGAAATGCTTGTTTTCATACTTCCACCACTCCCCATTGTAGCTAAATTATTAAGATGGAAATTGCATTGGGACAATTATATTAGACAATTTAGCCACTACACTTTATTTTGCGGTCCTATTTTTTTTAAATATTCGGTTTAGTGTTTAAAGTAAATGTCACATCCCGCTGTGCTCTTCGAAAAAATAAAGATACATTTGACCCCCCTCCTCCATGAAATGACGGGGAGAATTTTCTCTAAGCCAATCACTAGGGCTTTTCTTTGGCAGCCCATGATGCATTGCTGCCTGTAGTTGTAAAAGTTGTGCAGGACAAATTAGAGTCCCCTTTGTTTGATTAATAAGTAACACATTTTCTACCAAAGCCCAGAGTAATGTCATCAGTCGTATGAAGGCTGTCTGCTTGCCTCCTCCAATCTGACGTGCTCTAATTAGTTTTAAACGGCCTGCAGATACACAACTTTGCGTTTTATCTCCATTTTAGTTTATCAGTATCGTGTTTGGGGTTGTGCTGGGTTTTCAAATCCCTCCAGCGTCTCTACCTCATTAATTTACATAGTGAGGCTTGGATGTCTTCACTGAAGTTTTTTTTTTAAACATTGGAAAGTATTCTCTCCTTACGACTCATCGAATCACTAGTATATGTAGTCCAACAACGCTAAATGTACCCAGACAGACACCTCCTATTTTGCTTATGTGTTCTCTTCTCTTACGCCATTTAACCATCCATAACCCTTTACAGAAAAGCACATAATTTCATGTTAAATCATGGTTTTGTAACACTTTAAATGTGATGATATGTGGATTTTCACGTGATCATATATCCTTTCACATGTGAAACCATGTAGTTTTGGAACACGTCGCATGATGATATTTTAATATTTCACATTTGACACATTTTCACATTTGAAAATCTAATTTGTACTTTCATGTGAACAACTTTCACGTGAAAACTGAATTCTCACATGTTAAAATCAAATTTGCAGTTCCACATGTAAGAAAAATTCACATGTGAAAATCTAACTCTCACATGTTCAATTGCATTTTCACAAGTGAAAAACGCATTTATTTCACGGGGTCATGTTTTCACGTGTAGTTTTGTGTTATCACAGGTTGCTTTTACATGTTGTCACGTTATGACAATAACTTCACAGAAGATCACGTGATCATATGTGAAACACATGTGATTATGTGAAATTAATGTGTTTTTTTCCGTAAGGTTACTGACATCTACCTAGCCCAGATATGGCTTGCCTCAATTACTATTTCAACATGGTGTTATAGCTAAACAGAGCCTATCCACCTGAGCAATCTGCCTACCTCTTCATCACAGTCTGCTGCTCTCTACGTTTCTCTCTCATTCCCTCTCTCTCATTCAATTGGTGTCGCTCTCTCAACCTCGCTCCCTCTACCATTCCCTCTCATTCATTCATTCTCTCCTCCCACTCTCCCAGCTCACCTGACTAACAGACACAGCCGCCTCGCTGGTAGTGCAGCAGCTGTCACTAAAGGTTACCTGCCCAGCTGTATCCCTAGTATGGTGGTTGCTGTTGTTGCTGTTTTGTTGTTGGTATGGTCATCATGGAAGGCCGCAGTGAGGTGTTAATCCCATTATCCCCAGGCTCAGGTTTGCCGCTACCTGTAAGCATGTTTTCCACTAGCGTGTTGTTGCTAGCACGTTAACACAGATGTTGTTGCTAGTACGTTAACACAGATGTTGTTGCTAGTACGTTAGTGACCCACGGTGGATTACGGGTCCATAGCAGGCCACACAGATTGTGACTCATCTTTGCTTATCTTCCATGAATTGGAAAAATGATTTTATCATGCTTTCATCTTTATGCACATATATTGCTATCATCTGTTGTGCTCAGGCATTGTAGTAATGAACAAACATGACAGGGGAAAACTGCAACCTAACCCTAACTGTAAATCGTGTATTGCTAAAATGGTTATTGCTGAGATAATACAACGAAAGCTAACCTAGTCGCCTCCCACTATTTATCCAATGTTCCGGGTTAACACGGAATGTCTGTCATAATAGAATGTCAGTTTGTCATGGAGAAACTGCCTGCGTCACTGCCTTGTTGGCCACATACCCCATACACAAAATAGTGGCTAGCAAGATGGAGATCACAAAGGTTATTTTTAATGTGTGCATTTCACAAGTAGCTAGTTTGCATCAACCACCATCATTTAAACAACTGCAAAGGTTTTGCTTGTACATTTTAGAATGAAATTGTAATGTTCTGCCATGTTTGCCTCATGATTTTTTGGGAGATTTGTCTGTCTGAAGGGGAAACACCCCGGAAACAATCATTTTCCCCCTTATCGAACTACCAAAAGAGTCCGTCATGAATTGCAGACCCGAGTCACTGCTGTTGACAAGAATCGGGTTTACAAGACTATTAATCTAATTATCTTTGGGATTCTTGTAAAACCGCTTCTGTACTCAGTAGTCTGGATAATCAATAGGAGACCGGTCACGGCTTGTGACGTTTGTGGTAACTTCTGGGATGTGGTGTATCTAAAAGGTCACTAATGTTGCCTGCCGTGTCAAAACGATCAAGAGCTTTGACAGCTCCTTTAATAGATTTTCTACACACACACACGCACACACTCGTCCACTTCCTTCCCAATTACAAGGCAAAAACGCCATCCACCCAATGCAAGGCATTAACACAATCTGTTAGCATAGGTCTGCCACACAAAGATGTGAGGAAACGGAGAGCACCAAGGCTTTGGACAATTACACACTTTATAGAGTGAATGCAATGTCTACATCCCCAACCACTTCAAGCCCTGATGCAAATTAACTAGAAAGGCTCTGTTTCAGACGTGAATGAAAACTTACACTTTTCTCTGTCTACACAGGTCCAGTTTCACCTCAATGCACTATAATCTCTTTAGCAGACAGCTGGGGTTACACATAGAGTACTGTAGGAGATGGAACTGATTGCTTTTTCAAGTCATGTTTAATTAACATCTTTTCAATATCTATTTGATTTGATTTATTAGGATCCTCATTAGCCGACGCCAATGGTGACAGCTTGTCTTACTGGGGTCCGACACATAACAAAAAAAAACACTTTACAGACACAAGACTTTACAATTTACATACAGTACCAGTCAAAGGTTTGGACACACCTACTCATTCCAGGGTTTCCTTTATTTTAACTATTTTCTACATTGTAGAATAATAGTGAAGACATCAAAACGATAAAATAACAGATATGGAATCATGTAGTAACCCAAAAAGTGTTAAACAAATCAAAATATGTTTTATATTTGAGATTCTTCAAAGTAGCCACCCTTTGCCTTGATGACAGCATTGCACACTCTTTGCATTCTCTCAACCAGCTTCACCTGGAATGCTTTTTCAACAGTCTTGAAGGAGTTCCCACATATGCTGAGCACTTGTTGGCTGCTTTTCCTTCACTCTGCGGTCCAACTCATCCCAAACAATATCAATTGGGTTGAGGTCGGGTGATTGTGGAGAACAGGTCATCTGACGGAGCACTCTATCACTCTCTTTCTTGGTCAAATAGCCCTTACACAGCTTGGAGGAGTGTTGGGTCATTGTCCCAATGAAAAACAAAAGATAGTCCCACTAAGCACAAACCAGATAGGATGGCGTATCGCTGCAGAATACTGTGGGGTAGCCATGCTGGTTAAGTGTTTCTTGAATTCTAAATAAATCAATGACAGTGTCAACAACAAAGCACCCCCCCACACTATCACACATCCTCATCCCTGCTTCACGGTGGGAACCGCACATGTGGAGATAATCCTTTCGCCTTTGTGTCCCACAAAGACACAATGGTTGGAACCAAAAATAATAATAAATTGACTCTTCAGACCAAAGGACAGATTTCCACCGGTCTAATGTCCATTGCTTGTGACTCTTGCTACGAGCACGTCTCTTCTTCTTATTGGTTTCCTTTCGTAGTGGTTACTTTTCATCTATTTGACCATAAAGGCCTGATTCACGCAGTCTCAGCTGAACGGTTGATGTTGAGATGTGTCTGTTACTTGAACTCTGTGAAGCATTTATTTGGGCTGCACTTTCTGAGGCTGGTAACGTATCCTCTGTAGCAGAGGTAACTCTGGTTCTTCCTTTCCTGTGGCGGTGCTCATGAGAACCAGTTTCATCACAACAATTGATGGTTTTTGTGACTGCAATGAAGAAATGTTCAAAGTTCTTGAACTTTTCTGCATTGACTAACCTTCATGTCTTACTTATAGTAATGATGGACTCTCATTTCTCTTTGCTTATTTGAGCTGTTCTTGCCATAATACGGACTTGGTATTTTTCAAATACGGCTATCTTATGTATACCACCCTTACCTTGTCACTACACAACTGATTTTCCCAAATGCATTAAGAAGGAAAGAAATTCTACAAAAGTACTTTTAGCAAGGCATACCTGCTATTTTAAATATATTCCAGGTGACTACCTAATGAAGCTGGTTGAGAGAATGCCAAGAGTGTGCAAACCTGTCATCAAGGGTAAGGGTGGCTACATTGAAGAATCTCAAGTACAAAATATATTTTTATTTGTTTAACACTTTTGGGGTATTACATGATTCCATGTGTGTTATTCCATGTGTGTTATTTCATAGTTTTTATATCTTCACTGTTATTCTACAGTGTAGAACATAGTAAAAATAAAGAAAAATTCTGGAATGAGTTGGTGTGTCCAAACTTTTGACTTGTACTGTACATTAAAATAAATTAACATGTAGTGTGTGTGTGTGTGTGCGTGCAAGCATCAATCAGTTGCAGTTGAAGTCTGAAGTTTACATACACCTTAGCCAAATACATTTAAACTCAGTTTTTCACAATTCCTGACATTTAATCCTGACAAAAAATTCCCTGTCTTAGGTCAGTTAAGATCACCACGTTATTTTAAGAATGTGAAATGTCAGAATAATAGTAGAGCAAATTATTTATTTCAGCTTTTATTTCTTTCATCACATTCCCAGTGGGTCAGAAGTTTACATACACTCAATGAGTATTTGGTAGCATTGCCTTTAAATTGTTGAATGTGCGTAAAACACAAGCTTACCACAATAGGTGGGGGAATATTGGCCCATTCCTCCTGACAGAGCTGGTGTAACTGAGTCAGGTTTGTAGGCCTCGTTGCTCGCACACGCTTTTTAAGTTCTGCCCACAAATGTTCTATAGGATTGAGGTCAGGTCTTTGTGATGGCCACTCCAATACCTTGACTTTGTTGTCCTTAAGCCATTTTGCCGCAACTTTGGAAGTATGCTTGGGGTCATTGTACATTTGGAAGACCCATTTGCGACCAAGAATTTAACTTCCTGAATGATGTCTTGAGATGTTACATCAATATATCCACATTATTTTCCTTTCTCATGAAGCCATCTATTTTGTGATGTGCACCAGTCCCTCCTGCAGCAATTCACCCCCACAACATGATGCTGCAAGCCTTCCCCTTTTTCCTCCAAACTTAATGATGATCATTATGGCCTAACAGTTCTATTTTTGTTTCATCAGACCAGAAGATATTCCTCCAAAAAGTATGATCGTTGTACCCTCTATTCTTTTCTATTTCTACCAATGACCTGCCACTGGCATTAAACAAAGAATGTGAGTCCATGTATGCTGATGATTCAACCATATACTGTATGCATCAGCAACCACAGCTAAATAAGTCACTGAAATCCTTAACAAAGAGCTGCAGTCTGTTTTGGAATGGGTGGCCAGTAATAAACTGGCCCTGAACCTCTCTAAAACTAAGAGCATTATATTTGGTACAAATCTAGACCTCAGCTGAATCTGGTAATGACAGGTGTGGCACTTGGTGTTATCTTAGATTGTAAACTGTCATGGTCAAGATTTGTACCAAATACAATGCTATTAGTTTTATTGAGGTTCAGGGCCAGTTTATTACTGGCCACCCATTCCAAAACAGACTGCAGCGACTTCATTAGCTGTGGTTGCTGATGCATATATGGTTGAATCATCAGCATACATGGACTCACATTATTTGTTTAATGCCAGTGGCAGGTCATTGGTAAAAATAGAAAAGAATAGAGGGCCTAGAGAGCTGCCCTGTGTTACACCATACTTGATATGTTTGACATTAGAGAAGCTTCCATTAAAGAAAACTCTCTGAGGTCCATTAGATAGATAGTTCTGACTATGGCAGAGGTTGAAATGCCATAACACATATGTTTTCCCAACAACAGGTTATAGTCAACAATACCAAAGGCTGCACTGAAATCTAACAGTCCAATTCCCACAATCTTCTAATCAATTTATTTGGACCAATCTTCATTCATTTGTGTCAGTGCAGTACATGTTGAGGGCCCTTCTCTATAAACATGCTGAAAGTCTGTTGTTCATTTGTTTGCAGAGAAATAGCATTGTATTTGGTCAAACTCCATTTTCTGCAACAGTTTGCTAAGTTCTGGCAGCAAGCTGACAGGCCGCTTTACCACTCTTGCCTAGCGAAATGACTGTGGCTTCCCTCCAGGCATGAGGACAATACTATCCTCTAGGCTCAGATTCAAGATATGACAGATAGGAAAGGCTATAGAGTCAGCTACCATCCTCGATGCCAGGAGGTTTGTCATTATTGATCGTTTAAAAAAAATCCACCTCTCCCACACTAACTTTACAAAATTCAAACTTGCAATGCTTTTCTTTCATTTTTAGTTTTTTTCTATGCATCAGTACGATGTATTTCCTGCCTAGGTTTGCCCAGTTAAATGGTTTTGACTTTGATGAAATATTTAATTGAATTTAAAGTACACCAAAGTTTTTTTCATCATTTTTATATCATTGATTTTGGCTTAAGTCACGTAATTTCTCAATTTGCAGTAAGTCAGCCAGACTTATTAGCCACTCTTTTTGCCCCATCACGGCTCCTGAGTGGCACAGAGGTCTAAGTCACTGCATTTCAGTGCTAGAAGTGTCACTACAGATCCTGGTTCAATTTCAGGCTGTATCACAACCGACTGTGATTAGGAGTCCCATAGGGCAGCGCATAATTGGCCCAGCATCGTCCGGGATAGGGTTTGGCCGATGTCGGCCGTCATTGTAGATAATAATTTGTTCTTAACTTATTGGTGACATGGGACAGTATTTTCACATCGGGATGAAATGCATGCCCAAATTCAACTGCCTGCTACTCATCCCCAGAAGATAAGATATGCATATTATTAGTAGATTTGGATAGAAAATCTAAAAACTGTTTGAATCATGTCTGTGAGTATAACATAACTTATTTAGCAGGCGAAACCCAGAGGACAAACCATTCAGATTTTTTGAGTGCAAACAGATTGTTGCTCAGACACAGTACAGTATATCATTAAATGTAATAGGTTATTGTAATGTTTGTAATCATAACTGAACCCATCATTTTTTGACAGGCAATAACAAGCCCTATCTTGACTGCCATCGCATTGTATTACAATGCCACGTTTACAGAGGTGGGAAAAATCAACAAGGAAATTGGCTTCCCACTTTATATGAGGTGGCACTATAACCATGTATTTAAATGGTACTTACATAGTCAGATACAGTGTAGCTGTATTGTGAGTATACATTACAGCATGACAACTGTAATCCTAGTTTGTACTTTGCACATTTCAAGTATTTGTAAACAAACTTTGAATCAACATTATCCATGTAATTGTTGGCATTTATAGATTGAGGAGTGGTCTAAAAGCAGTGACTTCCTACTGTATAACACCGCCTCATATAAGAGGGATGGAAATGTAAAATGTAATGAGTTAACATGGTACAACTTTCCAAAACATACAATTTTCAAACACTAGAAAAGTTACGGGTTATTATAATTGAATACAGCTGGACACGCCCTGAGGCTGCAGCTCAGTTGATGACTGGTGCCATGGTTACGACGTCTGTGATCATGCGTGTGTGTGGTCGATCCTGCTGTCACCAGGTCCAGTTACCTGTAAGCACTGCTAGGCAGGTCACAGTGGTCAGGTCCTGATCTTAATTTACCATCCACTTTCTGTTAGACAGCTGTGACAATGCGCTCTTTAACCTCTGTCCATCCACAATCACAGACACAAGTCCACTGGTTGTAATGCTGGCTTTTTTTCTCTTGTCCTCTCTTTCTTTCCTTTCGTGATCCTCTTCTATGTGTCTGTCTCTCCATCTCCCTCCATCCTTTCTCTGTCACTCAGGCCTGTTCTGTAACATGTCCATCGATCCCATCGGTACCTGCTGGCCCAAGAGCACTGCAGGGGAGTGGGTGTCACGGCCATGTCCAGAGATGTTCTATGGTGTCAAATACAACACCACCAGTGAGTAGAGCCCCATTGACAATGCTTATTTGTGCGTGTCTGTCCAATATCCACAGTTGTATATCGATTTTCAGGGTTTAGCTATTGTTTATTTATGCAGGCCTGTCTTAAGACGCATACAGTACACAAACACACACACACACACGTATGCATGCAAATGCAAACATCCGAGGAAATCTTTGTACATCTGTGCATGTTAGAGTGTGTCGTGACGTGACTATCATTCATGTGATGACATGCTATTTATCGAAAAATTACCTATGTTTAATTATTACGTGATTAAATGAATAATGCAACATCTCACTCATTAATAACTTGGGGCACCTTAGGAAAAGTTTGTTTAATGAGTCACCGTTTCCTGAATAAACACAAGAATATATCAGAATATCTCAATATCATAACAGTCAATAATAAATAATTTCCTCAAATCAGTCTCATGCTGAACATTTTTGACCTCGTAAATCTGCACAAACCCTAGCCTAAATGATGAATCAGCAACACACAAATTGGCTTAATTATTTATTTACTCACTAACTAAATAATCACACAGAATTATATAAACACACACACAAAATAGATTATCGATTACTAACATCATGCAATGAAAAGTCCCTAGTGGACATATGACCATTTGGTTACACAATGGGGAAGGGAGGGGAAAGATAAGGAGAGCGGGAGAGACAAAGGGAATGGGCTGGTACATACATGTGGAAGCTATGCTCATGAGAATGAATACTGTGCACATCAACCACCACTCATTCGAAAAGAATTGCAATGTATATATTTACGCTTGTATGTCTTTGTCGTCTCTCTGTTGAAATCACCCGGTTCGGCTATGCCTTTGGGGAGTAGTTCAACATAAGTCTCTGGTTTGTCCACCAGAGGCCCCACTGTCCTTTGTAGATGTAGTTTTCTTTGTCTCTGAGTGTTTGCTAGAATGGATCCTCCAGATGTTGCACACAGTGGTCTTTGCTCGAGTTAACTAAAACAGCTGCAGACTGCATGTTCCGGTATAATCTTTTTCTTCTTCACTTGTGAGTTTCGGAGTGTCTTACCCCTTTCTGGTCTTGTAGTTTTTAAACATTTGTCAGCCATGTAGCCACTGCTCAACGCTGTCTCATCTGTAGAGATTTAAATTCCAAACATTTCATCGTGTGGACGATCCTCACATTCTCTGCTCTCATTTGTTAATTCTTCAGCGAGTCATTTCAAGCTCTCGCCTTTGAGGGTGGTTCCATCAAGTTGTCACAATGTCTCTGCTCACATGGGCATGGTTGCTGACTTGGAAAAAGTTCATATGAAAAACAATTATCTCATTTAGAAGGCTAAAATCACATTGCTATCTTTTCACAAATAGCTTCATATTTAATCATATAAGTTTACAACATTTAGATGTAAATCTGATACCTACATTGTGAAATCTCTTAAAGATACAGTTATCTTGTTATACGATCCGTAATGACATGACAAAATGCTAAGTGATATGACATGATTATTGTTTGGCTCCCCACCGACCATTCCAAACATTTGGATTCCAAAACTAATGTTCCAATGTCCAATCTTCTGATGATGACATTCGGGGGCACAGTCTCTCTCTTTTGTAACAAATGGATTTTTAACTTCTCCATACAGCAATGCAATACAGAGAAAGTTTAAAACCGTCCCAACTCCGCCCTCTCCTATCCTGGGAGTGGGGGGGGGGGGGGTTGGCTTTTTCCAACCTACACTGTGATTGTTTAAATTATGTCTTCAATATAGTCCTGTGGCTCAGTCGGTAGAGCATGGCGCTTGTGCAACGCCAAGTTTAGCGTTTATCGTGGGTTCAGATTCCAAAATATGCGCTGGGACCACCCATATGTAAAAGTAGTGGCCCCAGCCGACTTGTAAGTCGCTTTGGACAAAAGCGTCTGCTAAATGGGATATATATATATATATATATTGTTTGTATTATGTCTTCAATATAGAAAAAAAAATGAATCATTTGTGTGTTACCTATTGTCATCAATAACTGCTGAATTGCATAGCACCACATTCCTATAATATTACTAAAATGAAATCCCAAGTGCAATATAGCAAAACACAGTTTAGCATTTTGTTTATCCACCTGGACGTGTCAGATTTTCAAAATATGCTTTACAGTGAAAGCAATCCAAGCGTTTGTGTAAGTTTATCGATCACTAGACGAAACATTATGAACACCTAGCATCAAAGTAGCTTGGTCACGAAAATCAGAAAAGCAATAAAATGAATCACTTACCTTTGGAGCTTTCAAAATAGAAGCCACTTCCTGGTTTGATTTTACTCAGGTTTCGCCTGCAATATCAGTTCTGTTATACTCACAGACAATATTTTGACAGTTTTGGAAACATTACAGTGTTGTCTATCCTAATCTGTCAATTAAATGCATATTCTAGCATTTGAGCCTGAGAAATAGGCCGTTTACATTGGGAACGTTATTTTTCCAAATATAAAAATAGTGCCCCCTAGCTGAAAGACGTTAAGCACACTGAGTTTGTCTATTGTTGTCTATTGTGATCAGTCAAATTGATGCAGAAATACAGATAATTACGAAGGGTTCACATACTTTTTCTTGCCACTGTAGAGGCATGTGTGTTAACCATCAGAAAAGTGTTTTGACGATTCCCTTCCACGTGTTGCAATCTGAGTGACTACTATCTCTTCTGTCGCTGTCATCAATAGCAATTTGACTTGTTAGGTCTCTAACCTTTTGACTGATTGTTCCTGGACTGACTGTGCCGGGATTGGTACTGGTACTAAAGGGGACCAGTTATCCTACCAATTTATTCTGAAATGTTATCGATACTCCCCATCCCAGATCCGGGATCGTGAATAAAGCCTCAGGCTCATTAGCATAACGCAACGTTAACGATTTCTGAAAATCGCAAATAAAATGAAAATAATGCGCCTGCTCTCAAGCTTAGCCTTTTCTTAACAGCACTGTCATCTCAGATTTTCAAAATATGCTTTTGAACCATAGCAAATCACTAATTTGTGTAATGAGTATGCTAAGCTAGCTTAGCATTTTGAGTAGATTTCATTGGAGAGAGAGGGGAGAAAGAGGTCAGAGCACGGGTAGGGCAACATTTTCACAAAAACCAGATAACCAAATAAATAAAATCATTTACCTTTGAAGAGCTTCGGATGTTTTCAATGATGAGACTCTCAGTTACATAGCAAATGTTCAGTTTTTCCTGAAAGAATCTTTGTGTAGGAGAAATCGCTCCGTTTGTACATCACATTTGGCTACCTGCCTTGTGAACGAACCGAAAATTCAGTCACTTTTTCCAAAAAGCGTCAAACTTTTTCCAAATTAACAAAGAAGGAGGCAAGCTCATTGATGAACGAGGGAACCATAATATCGAACCAGAAACATGGCAAAAAGTTGTTTGGAATCAATCCTCAAGGTGTTTTTTCACATATCTCTTCATTGATATGCAGTTTGTCTGTGGAAGATCCTGCTTTCCCCTCAGAATCGCATGAAAACATACCAGCAGCTGAAAAAGAGACCTGGAACACCAATTTCGACGGAGGACACCGGGCGGACACCTGGAAAATGTAGTCTCTTATGGTCAATCTTCCAATGATATGCCTACAAATACGTCACAATGCTGCAGACACCTTGGGGAAACGACAGAAAGGGCAGGCTCATTCGTCTCGCATTCACAGCCATATAAGGAGACAATGGAAAACGGATCCTCAAAAATCCTGTTGGTTTCCTGGTTGCCGTTTCATCTTGGTTTTGCCAGTAGCTCCCGTTCTAGGGCACCCACAGAGAATATCTTTGCAGTTCTGGAAACGTCAGAGTGTTTTCTTTCCAAAGCTATCAATTATATGCATAGTCGAGCATCTTTTTGTGACAAAATATCTTGTTTAAAACGGGAACGTTTTTCATCCAAAAATGAAATTGCGCCCCTAGAGTTTCAAGAGGTTAACAGAACATATGATTAGAGCATTTTACTAGTTGCATTGTTGTTGAAACTACACATGACAAGGAATGATTATTGTTGAAATTTGTTTTGGATGTGGACCAGTGTGGTACACCTCAGTGATATTGTAGATGTGTTCTTAGGTTATCCCCATCTAGGGGCCTGTCTGCTCCTCTCTGTTCTCATGGGGAAGTTTACTAGAGGTCGACCGATTCTGATTTTTCAACGACGATACCGATGTATTAATTAATTAATATATATATATATATATATATATTTGTAATAAATGACAATTACAACAATACTGAATGAACAATTCACACTTTTATTTTAACTTAATATAATACATCAATAAAATCAATTTAGCCTCAAATAAGTAATGAAACATGTTCAATTTGGTTTAAATAATGCAAAAACAAAGTGTTCGAGAAGAAAGTAAAAGTGCAATATGTGTAACGGCTTTCTTCTGTTGAAGGAGGAGCGGACCAAAATGCAGCGTGATGGTTACTCATGTTTATTGAATGAAAGTAGACTAGATGTGAAATAACTGAACATGAACAAAAACAACAAACGGAACGTGAAAACCTAAACAGTCCTATCTGGTGAAGACACAGAGACAGGAACAATCACCCACGAAAACACTCAAAGAAAAGAAAGAAACACTCAAAGAATATGGCTGCCTAAATATGGTTCCCAATCAGAGACAACGATAATCACCTGACTCTGATTGAGAACCGCCTCAGGCAGCCATAGACTATACTATATACCCCACAAAAACCCCAAAACAAAAACACACCACAATAACCCATGTCACATCCTGGCCTGACCAAATAAATGAAGATAAATATAATATATTTCGACCAGGGCGTGACAATATGTGCCGTGTAAAAAAGCTAACGTTTAAGTTCCTTGCTCAGAACATGAGAACATATGAAAGCTGGTGGTTCCTTCTAACATGAGTCTTTATAAGAATTATAGAACTATTTCGCATCACATTATTATAGACAGACCTCTCCCATCTTAGCTAATACTGCGTCAATATGTTTTGACCATGACAGTTTACAATCTAGGATTACTCCAGGCAGTTTAGTTATCTCAACTTACTCAATTTCCACCTTTTTTATTACAAGATTTAGTTGAGGTTGAGTGAGTGTTTTGTTCCAAATACAATGCTTTTAGTTTTAGAAATATTTAAGGCTAACTTATTCCTTGCCACCCGCTCTGAAACTAACTGCAGCTCTTTGTTGAGTGTTGCAGTCATTTCAGTCGCTGTAGTAGCTGACGTGTATAGTGTTGAGTCATCCGCATACATAGACACTCTGGCTTTACTCAAAGTCAGTGGCATGTCGTTAGTAAAAAAAATAAAAAGCAAGGGGCTGAAACAGCTACCCTAGGGAATTCCTGATTCTAACTGGCTTATATTTGATAGGATCCCATTAAAGAACACCCTCTGTGTTATGTTAGACAAGTAACTCTTTATCCATGTTATAGCAGGGGGTGTAAAGCCATGACACAAGTTTTTCCGGCAGCAGACTATGATCGATAATGTCAAAAGCTGCACTGAAGTCTAACAAGACAGCCCCTACAATTATTTTATCATCAATTTCTCTTAGCCAATCATCAGTCATTTGTGTAAGTGCTCTGCTTGTTGAGTGTCCTTCCCTATAA
This sequence comes from Oncorhynchus masou masou, assembly GCF_036934945.1. Taxonomy (NCBI): domain Eukaryota; kingdom Metazoa; phylum Chordata; class Actinopteri; order Salmoniformes; family Salmonidae; genus Oncorhynchus; species Oncorhynchus masou. The sequence continues at coordinate 20,467,734 of NC_088226.1, read as the reverse complement.
GCAAGCTGGAATTCTGTTGTCAATTTGTTTACTGTGAAATAGCATTGTATCTGGTCAAACACAATTTTTTCCAGAAGTTTTCTAAGGGTTGGTAACAGGCTGATTGGTCAGCTATTTGAGCCAGTAAAGAGGGCTTTACTATTCATGGGTAGTGGAATGACTTTTGCTTCCCTCCAGGCCTGAGGACACACGCTCTCTAGTAGGCTTAAATTGAAGATGTGGCAAATAGGAGTGGCAATATCGTCTGCTATTATCCTCAGTAATTTTCCATCCAGATTGTCAGACCCCGGTGGCTTGTTGACGGACAACAATCATTTTTTCACCTCTTCCACACTGACTTTGCGGAATTCAAAAGTACAATTCCTGTCTTTTCATAATTTGGTCTAATATACTTGGAAGTGTAGTGTCAGCGTTTGTTGCGGAGTTTGCTTATCTTGCCAATGAAAATGTCATTAAAATAGTTTGCAATATCAGTGGGCTTTGGGATGAATGAGCCATCTGATTCAATGAATGAAGGAGCCGAGTTGGCTTTTTTCCCCAAAATTTCATCTAAGGTGCCCCAAAGCTTTTTCCTGTCATTTTTTAAATATGATTTATCTTTGTTTCATGGTGTAGTTTCGTTTTATTTAGTTTAGTCACATGAATTCTTAATTTGCAGTATGTTTGCCAATTAGTTGAGCTGCCAGACTTATTTGCCATACCTTTTGCCTCGTCCCTCTCAACCATACAATTTTTAAATTCCTCATCAATCCAAGGGGATTTAACAGTTTTTACAGTCCTTTTCTTAATGGGTGCGTGCTTGGTAGTAACTGGAATAAGTAATTTCATAAATGCAGTGTCTGGTTGCTCCTCATTACACGCCACAGACTAGCAAATATTCTTTACATAATCAACATATGAATCACAACAAAACTTATTGTATGACTTCTTATACACTATATTAGACCCAGCCTTTGGAACTTTGGTTTTCCTAGATATGGCTATTATATTGTGATAACTACAGCCTATGGATTTGGATACTGCTTTAAAGCAAGTATCTGCTGCATTAATAAAGATGTGATCAATACATATTGGGGATGTAATTCCTGTGCTATTTGTAACTACCCTGGTAGGTTGACTGGTTAATTTCTTTTTCCTGTGTGGGCAGCTTGATGAGAGCCAGTCAATATTTAAATCACCCAGAAAATCTACTTCTCTGTTGACATCACATACATTATAAAGCATTTCACATACATTATCCAGATACTGACTGTTAGCATTTGGTGGTCTATAGCAGCTTCCCACAAGAATGGGCTTTAGGTGATGAACCTAAACTAAGTGAGTCTCAGAGATAGTCAGAATATGAATGGCATCTGTTACAAGCAAGTTATAGACTTAATGGACCTTGTTTCTTAGGCTAATATGGGCTATTGTTTAGCACTTTTCTGGGTTGTTTGATTGTTTTTAATGCTTTACTGGGAAGCTTATCAGAGGTAGACTTACTTATGTTGTTTACATTGGAGCTGATAGTGCAGGGTGAGCTGCATAAAGTGGTCTTCCTACGATTGCACACCACCTCAGTGCTAACAGTGTAACTCTGGTTTATAGGCTCACGATTACTCCTTACAATATCTGAAGGATACATAGATATATTCGGTGAAATTAGGGGTACATAAATATATTACTTATATTGTGTTTGACAGTGCCCAGAAGATCATGTGCATTTCATGCAGAATTATGACGACTCATTGTCACAATGGTAGGGATTAACTGAGCTGATCTTGGATAATTTACCAGTCATTGTTTCAACGCAGCCTTGAAATGTGTGGACAGAGTCCACGAGCCAAGGTGATTTGGATGGACTCTGTCATTCCTGTAGAGTATCTTCTGTTTCCAGAAGGTGTCAAAGTTATCAATAAAAGTGACTCCAGCAGAGCTACAGTAGTCTTTCAGCACATGATCGACCGCTCCATGCTGTCTGTTCTGTAGAGATTATCCTCAAACATTTGCCTATCTGTGGGTCCTTTTGATCCTCACCAAGGAGAGGGAGGCATGACAAGTGTATATGAACACTTTTGCATTTTAGAGAGTAAAATAGAGGACGACAGTTAAACAGTCAGAGAGAGAGAGAGAGGGGCAGAGAGTTAAACAGTCAGAGGGATAGAGAAGGGAAAGACAGTGAGAGAACTGTTGTTGGGCGATTAGGTCAAGTTCTCAGTCAGTGTTCCAATACATCCAAATTGTTTTCAATGTGGTTGAGGTCAGGGCTCTGTGCTGGCCAGTCAAGTTCTTCCACACCGATCTCTATAAACCATTTCTGTATGGACCTCACTTTGTGCACGGGGGCATTGTCATGCTGAAACAGGAAAGGGCCTTCCCCAAACTGTTTCCACAAAGTTGGAAGCACAGAATGGTCTAAAATGTATGTACCCCATAATTAAAATTAAGATTTCCCTTCACTTGAACTAAGGGGCCTAGCCCAAACCATTATTCCTCCTACACCAAATTTTACAGTTGTCACTATGCATTGGGGCAGGTAGCATCCTCCTGGCATCTGAAGCGTGAGTCAATACTCCAGAGAGCGAGTTTCCACTGCTCCAGAGTCCAATGGCGGCGAGCTTTAAACCACTCCAGCCAACGCTAGGCATTGCGCATGGTGATCTTAGGCTTCTGTGCGGCTGCTCGGCCATGGAAACCCATTTCATAAAGCTCCCGACTGACAGTTCTTGTGCTGATGTTGCATCCAGAGGCAGTTTGGAACTCGGTAGTGAGTGTTGCAACCAAGGACAGACGATTTTTACACGCTACGTGCTTCAGCACTCAGCAATCCCGTTCCGAGTGCTTGTGTAGCCTACCATTTTGTGGCTGAGTCGTTGTTGCACCTAGAAGTTTCCACTTCACAATAATGGCACTTACAGTTGACCGGGGCAGCTCTAGCAGGGCAGATATTTAACAAACAAACTTGTTGGAAAGGTGGCAACCTATGACGGTGCAATGTTGACAGTCACTGAGCTCTTCAGTAAGGCCATTCTACTGTCAATGTTTCCTATGGAGATCGCATGGCGGTGTGATTGATTTTATACACCTGTCAGCAACGTGTGTGGCTGAAATAGCCGAATCCACTAATTTGAAGGTGTGTCCACATATTTTTGTATATATAGTGTATGTTTATTAAAGTAGTGCACATTTAAGTATTTGGTCCCACATTCATAGCATGCAATGACTACATCAAGCTTGTGACTCTACAAATTTGTTGGATGCATTTGCTATTTGTTTAGGTTGCGTTTCAGTTGATGTTGTGCCCAATAGAAATGAATGGTAAATAATTGATTGTGTCATTTTGGAGTCCCTTTTATTGTAAGTAAGTATATAATATGTTTTTAAAGACTTCAACATGAATGTGGATGCTTCCATGATGAGTGAGAAAGTTACAGACAAACAAATATCACCCCACCCCCAAGAAATTGCTAACCTTCCCTGTTATTGAAATGGTGAGAGGTTATCATGTCTTGGGGGTATGGTAATTGGGTAACAATTTGCTTGACACCCAGATTCATAACACGTTATGACATGGTCACAACCGTGTCATATGTCATAACAGCTGACATAACATTGTCATAACACTGTCATAACACATATATTTAGACCTGTTGTGACATATATTGCATTATTTTATGGCTGGTTATGACACCTATATAATTTTTGTTGAGCACAAAATATTCTGAAAAACAACCAAAGCAAAAAGCAAATGCAGCCAACAAATGTATAGAGTCACAAGATTGATTTAAGATGGCGCCGAAGAACATGGCTGACATTTTACATTCTCCCAACCAAATGTGCAATTTTGTATTTTTGGGCGTTTTGTGTAACTTATTTTTTGGACTTATTTTTTGTACATAATGTTGCTACTACCGTCTCTTATGACCGAAAATAACTTCTGGACATCAGAAACGCGATTACAGTGGACTGAAATAAACTTTTCCCGTTAACAAGACCGACAAGAAGGATATCCTGCTTTCACTGGAAAAGGCCCAGATCCACGCCTTTTGCGTGAAGAAAAGACGCCGGAAAAGGGGACGCAGATCGGGGATCCTTCTGAGAATCCAGAGGCAACCGAGCAAACTCCCAATGCCTTCCATTTGTCTTGCTAACGTGAAATCATTGGAAAACAAATGTATGGCCTACTATTAAGATTACCCTACCAACGGGACATTAAAAACTGTAACATCTTATGTTTCACCGAGACATGGCTGAACGAAGAAAAGGACAATATAGAACTGGCGGGATTTTCCATGCAACGGCAGAACAGAGAAGCAACCTCTGGTAAGACGAGTGGTGGGGTTGGGGGTCTTCTTGTCAATAACAGCTGGTTTGCGATGTCTAATATTAAAGAAGTCTTGATGTATTGCTCGCCTGAGGTAGAGTACCTAATGATAAGTCGACCACACGGTCTACTAAGTGAGTTTTCATCTGTATTATTTGTAGCCAACTATTTACCACCACAAAGTGAAGCTGGCACTAAGACCGCTCTCAATCAACTCTATAAGGCCATAAGCAAAGAAGAAAATGCTCACCCAAAAGTGGCGCTCCTAGTGGCCAGGGACTTTAATGCAGGCAAACTTAAATCAGTTTTACCAACTTTTTACCAGCATGTCATGTGCAACCAGGGGGGGGGAATCCTAGAACACCTTTACTCCACACACAGAGATGCAAACAAAGCTCTCCTCCGATATCCATTTGGCAAATCTGACCATAATTATATCCTCCTGATTCCCGCTTACAAGCAAAAACTTGAGCAGGAAGTACCGGTGACTTGCTCAATACGGAAGTGGTCAGATGACTCAGATGCTACACTACAGGTCTGTTTTTCTAGCACACGCTGAAATATGTTCTGGGATTCATCCAATGGCTTTGAGGAATACACCACCTCAGTCTTCGGCTTCATCAATTAGTGCATTGATGACGTTGTCCCCACAGTGACTGTTCATACATATCCCAACCAGAAGCCATGGATTACAGGCAACATCCGCTTCGAGATAAAGGCTAGAGCTGTCGCTTTCAAGGAGCGGGAGACGAATCCGGAAACTTATAAGAAATCCCGCTATGCCCTCAGACGAACCATCAAACAAGTAAAGCATCAACACAGCATTAAGATTGAATCCTACTACACCGTCTCTGAAGCTCGTCGGATGTGGCAGGGTTTGAAAACTATTACGGACTACAAAGGGAAACCCAATCTGCCCAGTGACATGAGCCTACCAGACGAGCAAAAGGCCTTTAATGCTCGCTTTGTGGCAAGCAAAATTGTAGCATGCATGAAAGCACCAGCTGTTCTGGATGATTGTGTGATAATGCTCTCGGTAGCCGATTTGAACAAAACCTTTAAACAGGTCAACATTCACAAAGCTGCTGGGCCAGATGGATTTCCAGGACTTGTACTCAAAGCATTCATGGACCAACTGTCATGTGTCTTCACTGACATTTTCAACCTCTCCCTGACCGAGTCTGTAATACCTACATGTTTCAAGCAGACCACCACTGTCCCTGTGCCCAAAGAAGCGAAGGTAACCTGCCTAAATGATTACCCCCCCATGACACTCACATCGGTAGCCATGAAGTGCTTTGAAAGGCTGGTCATGGCTCAAATCAACAGCATCCTCCCGGACACCCTAGACTCCAAATCGCATACCACCACAACAGATTCACAGATGACGCAATCTCAATCGCACTCCACATTGCCCTTTCTCACCTGGACAAAAGGAACACCTATGTGAGAATGCTGTTCATTGACTACAGCTCAGTGTTCAACACCATAGTGTCCACGATGCTCATCACTAAGCTAAGGACTCTGGGACTAAATACCTCCCTCTGCAACTGGATCCTGGACTTCCTGAAGGGCCACCCCCAGGTTGTAAGAGTAGGCAACAACACATCTGCCACGCTGATCCTTAACCCTGGGGACCCACAGGGGTGTGTACTTAGTCCCCGCCTGTATTCCCTGTTCACCCACGACTGCGTAGCCAAACACGACTCTAACACCATCATTAAGTTTGCTGATGACACAACAGTGGTAGGCCTGATCACCAACAACGGTGAAACTGCCTATAGGGAGGAGGTCAGAGAACAGGCAGTGTGGTGCCAGGACAACAAAGAAGCTGATCGTGGACTACAGGAAAAGGCGGGCCAATCAGGCCCCCATTAATATCGACGGGCCTGTAGTGGAGCGGATCGATAGTTTCAAGTTCCTTGCTGTCCACATCACCAACGAACTATCATGGTCCAAACATACCAAGACAGTCGTGAAGAGGGTACGACAAAACCTTTTCCCGCTCAGGAGACTGAAAAGATTTGGCATGGGTCCCCAGTTCCTCAAAAAGTTCTATAGCTTCACCATCGACAGCATCCTGACCGGTTGCATCACCACCTGGTATGGCAACTGCTCGGATTCTGACCTTAAGGCGCTACAGAGGGTAGTGCAAACGGCCCAGTACATCACTGGTGCCAATCTTCCTGCCATCCAGGACCTACGTATATAATAGGAGGTGTCAGAGGAAAGCCCATAAAATTGTCAGAGACTCCAGTCAATCAAGTTATATGCGGTTTTCTCTTCTACGCATGGAAAGCGATACCAGAGCGCCAAGTCTAGGACCAAAAGGCTCCTCAACAGCTTCTACCCCCAAGCCATTAGACTGCTGAACAGTTCAGAAAAACTGGACAAATTACATTGACCCCTCCCCCTTGTACACTGCTGCTACTCTCTGTTTGTTTGTTACCTATGCATAGTCACTTTGCCCCCACCTACATGTACAGATGCAACTAGCCTGTACCCCTGCACACTGACTTGGTACCGGTGCCCCCTGTACCGTATATAGACTCGTCATTGTTATTCTTATTGTGTTACTTTTTATTTTAGTCTACTTGATAAATATTTTCTGGTTCTTTAACTGCACTGTTGGTTAAGGGCTTGTAAGTAAGCATTTCACAGTAAAGTCTACACTCGTTTTATTCAGCGCATGTGGCGAATAAAGTTTGATTTGATCAAGTCATTGCATGCTAGGAATATGGGAACAAATACTCTACTTTTTACTACTTTTTACTTTACACGAGTGAATTTGTCCCAATAATTTTGCTCTCCTAAAATGGGGTGACTGTGTACAAAAAGTGCAGTAATTTCTAAATGGGTCACCCAATATAGATGAAGATACCCTGAAAATAAAGTGGATATTCTGCACTTTAACCCCATAGTCATTGTTTGATTTCAAATCATCCAAACCTTTGGAGTATAGAGCCAAAATAATAATAATTACGGAGGGCACCGTGTTGTAGAATTCCTAATGGGTTCTCTGTGTACAGAGAGGGAGGTAGGTTTTGTAAATTAGGACACCAGTAATGCAAATTCACACACTGCTTATTCAAATCCTTGGTAATTCAGCCCATGGCTCTTTACACCAGAGCAAGACATACCCAAGGGCAGTGATTTGACTGGAACTGAAATCTTGAATAATGCATAATGTCAAATGGTGCGGTGCCATTGTATTTTATTTCAAATTTTTTTGTGTCATATTTCTACCCAAAGGTCTATTGTTTTGTTTTGAATTCACCCTGAGGGAACTGGGTAGTGTTTAGAAAACTTTTGGAAACCAGTTAGTGATGTAGTCATGGGCATGACAAACAGAAAGGGGGTACATTATGTATGCCTATGCTCTACTTTTTAGCTAAACATATCAGCTCTGGATGTGTTTCTTTCAGTAGGTATGGGATGAGAAGAGGACAGTCTGACTGGAAAACAATTGAGAGAGGGAGAGTTCTGAATATCAGGGCACACCTTCACAGATTGTAATCTGAATAATGTCAAGGAAGCGGTACAAAAACAAATGCAATAGAAAGGTGAGCAATGAATATTAATGTATATATTCAATGTACTATGATTCGGGCTGTTGGTCATGGGACATTTCACGGCGGATCTTGTAAAGGTTTAAGCTCTCATGTTCAATTGGTTAAGAAAAGGGACTGTTTACCAATGTCTCCCGTCATTATCCATTTTCGGAGAAACCCACTTAAAAAGTCAACGGAAACTGCAGTAACAGATGCCTGGTTCGCAGTATTTTTCTCTCTCTCTCTCGCTCTCTCTCTCTCTCTTGCTCGCTCTCTCAGTTTGACGTCATGTAAAAGATTCAAACCAACACCAAAATCTGTTTTTAATCATTTACAAAGTAAGATTTAGTAAACTCTTGAGACATCAATGTGCATAGTTTAATTAGCTGATGTTAGTTAAAGAGGACTGTCATTGATTTTGTTTTCATGTAGCTCCCATTCCAACCATAATCAACTAATCAGAAACAAGCATTTCCTCCTTTTCTCAGAGGGTCAATGTGTGAATTAATTTGTGTGCTTCTCTAGAAACGATCAGTACAGTTAAATTATCCTAGTTTTGTGTGGATGCACCAATTTAATAAATGAAAGTCTTCTGATTCTGTAGATTAAAAATGTTGATGATTTTTTAATTGCTGGAGTAAGTGCTTAGACCTGTTTGTGATATTCCCTCTAGTAATTAGTCACTAACCATTAAAGACGAGTGATGATAGGGAAGTGGAGGACACACAAAACTACCCGCAGTACCACCATAAGCCCCATTACTCTTTCTCTGTCCACTTAGGCCCTAGGAAAATGACAAAAGGGCCATGTAAATTAGATAACACACCACTCTAGAAGGTTACATTACAGTATGAGAAATACACCACTCTAGAAGGTTACATTAAAATAAGAGAAATACACCACTCGAGAAGGTTACATTAAAATAAGAGGAATACACCACTCGAGAAGGTTACATTAAAATAAGAGAAATACACCACTCTAGAAGGTTACATTAAAATAAGGGAAATACACCACTCCAGAAGGTTACATTAAAATAAGAGAAATACACCACTCTAGAAGGTTACATTAAAATAAGAGAAATACACCAATCTAGAAGGTTACATTAAAATAAGAGAAATACACCACTCCAGAAGGTTACATTACAGTGTGAGAAACAGCAAAGTGTTAATCCATATGTCTCAACCTGACCTAAGAGACATGATTTATCGCATGATCTATCCTTTACATCCTATTCTGTGATTTCATTTCTCTAGTCCTTCACTTTCATTGTAGAAAAGACAACTCCCACACATTAGTATTACATCTGCATGTTTGTGTGGACATTTAGGACAGAGACCTTTTTCAAGATGATAGTCCTTCCTCTCTTCTGTCATCGCACACAATCCAAAGGGATAATAATTGAATAAGTAAATGCCAGTGTTTCCATAAAATAAACATAGACGTACAGTACACCGTGGAATGGCATTTCACTTCCATTTGAAAAGGGTCAGAGTGCACCTTCTGTGAGCTATGTTGTGATGTCATCTTCCTGCATCCTGGTCCACACAGCACATCGAGATTTTAGTATGTTAGCTAATATTATTGACTTTTTAAATGATGCAAAAATGATGTGCGCACACCGATGAAGCTGAAGGGCCTGTGATGTTTTGATTCTGAACAGTCAGGAAGCTAACAACAACATGAAGCTGCCACATGGGGAATCGTAGGTGGCTGATTTCCTTTAGTTTTATCTTGTTCTTGATGTCATGTCTTTTTTTGAGGTGTTATGACTGATGTTATGTCTATGCTAATATGTCAATAAATTGCTAGCTGGCTAGCCAACAACTGCAACAATGTATTTGAGAGACAAGAAGTGCTCATTGTGCAAATGTATTTATGTTTTCAATAAACATTTGGAGACAAAATATAATTTAGGCCTACATGTTGTCAACAAACTAAGTCAACCCCGTCTGTTTTGCCCATAGTTGTGCAGCCGTCGGTTTTGTTGCTAAACAATCAACCTGTCTAAAGCACTGTCATATTTTCCTGCCTCTGGAGGTATTGGGAATTTTACATCAATGATGATGACGATGATGAGATTCCTGGTTTCATTACAGCTCATTGTATGCAACATTTTCTTCATAATATATAGAAATTATCATAGAAAAAAAATCTATATATACAGTACCAGTTAAAAGTTTGTTCACACCTACTCATTCCAGGGTTTTTGCTTAATTTTTGTACAATTTTCTACATTGTAGAATAATAGTAAATACATCAAAACTATGAAATAACACATAAGGAATCATGTATTAACCAAAAAAGTGTTAAACAAATCAAAATGTGTTTAATATTTGAGATACTTCAAAGTAGCCACCCTTTGCCCTTAGTGCATTTGAGCCAGTTAGTGGTGGTATACAGAAGGTTTACCCTATTTGGTAAAGTACCAAGTCCATATTATGGCAATGCCAGCTCAAAATAAGCAAAGAGAAGTAACAGTCCATTATTACTTTAAGACATGAAGGTCAGTCAATGCGGAACATTTCAAGAACTTTGAAAGTTTCTTCAAGTGCAGTCGCAAAAACCATCAAGCGCTATGATGAAACTGGCTCTCATGAGGACCGACACAGGAAAGGAAGACCCAGAGTTACCTCTGCTGCAGTGGATAAGTTCATTAGAGTTCCCAGCCTCATAAATTGCAGCCCAAATAAATGCTTCACAGAGTTCAAGGAACAGAAACATCTCAACATCAACTGTTCAGAAGAGACTACGTGAATCATAACCTTCACGGTCTACTTGCTGCAAAGAAACAACTAATCATGGACACCAATAAGAAAAAAAGACTTGCTTGGGGCCAAGAAACAAAAGAAATGGACATTAGACTGGTGAAAATCTGTCCTTTGGTCTGAGTCCAAGTTTGAGATTTGGTTCCAACCGCCGTGTCTTTGTGAGACGCAGAGCAGGAAAACGGATGATCTCTGCATGTCTGGTTCCCATTGTGAAGTATGTAGGAGGAGGTGCTTTGCAGATTACACTGTCTGTGGTTTATTTAGATTTCAAGGCACACTTAACCAGCATGTCTACCACAGCATTCTACAGCGAAATGTTATCCCATCTGGTTTGCGCTTAGTGGGATTATCATTTGTTTTTCAACAGAACAATGACCCAACACACATCCAGGCTGTGTAAGGTCTATTTTACCAAGAAGGAGAGTGATGGAGCGCTGCATCAGATGACTTACCCTCCACAATCAGCCGACCTCAACCCAATTGAGATGGTTTGGGATGAATTGAACCGCAGAGTGAAGGAAAAGCAGGCAACAAGTGTGGGAACTCCTTTAAGACTGCTGGAAAAGCATTCCAGGTGAAGCTTGTTGAGAGACTGCCAAGAGCGTGCAACGCTGTTATCAAGGAAAAGGGTGGCTACTTTGAAGAATATGAAATATATTTTTATTTGGTGAACCCTTTTCTTGTTACTATATGATTCCATATGTGTTTTGTCAGTGTTGATGTCTTCACTATTATTCTTGTCACGCCCTGGTCTATATTTATTATGTTATCTTCATTTATTGAGTCAGGTGTTTCGACTTGGGGCTGTGTGGGGTGTATAGATTAGTCTATGGCTGCCTGAGGCGGTTCTCAATCAGAGTCAGGTGATTATCGTTGTCTCTGATTGGGAACCATATTTAGGTAGCCTGGGTTTCACTGTGTGTTTGTGGGTGATTGTTCCTGTCTCTGTGTTTGTTGCTCCAGTCAGGGCTGTTTCGGTTTTCGACGTTTGTTGTTTTGTATTATTCGTGTTCTTCATCATTAAAGATGTATCGAACGAATCACGCTGCATTTTGGTCCGATCCTTATTCCACCTCTTCGTCAGAGAAGGAGGTAGAAGAAACCCGTTACAGAATCACCCACCACAAACGGACCAAGCAACGTGTCAATGGGCAGGAGCCACAGGAGAAGCAACAAAGGCAGCAATAGCGATCACAGGACTTCTGGACTTGGGAGGAGAAATTGTTCGGAGAAGGACCCTGGGATCAGCCTGGAGAATATCGCTGCCCCAAAGAAGAACTGGAGGCGGAAAGAGCTGAGAGGCGCTGGTATGAAGAGGCAGCGCGGCGACGTGGGTGGAAGCCCGAGAGTCAGCCCCAAAAATTTCTTGGGGGCGGGGTTCAGGGAGAGTGTGGCAGAGTCAGGAGTCAGACCTGAGCCCACTCTCCCTGTTTATCGTGAGGAGCCAAGGAGGAGACCAGAACCGGTGTAGGAGATGAGCGAAGCAGAGACTGTGTAGGAGTTAATGGGGAAATTGGAGGAGAGAGAAATGAGGGAGTTGCTGTGTTGGTGCTTTTTGCATGGAATTCGCCCGACGGAACGTGTCAGGAATTTAATGGCACCTGGGTCAGCGCTCCATACTCGTCCTGAGGTGCGTGTTAGTCGGCTGGTGAAGTTGGTGCCAGCCTCACGCACCAGCCCTCCTGTGCACATCCCTAGCCTTGCACGTCCTGTGCCAACACTGCTCTCAAGATCTCCAGTACGCCTTCACGGTCTAGCCCATCCTGTGCCACCTCCACACACCAGCCCTCCGGTGGCAGCTCCCCGCACCAGGCTTCCTGTGCGTGTCCTCGGCCCAGTACCATCAGTGCCAGCACCACGCATCAGGCCTACAGTGCGCCTCGCCTCTCCTGCGCTGCCGGAGCCTCCCGCCTGTTCAGCGCTGTTGGAGCCTTCCTCCTCTCCTGCGCTGCCGGAGTCTCCCGCCTGTTTAGCGCTGCCAGAGCCTTCCGCCTCTACAGCGTTACCGGAGTCTCCTGCCCGTTTAGCGCAGCCAGAGCTGCCAGTCTGCATGGAGCAGCCAGAGCTGCCAGTCTGCATGGAGCAGCCAGAGCTGCCAGTCAGCATGGAGCAGCAAGAGCTGCCAGTCTGCATGGAGCAGCCAGAGCTGCCAGTCTGCATGGAGCAGCCAGAGCTGTCAGTCTGCTTGGGGCAGCCAGAGCTGCCAGTCTGCATGGAGCTGCCAGTCTGCATGGAACTGCCAGTCTGCAAGGAGTTGCCAGTCTGCAAGGAGCTGCCAGTCTGCAAGGAGCTGCCAGTCTGCAAGGAGCTGCCAGTCTGCAAGGAGCTGCCAGAGCTGTCAGTCTGCAAGAAGCCGCCAGAGCTGTCAATCTGCATGGAGCAGCCAGAGCCATCAGTCAGCATGAAGCAGCCAGAGACAGTCAGCCAGACTCTTCCAGATCTGCCAGTCAGCCAGACTATTCCAGATCTGCCAGTTAGCCAGACTCTTCCAGATCTGCCAGTCAGCCAGACTCTTCCAGATCTGCCAGTCAGCCAGACTCTTCCAGATCTACCAGTCAACCAGACTCTTCCAGATCTGCCAGTCAACCAGACTCTTCCAGATCTGCCAGTCAACCAGTCTCTTCCAGATCTGCATGTCTGCCAGACGCTTCCAGATCTGCATGTCAGCCAGACGCTTCCAGATCTGCCAGTCAACCAGACTCTTCCAGATCTGCTAGTCAACCAGACTCTTCCAGATCTGCCAGTTAGCCAGGTTCTGCCAAATTCAACTGCCTGGCTGGGCTTCCTCTCAGTGCTGGGCTTCCTCTCAGTGCTGGGCTTCCTCTCAGTGCTGGGCTTCCTCTGTCCCGAGCTGCCCCTCTGTCCCGAGCTGCCCCTCTGTCCCGAGCTGCCCCTCAGTCCAGTGGGGTTCTGGGTGAGGACTACTAGGCCATGGTCGGCAGTGAGGGTGGGCAATCCTAGGACGCGAGGAGGGGGGACTAAGACATTCATAAAGTGGGTTCCACATCCCGAGCCGGAGCCATGGACAGGCGCCCACCCGGACCCTCCCTATTGTTTTGATGTGCGTCCGGGAGTCCGCACCTTAGGGGGTGGGGTTCTGTCACGCCCTGGTCTATATTTATTATGTTATCTTCATTTATTGAGTCAGGCCAGGGTGTGACATGGGTTTATTTGTAGTGTGTTTCGTCTTGGGGTTGTGTGGGGAGTATAGATTGGTCTATGGCTGCCTGAGGCGGTTCTCAATCAGAGTCAGGTGATTATCGTTGTCTCTGATTGGGAACCATATTTAGGTAGCCTGGATTTCACTGTGTGTTTGTGGGTGATTGTACCTGTCTCTGTGTTTGTTGCACCAGTCAGGGCTGTTTCGGTTTTCAACGTTTTGTCGTTGTTTTGTATTATTTGTGTTCTTCATCATTAAAGATGTATCGAACGAATCACGCTGCTTTTTGGTCCGATCCTTATTCCACCTCTTCGTCAGAGAAGGAGGTAGAAGAAACCCGTTACAATTCTACAATGTGGAATATAGTCAAAATAAAGGAAACCCTTGAATGAGTAGGTGTGTCCAAACTTTTGACAGGTACTGTATATATTGCAAATATTTTCTCCATACGATTTGTGATATAATTGTCCAGTGCATTTTTAGAACAATGAACTCTCTCCCGAGTGAATCAACATTGGTCTGAAGCCAGCACAAACGCCATTTAGCTCATCCAGCAGTATAGTCAGACGATCAGAGCAGATTTGATTACAATTTATTTGAAGGAAGGGACTTTAAACTCTAAAAATGGAGCAATTATCCCAGTCTGTTCCCCGTTCGGAAGTTCTCTGTGAAAATGCTCCCCCGACACAGATTTGAATTTATGAAATATGCTGACAAGAATAAAACGATGATGAACTGCTGGGAACTGCTTCTCTGTGATTTTAAGTGGTTCCACACCACACTTTAGGTGATGTATTAGATTAGCAAAGGTGTATATCTGGACACATGCAATGGCCTGGTCCTTTTTTGTAATGTCAACCACACATTATCAAACATCTGTTAAATGGACATTTCACCCCAAGATCAAAGTTAGTCAGACCTCAAAAGTAGACCAATTGTCTCAGGCTGTTTTGTTACTAAAAGTTGATCATTGAGGTGTGCGATTAAAAAAGGCTTAATCGTGGTTTATCTTTAAATGAGCCATGGCAATCTTGGAAAAATCTCAATCTCAATCTTCGTTGCAGAAACGTAAGAAGATCCACCACCAGCTCCACAAAAATTGTAATCACACACTCAATATTTATTGACGGTCATGAACGCTTATTGATGTTCATGATCACTGTAATTACACGTTCATAAATGTCTTGATTACCCATCAGTGTTGTCCCACCTTGGTCTTAGTATTTTGTGTTTTCGTTAATTAGTTGGTCAGGCCAGGGTGTGACATGGGTTTATGTTGTTGTATTTCATAGTGGGGTTTTTGTAGTATTTGGGATTGCGGCTGAGTAGGGGTGTTGTATAGGCTTGGCTGCCTGAGGCGGTTCTCAATCAGAGTCAGGTGATTCTCGTTGTCTCTGATTGGGAACCGTATTTAGGTAGCCTGGTTTTCACTTTGTATTTCGTGGGTGATTGTTCCTGTCTCTGTGTTAGTGTTCACCAGACAGGCTGTATAGGTTTTTCACGTTCCGTTTGTTGTTTTTGTATTTATAAGTTATTTCATGTATCGTCATTTGTTTCATTAAAGACATGAGTAACCAACACGCTGCATTTCGGTCCGACTTTCTTGCGACAAACGAAGAACGCCGTTACAAGTGTCATCGCAAATCAAATTACTTAAGCTAAATGATGACTCATGTTAAGTTACTTAGAATCATTCTCCTGCCAATTCACATCGCCATATTCTAACTAACTAATCGATCCATGGTTCTGCCTTCCGCCCACCACTTTGTCAGGAGTGTGTGAGTGTGTGCGTGTGCATGTGAGTGTGTGTGCATATGCATGAGTGTGTGTGTGTGTGTACGAGTGTATGTGCATTTGTGTGTGTGATCACTGAGAGCTCTTTCATGGTTTGACAGGAGCAATTAAGGAAGCCCTTGGATTTTATATGACTAATCAATACAACTACCAACTATAGGTAGCATTAGAGGCAGAAAAGAGTGGGACGGAGAGAGAGAAAAAGGAAATGAGGGGAAATGATGACAGGAACAATTACAACAGTCATTGAGTTGTGTACGTGTGATCAATATCAGCGCAACCTGTAAGCAGGGAGAAAAGGGATTAGGAGGAAAAGGACAGAAATAGTCCAGGAAGGATTCAAGTCAAGAAGTTAAAAATCTAACGAACTCCAGTAGAGTGATGGACATAAATGGGAAAGTAAGAGGTGGAAAGATGTTGTTATCTCCTGGACTCTCGCTCTTCCTCCCAGTCTTGCAGGTCTCTTCTATAACTTGCCCATCAGCATGTCCATTTGGCCTACAGCGATGCCTATACTGTCTGACTCTCTCACACCCACACACACTCCATCTGGCCCCCTCTCTCTCTGTATTTCCCCCCTTGTTATATCGACAGTCAGTAGAGTGAGTTCTCCAGCCTTGTACACCACCACTCCCAACCCTCAACAACTCAGCCCAACTCTCCAGTCACTGTTCGGTTGCATTCCACCTCTACATTCTGTCCAGAAACACTGTCTGCTCAGGCTTTAATGCAACCGCTGTGTCAGATTTCAAAAAAACTTTACGGAAAAAGCACACCATGCTATAATCTGAGTACGGCGCTCAGAGACCAAAACAACCCAAACAGATATCCGCCATGTTGTGTAGTCAACAGAAGTCAGAAATAGCATTATAAATATTCACTTACCTTTGATGATCTTCATCAGAATGCACTCCCAGGAATCCCAGTTCCACAATAAATGTTTGTTTTGTTCGATAATGTCCATCATTTATGTCCAAATACCTCCTTTTTGTTCACGCGTTTAGCCCAGACTTTTAAATTTATGACGCGCGATCACTAGGAGCAGACGAAAAGTCCAAAAGTTCTGTTACAGTCCATAGAAACATGTCAAACGATGTATAGAATCAATCTTTAGGATGTTTTTAACATAAATATTCAATAATGTTCCAACCGGAGAATTCCTTTGTCTTCAGAAATGCAATGGAACTCAAGCTAACTCTCACGTGAACACGTGTCACCAGCTCGTGGCTCTCTGGCAGACCTCTGACTCATTCCCCTCTCATTCGCCCCACTTCACAGTAAAAGCATCAAACAAGGTTCTAAAGACTGTTGACATCTAGTGGAAGCCTTAGGAAGTGCAATATGACCAATATCCCACTGTATCTTCGATAGGCAATGAGTTGAAAACCTACAAACCTCAGATTTCCCACTTCCTGGTTGGATTGTTTCTCAGGTTTTATCCAAATCTACTAATAATATGCATATTTGCAACTGGGACTGAGTAGCAGACAGTTTACTCTGGGCACCTTATTCATCCAAGCTACTCAATACTTCCCCCTGCCCAAAGAAGTTAACAGAAGCTGCTTTGGGTGCTTCCCTAGTCCCTCTGGTCCAAGCTAGAGTGATCGACTGGAACTGTACTCGTCACATTACCGTCTGTGTCCAATGGAGCTTAAACCTGCTAGGAGACAGACAGTTGGAGGGAAGAGCTGAGACAACTGATGGCCAAAGTCCTTGACTACCCGGCAATTGCTTCTCTCTTGGCTGTGTATTCGTCATTATGGAAAACCCAAGCGTGGATGATGGAAGGGTACAAGCCAGCCTGAAGCTGGAGAACTTTGGCAGAAGGTTTGGCAGAACGTTTGCTGAAAGTTTCCTTCATACATGGTGCTGTATCATATTTTCAGAGCTGCATCTATCTGCCCAGATAGGTTACATTGGTATTATCTTTTCATACAGCTTCATATGTTTCATCCCTGATATTAGTGGGCCAGCCACCCCTAGATGTAGTCTGGAATTAAACCGTTCAATTGGGCCCAGACTCCTGATCATTCTTCACAAACATCTCCTTTGTGGCTGGGTTTACTGACTGTAGGTGTTCAGATCAGATACCTGTAGAACTGGGCTTCCCACTTGCTTGTTAGAATTCTTAGAGCTCTTCAGAAGGTGAAGATTGAACCCCATTCATATTCACCAGATATATTCTCCCCTGTACAAAGATAATTCCTCAAATAATGGTAGACAGTATTCGCTGTTCTGCGTTGCCATGCTGACTACATAGCTTAGCAGCTCGTCGATTTAAGCCCACTTAAGACGTACCGGCTGTAGCGATGACTTTCGATGGCTGAGCATCAGAGCGGAACACAACATACCCATCCCGTTTGAGGGGGCGAGAGAGAATGTTAAACTTCTGGCGGGGGCTTCCATGGGATTCAGCTAGATTTAGATGAATTGTAGCGTAGAAGGCTGACAGTGAGCATCCAATACCCATGGGGGTCTCCGTGGAGGTCGGGTGGGCAGAGAGAGGGAAAGTGAGAATGATATCACACTGAATGAGAAGGAGACTGTAGCAAATCACAGGCACCCCGAAGTCAATAAATGGAAATGTGTCAACTGTATGTGTTTATAATTGGAGTTTAAGCATGATTGATCTTTAGAACTGCTATGTACTGAAAATTAGTGTCGGACAATCTCAAGATGGTTTCCTGGACGTCTGGATTTTGCACTGGCCTTTGTATTGTTTAAATTATAGTCAGGAGGGGGTACATGGGAACCTCTTCTTCAGGGCAGATATTGACTCTGTCGGAAAATGCAGAATGCAGATCCAGACTTTAAATCTTTCCAACTCTTCCTTTCCAATTTAAGTCTAGCTCTCAGCTGGAGTTCTACTTTTACTCATGGAATCCCATCCTCCTTTTTTATATTTGATATATGTTTATACTTAATTCAGACAGTTTGAAGGAGAGGTGGAGACAGATGAGGGAAGATATGAAGTGCAGAAATTCCAGACCTGTAATTTACTGACCCTTCTAGACTCTTTCTTGAGGAAGGAAGTTCCGGACCTGGGTTCCCGATCTCTGCAGTGTTACCGCGCCACCAAACTCCAGCATTCTATTGGGAGTTTTTATTTATGATATTAGTGGGTTTTGATCAATACAGGGACTGATGGGTGTACATCCTTAGCCGCAGGGGTGTTGCTGTGAGTGAGTTAGCCTGCGTTCAAGGTCACATTGACTTGATTCTGGACATCATAGCTTGATAGAATCCAGACACGGGCCACACTTATTCCCCATGGTGCACCATTAATTCCTAGCGACCTCATCTTCAAACAAAGCTAAAAGGAATAGAAACCCTTGGGATGGGCGGCTTAGAAAAAGGTCACTGTGATTGATTTTCAAAGTCAAAAACATGAAAACAATATCGTTTTTGTGGATATTTTCATCCATGACTAAATGTAATCTTCTCCTCTAAGTTCAATGTCCTTGCCTCAATCTTACCAAGAAAGCATATTTCCATGGACAGCGGTATGGCATTCTTACACCTTCGGAGAAAGTGTACTATAGCTCAAAGTTCAGTGTCAAGTCAGGAAGAGGTCCTTGCTCAGTGCAGGGCCAGCCACTCTCAGCTGCAGTGGGAATGATTGAATCACACTGA
The DNA here is from genome assembly GCF_036934945.1 of Oncorhynchus masou masou. Classification (NCBI taxonomy): domain Eukaryota; kingdom Metazoa; phylum Chordata; class Actinopteri; order Salmoniformes; family Salmonidae; genus Oncorhynchus; species Oncorhynchus masou. The sequence goes on along the minus strand of NC_088226.1, from coordinate 20,448,525 downwards.
TAATAGCTACTCAGCCTTAAAGGTATTGATTTGAGGCCTTCCTCAATTCCCCCTACAGCAGAACCCCACAATAGGGGCAACTCAAGTGGGAGAGTGATATCATTCACATGGAGGGCCAGAGCAGTTGGGTAGAAATGTATTGTCAGCGGTTTGTTTCAGAAGACCATCCATCCCTTGCTTTCTGCAGTGTGTGTGTATATGTATGTTTGTGTATCTCATTCTCTATCACATACAGTATGTACTGTATGTCATATCCATAGCATGCCATATGTTCAGTCCAACCCAACCTCCAGCCCAGTTCAAAGACTGAACCGTGTGTATTCTTAATTACATAATGAATACTGTCAACCATCTATCGTGGTGCGCTTTGCAGACAGTCATGGTGTAATGCTAGCCACTAAGAATTAAGCTGTAGGACAGAAACATAAGTTGGTCCAACGGGTATTAGTATTTGGTGATACAGACTATGCAAGTTAAAATGTTGTCAATGATCAATAAATGCATGAGCGTGTGTTAATTAATGTTTGTATTACCCCCCAACTCCCACTGATCAGAACAGGTCAATCAATGCAGCCTACTGCCTTGCCTAGTTAAATAAAGATTACACGTAATGGTCAATAAATCAATCAACAATGCCAAGGAGAGACCATCATATATACGGAATGTCAATGACTTCTCAACAATGTTGTTTAACCGCAAAAATTGATCTCAAACAGTATACTGTGTATATGTACATGTAGACAAACAAGGTTGTAACTATCTACTGTAACACAGAACCCCTGCAACAACAATTGTCTTTTAATATTTTGATATCTGATATTGTCAAATATTTATTCTTTTTTTTAAATGTGTATACCACATCAAGAGTGTCATTACTGATATATCATGTCATCACACTAACCCTAACCCTATTTCATTTTTATTTTCCATACTTTTTGTAATGATTCACCAAGTCTATCAACATTTTTTTTTCAATCCCATTACTTCGTGTTTGTACAGATCCTCATGTTGAGAGCATAGCAGGAAGTATACAAAATCTTATGGCCTTGGGTCGTGCTTACGTGTGATATGTTTTGTATTTTGTCTGTAGGATTCATATGATGTAACATAATGTAACACATTGAGAGCATGGCATGCCACCTACTCTGTCAATCAACTTAAGAACAACCAATTAGACCTGTCTTGGGGTAACGACATGATGCTTCATTTCTTGCAGTTTGTCAGGTAATATTATGATGGTTCATTAGGTGTTAGTGGAGCGTTAGCTGACAGTCTTGATTTTAGGTTAGCTTAATGGAAGCTTCTCTAATGTCAAACATGTCAAGTGTGGTGTACCGCAGGTCAGCTCTCTAGGCCTGACTGCTTTTGATCTGTCTTATGCTGTCTCCGACACTCCGTCACTTACTCTGTCGCAACCTTGGGAACACAGCGGAGAGTCTTTTAGAAGTCTGTGGCTTTGCTTCTCTGTATGTCTCTTTCTTACTTCTTGTGTCACATACCTCCACTGTGTGCATGTAGCATGTGTACCTGAAATCAAACAAAGACAGCTCTCAGCTTTGAGGGGTTTCTTTGCTCCACTTTGTTGTATTTTTTATTTTTATTTAGAGCATAAAAAAGCAGCTGCACTGTCAAGAGTTCAAATACTTATTTGGAAATGGGTTTGGCGTGCAACATTGTCAAGACTGGATTGTGTGTTCTCTATCTGGGTCTATCAGCACTCTAAGCTGCATAACTTACACCCACCCTGCGTGGTTTTTGCAGAATCTGAGTTTAAGGTTTTGTTAATTTTTGTCGCTTGTATGAAAGGAGAAATGGTGCATGTTTGCTAACTTTCATGACATGGTTTTCCAATCCTTTATTTCCACAGACAATGTGTACAGAGAATGCCTTTCCAACGGGTCCTGGGCGGTGAAAGGCAACTACACCCAGTGTCAAGAGATTCTCAATGAGGTATGTACTGTATGTAGCATTGTTATTGGTGTATGAAAAGGTAACTGTTTAACTCTGAGAATAATGAGCCTCTGTAATGGATAGTAAAATATATACAGTGCCTTGCGAAAGTATTCGGCCCCCTTGAACCTTGCAACCTTTTGCCACATTTCAGGATTCAAACATAAAGATATAAAATTGTATTTTTTTGTGAAGAATCAACAACAAGTCGGACACAATCATGAAGTGGAACGACATTTACTGGATATTTCAAACTTTTTTAACAAATCAAAAACTGAAAAATTGGGCGTGCAAAATTATTCAGCCCCTTTACTTTCAGTGCAGCAAACTCTCTCCAGAAGTTCAGTGAGGATCTCTGAATGATCCAATGTTGACCTAAATGACTAATGATGATAAATGCAATCCACCTGTGTGTAATCAAGTCTCTGTATAAATGCACCTGCACTGTGATAGTCTCAGAGGTCTGTTAAAAGCGCAGAGAGCATCATGAAGAACAAGGAACACACCAGGCAGGTCCGAGATACTGTTGTGAAGAAGTTTAAAGCCGGATTTGGATACAAAAAGATTTCCCAAGCTTTAAACATCCCAAGGAGCCCTGTGCAAGCGATAATATTGAATTGGAAGGAGTATCAGACCACTGCAAATCTACCAAGACCTGGCCGTCCCTCTAAACTTTCAAGGAGAAGACTGATCAGAGATGCAGCCAAGAGGCCCATGATCACTCTGGATGAACTGCAGAGATCTACAGCTGAGGTGGGAGACTCTGTCCATAGGACAACAATCAGTCGTATATTGCACAAATCTGGCCATTATGGAAGAGTGGCAAGAAGAAAGACATTTCTTAAAGATATCCATAAAAAGTGTTGTTTAAAGTTTGCCACAAGCCACCTGGGAGACACACCAAACATGTGGAAGAAGGTGCTCTGGTCAGATGAAACCAAAATTGAAATTTTTGGCAACAATGCAAAACATTATGTTTGGCGTAAAAGCAACACAGCTCATCACCCTGAACACCCTATCCCCACTGTCAAACATGGTGGTGGCAGCATCATGGTTTGGGCCTGCTTTTCTTCAGCAGGGACAGGGAAGATGGTTAAAATTGATGGGAAGATGGATGGAGCCAAATACAGGACCATTCTGGAAGAAAACCTGATGGAGTCTGCAAAAGACCTGAGACTGGGACGGAGATTTGTCTTCCAACAAGACAATGATCCAAAACATAAAGCAAAATCTACAATGGAATGGTTCAAAAATAAACATATCCAGGTGTTAGAATGGCCAAGTCAAAGTCCAGACCTGAATCCAATCGAGAATCTGTGGAAAGAACTGAAAACTGCTGTTCACAAATGCTCTCCATCCAACCTCACTGAGCTCGAGCTGTTTTGCAAGGAGGAATGGGAAAAAATTTCAGTCTCTCAATGTGCAAAACTGATAGAGACATACCCCAAGCGACTTACAGCTGTAATCGCAGCAAAAGGTGGCGCTACAAAGTATTAACTTAAGGGGGCTGAATAATTTTGCACGCCCAATTTTTCAGTTTTTGATTTGTTAAAAGAGTTTGAAATATCCAATAAATGTCGTTCCACTTCATGATTGTGTCCCACTTGTTGTTGATTCTTCACAAAAAAATACAGTTTTATATCTTTATGTTTGAAACCTGAAATGTGGCAAAAGGTTGCAAAGTTCAAGGGGGCTGAATACTTTCGCAAGGCACTGTATTCTTCCATTCTTCTTCTAAGGATACAAGCACTGCTGAAAATATCTTTACTATCTATTTGCAGAGAAATTCTCAGTATCCCTCAAACAGAAACACACACATGACAGTCTGGAGGCAGCACGGGGTCAGGCAAAGAGCAGCATCCCTAAAGCATTGTGGGAGTTAGTTAAAGAGGAAGTTTTCATTTTTACAACCACATATCTATTGTGTATCTAAATGTAATGGTTTTGAGAGACTTAAAAAAAAAATGTAAATGTATTTTTTTAATTGGACATACAGTTGAAGTCGGAAGTTTACATACACCTTAGCCAAATATATTTAAACTCAGTTTTTCACAATTCCTGACATTTAATCATAGTAAAAATTCCCTGCCTTAGGTCAGTTAGGATCACTGCTTTATTTTAAGAATGTGAAATGTCAGAATAATAGTATAGCAAATTATTTCTTTCAGCTTTTATTTCTTTCATCACATTCCCAGTGAGTCAGAAGTTTACATACGCTTAAGTAGTATTTGGTAGCATTGGCTTTAAATTGTTTAACTTGCGTAAAACGTTTCGGGTAGCCTTCCCACAATGAATTGGGCAAATTTTGGTCCATTCCTCCCGACAGAGCTGGTGTAAAACTGAGTCAGGTTTCTAGGCCTCCTTGCTCTCACATGCTTTTACAGTTCTGCCCACAAATGTTCTATGGGATTGCGGTCAGGGCATTGTGATGGCCACTCCAATACCTTGACTTTGTTGTCCTTAAGCCATTTTGCCACAACTTTGGAAGTATGCTTGGGGTCATTGTCCATTTGGAAGACCCATTTGTGACCAAACTTTAACTTCCTGACTCATGTCTTGAGATGTTTCTTCAATATATCCACATCATTTTCTTTCCACATGATATCATCTACTTTGTGTAGTGCACCAGTCCCTCCTGCCGCAAAGCACCGCCACAACATGATGCTGCCACTCCCATGCTTCACAGGTTGGATGTTGTTCTTCAGCTTGCAATCCTCCCCCTTTTTCCTCCAAACATAACAATGGTCATTACAGCCAAACAGTTCAATTTTTGTTTCATCGGACCAGAGGACATTTCTCCAAAAAGTACGATCTTAATCCCCATGTGCAGTTGCAAACCGTAGTCTGTTTGTTTATGGTGGTCTTGGAGCAGTGGCTTTTTCCTTGCTGAGCGGCCTTTCAGGTTACGCCGATATAGGACTCGTTTTACTGTGGATATAGATATTTTGTACCTGTTTCCTCCAGCACCTTCACATGGTCCTTTGCTGTTATTCTGGGATTAATTTGCACTTTTTGCACCAAAGTATATTCATCTCCTTCCTGAGCGGTATGATAGCTGCATGGTCCCATGGTGTTTATACGTGTGTAATGTTGTTTGCACAGATGAACATGGTACCTTCAGGCATTTGGAAATTGCTCCCAAGGATGAACCAGACGTGTGGAGGTCTACCACTTTTTTCTGTTCTTGGCTGATTTCAAGGTAGGCCTTGAATTATATTGTAAGGGATCTCATCCTCCTCTTCTGAGGAGGAGTAGCAAGAAGGATCGGGGGATCAAAACCCAGCGTGGTAAGTGTCCATAAATTAATGAAGCAAAATGAACACTGAAAAAAAACAATAAGCAACAAATGAACAGTCCCGTAAGGTGAATGACAAACACTAAACAGGAAATATACAAAACACTCACACGGAAACAAACACCCACAAACCAAAATTGAAACCAGGCTACCTAAGTATAATTCTCAATCAGAGACAACTAACGACACAACACCTGCCCCTGATTGAGAACCATACTAGGCCGAACACAAAAACCAACATAAAAAAAACAAACAGACTGCCCACCCCAATTCACGCCCTGACCATACTAAAACAACGAATAAAATAACAGGTCAGAACGTGACATATATCCACAGGTACACCTCCAATTGACTCAATTGATGTCAATTAGCCTATCAGAAGCTTCTAAATCCATGACATCCTTTTTTGGAATTTTCCAAGCTATTTCAAGGCACTGTCAACTTAGTGTATGTAAACTTCTGATCCACTGGAATTGTATAAAGGTGAAGTTTTTTCCGTTGATTTTCCAAAGAGTGTTACTGGTTTGCTCATGCTAACGTAGATGCACTTTATTACTGGGTAATTAAAATGACTTTTGAGGACATGAGAAGTATGAATTTAGGCAAAAGTTTGGAATATTTACAAAAGTTGTCGGAGACGAGACATTGTGCGACTTCTTTCTACATTGTTCAACCGGAAGCCGCGTTTTTGAGAAACTTACCTCAAATAGCAAATTATGAACAAAGGCTCCAAAAACAACTCTCAGTATAGGGAAGCAGAACATTAGATGTTGTGAAATTGTTTAATTCCAAACTTTATCCCCAATGTTATACTCCCTTTTACTGTGACTCAAAAGATTCCTCTCCATCCATTCTAGAAGTAACTGCTAAAATCAAGGAAACACTTGAGTAAATTAGGGGTACAACGTGTATTGAAAGCAACTACAACACAGGAATTTCCAGAGTCTGCAGAATCTATGTCAAGGCGCATTGAAGTTGTTCTGTCGGCTGTTGGTGTTTCTTTGATTTTGCCAGTTATGTGTAGTAGCAAGCTACACAGAGAATGGAACAGCTGGATAAGCTAAACAGCTCGAGTTGCACAAAAGGGAATATAATGTTGCGGATACTGTTCAGAATGACACAATTTCATGTGTACAACATCTAAACATCTGCATCACTATACAGAGATTTTACTTTTCTAAAAGGACATATTTTGATTTTTTTGGAGCGTTTGTTCATGTTTTTTTTCAGGGCCCCCATACTACACAACGAGGATGATAAATTGATTTGCTGTTTCGGTTTCTCATAAACAAGTGGAATGACAATAAAAGGTGTCTGAACCCTTCCTATAACATAATTTTCCTAAAAAATATAGATTTGATTGTAAAACAGAAAGCTTCTACTGTAAGTACCTTGCTCAAGGGCACAACGGCTATAGCACCTCCGATACTGATGCAAGCAACCCTCACATTCACCAGATTTTTTCCATCGGCTTTGGTATTTGAAGCGGGTGGCTTACCCTCAGGTTATAGTCCTATTCTCTAATCTTGAGGCTACCTCCTGCCAATAGAAACATTCTGCGGTACAACCAAAATCCCACCAGCACCACCATGTGCTCTTTCAGCACACATTTTCTTTAAAATTCCAGGACTGATGATTGTGTTATAGAGTTGCTTGCTTCATCTCTTCAGTTTGCTTTTTATTGTCCATGAGCTTCCTGTTGATGCTGGATGACTAAGCCATCACAAGTGAATGCCTACTGAAGCAACTGTACTCTATCGAAATCGTTCGGATAGGGCCCAGCTCAGCTTTGTCATTCACAGCAGAATCTACCAGTCATACAGAGTCATACCTTTATATCTCAGTCCTCAAGACAACAGGGCTTTTACCTAACCACTTTTCTTCCGTCTCCAACAAGCACCTCATGTAGCGCTATTGAGTCAGACACAGTTAATGGAGCACTTTTTATGGGATAGGATGCTTAGTACCTTTCTGTCTACCCTCCATCACACGTTAATGGAGTCCTATTATTGTTGTGGGTCCTGGGGTGCCAATAGGACCAAGCAGACAGCTGCTAGCTAGCAGTATTGTTAACAGGCGAACACGTGAGTCATCTAAGGTTGTTGAGGACCCCCTTGTCACTGGGCAAACGGCTGCACACTGCCTGCTATCTTCCCCCCACCATCTGTTTCCTGAGGGACATACACATGCAAATTAATAAGTCCACTCACACAGGGGAGCACCCTGTCGACAGACGCCCACTGCTTTGTGGTTTGGCTCATCCAGATCCATGCATGGGGAAGGTTGGTGCTGCGCATTTACAAAATCAAACCTTGTGGTATAGGGACAATTAAAAACAGTATGGGAATCAATGGCAGGGTTTTTCAAAGACTGAGGACGGTGGCAAAGCAGTGCTACTGTATTAAAACAGTGTCACCTTGCAGACACAAAGGTCCCTTAATTAATTAAAAGTAGTTCTAGTGACCTTTACTGATATTCAGAAAGTGTGCAATCCTTCAGGGTGTAGCTTTTGCTTACAAATCTTTTTTAAATCAAGTAGGGAACAGGTTAACTATATTACTCTTTTCTTTGGCCTTCACTATATCTGACTACAGTGGTTCTTTTGTTGGAGCTGTTTATGCCAGCAATTCACACATTTTACGAGGTATGCAGTAACAGTTGAATTTGAACACTTTTAAGTGTTGGGTTTTAACACCGGTTGCATAAATAGTGGTAGAAACTTATATGACTAGGTTTTGTCGAAGGCATACAAGCCATCTGCTGCCAGTGTTGCTAGCATCAGCATTCAATATCACCTTTAGGGAAAGACAGAATGCAGAGAGGAGCAAAGAAAAATCTAGCCTCATCTCAGAGCAGGAGAGTACAAAAGCAAGGTATTTGTTTTTCCGGGAAGGTCTTTGACTATATTTTTTTAGCTGGATCGTGTTGTAAATGATAATTTGCCCTTTCCACCTGTAGAACATTTTAACCCACTTACAGCACAGTGGGCTACTGACAAGATGAGTCAACCACTTCAGTGTGGTTACAAAATGTTCAATTTGATCTCACCATTTGTTCCCTATACCAGCACAGCAGGAGGGGGCTGAGTAACTGCTTTCTAGGGCATCTTCCGGTCCGCAAAGCTTATAGCTGACAATGGGCTATAATCTTCTTGGTCCAATCACAAACCTGCATTCCTTGAAATCCCAGCAACCCTTGAGAGCATTTGGCTTATGATTCACCATAGTTTATATCGTGGTTGCTCAGTTGGTAATGGTTGTTTAAGGAGGAATTGCTATTGTCGCTAGAGTGCTGATTTCATTAAAATCATGTCCAGCTGTTGGTTTTTGTTCTCATTTTCTCTGTGGTAAGTCTCCTCCTGCTCAGGCTGGATGTTTTGGGGTTATTTCCTCTTTAGAAGGCAGCCGAGTGAATGCTGCACTCCTATGACTTTACAGACTAAAATAGTGAGGAACAGATATGATGAGTTTTGACCCTGGAATACATAGCTAGTTCACTGCTTTTAAGTTTCCTTTCCCTGGGCTAGGCCCCCCGTAGGAGAGAGCTCATGGGTTAGGAGTCATGTTAAGGTTTCTTTTGATTTAAAAGAACTTGGCAGAACCAGAGGTCATATAGACTTTGCTTTTCATGTGATTACCATGATCATGGACTTGAATTATGTATGTAGTGTATCTGGTCATTCACTGCATGCATTTGTAATAGAAAGGGGGAATTACTGTGAAATGTTCTTCATTCCAGTTCAGTGGCATATGTAGTAAGGAATGAAGCCATGTCCTAAAGACTTGACTACCCCGGTTTAAACGACCAATAGATGATTGCAACCAAACACCGCAAACAACCTTTTTTTTACCACACACAACTGTACTGTTTTTATTTGCTTCATACAGTACTTATCTGTTCTGCTGTACTACAACAACACCAGTGCAGGCACATGTCCTCATTCCATTCCACTGTGGCACATGTACTCTTAAACAAGAAAAAGCACTTTGTTAAGGTAGGAGAAGGTCTTTCTCACCAGAGCCCCAGAGGCAGGGGTTATAGAAATAGCCATAGAGTCTATTTTCCCAGGTCAATCATGGCCTCTAAAGAGGGCTGCTTGTCACTCAGGTCCATAGACTTGACATGAAATAAAATGCTTACTGGCCCAATGCTTTTCACGTGTTGTATATGTGAACTCGGGTTGAAAATTAGGCCCTCTGGGCTTCGGTAGATGGGCCAAAGACAAAAGAAAGTTTTTTTTTAAATTGCTCAACTGTGAAAGAAAGTGCACAAAGAAGCAAGGCAACAGTAAACATGTTGTCCATAAATGATGCAGTGCCCCCCTTGGGGCAATTAGTGACAATTATTACAACTTGTGTTGTATGAATTAATAAGAGAGAGAATTAAAACAATGAAGTATTTTTTCGCTCGCTGGAAATCAAAACTTGATAGCTCACAATGGACGCGCTGTCAGAGAACGGACCCCACTGCTTGATGGAGAGATGTGTTACAGGAGAAAAACAAAAACCTTGGTGGCATGTGGGGAAATGTGTTTATTTCACAGGAAGGAATATGTCATCAGAGCTGTTGCGAAATGGTGTTAAACTTATTTGGTCTAAATCTGAATATCAGTTATCAAATAATAGCTGCAAGTAACAATTCTGGGGCCAAGCACGCCATAGCCACATTTAAGACACCATTGTGAAAAAGTTTTGTGAAAAAAGACTTTGCAGTTATCTAATGTCATCAAATCATATAGGAAGGAAGATTTACAGAATTTTATAAAAACATATACACTACCGTTCAAAAGTTTGGGGTCACTTAGAAATGTACTTGTTTTTGAAAGAAAAGCATTTTTTGTTCACTAAAATAACCTCAATGATCAGAAATACACTGTAGACAATGTTAATGTTGTAAATGACTATCGTAGTTGGAAACGGCTGATTTTTAAAAATGAAATATCTACATAGGCGTACAGAGGCACATTATCAGCAACCATCACTCCTGTGTTCCAATGGTCACGTTGTGTTAGCTAATCCAAGTTTATCATTTTAAAAGGCAAATTGATCATTAGAAAACCCTTTTGCAATTATGTTAGCACAGCTGAAAACTGTTGTTCTGATTAAAGAAGCAGTAAAACTGGCCTTTCGACTTTAGTCTAGTTGTTCCTGTTTCCAAGAAAGCCAAGGTAACTGAGCTAAACGACTATTGCCCCGTAGCACTCATTTCCGTCATCATGAAGTGCTTTGAGAGACTAGTCAAGGATCATATCACATTCACCCTAGACCAACTCCAATTTTCTTACCGCTCCAATAGACAGTGCCCTAACCCATCTGGACAAAAGGAATACCTATGTAAGAATGCTGTTCATCGATTACAGCTCAGCATTTAACACCATAGTACCCTCCAAACTCGTCATTAAGCTCGAGACCCACCCCGCCCTGTGCATCTGGGTCCTGGACTTTCTGACCGGCCACCCCCAGGTGAAGAGGGTAGGAAACAACATCTCCACCCCGCTGATCCTCAACATTGGGGCCCCACAAGGGTGCGTTCACAGCCCTCTCCTGTACACCCTGTTCACCCATGACTGCGTGGCCATGCACGCCTCCAACTCAATCATCAAGTTTGCAACAATGACGAGACAGCCTGTAGCAAGGAGCTGAGGGCCCTCGGAGTGCGGTGTCAGGAAAAATATCTCACACTCAACGTCAACAAAACAAAGGAGATGATCGTGGACTTCAGGAAACAGCAGAGGGAGCACCTCCCTCTCCACATTGATGGGACAGTAGTGGAGAAGGTGGAAAGTTTTAAGTTCCTCGCCGTTCACATCACGGACAAACTGAAATGGTCCACCCACACAGACCGAGTGGTGAAGAAGGCGCAATAGCGCCTCTTCAACCTCAGGAGGTTGAAGAAATTTGGCTTGTCACCAAAAACACTCACAAGCTTTTACAGATGCACAATCGAAAGCGTCCTATCGGACTGTATCACCGCTTGGTACGGCAAAACACCCAGTCTCAACGTCAACAGTGAAGAGGCGACTCCGGGATGCTGACCTTCTAGGAAAAGTTCCTCTGTCCAGTCTCTGTGTTCTTTTGCCCATCTCAATCTTTTCTTTTTATTGGCCAGTCTGAGATATGGCTTTTTCTGTGCAACTCTGCCTAGAAGGCCAGCATCGCGGAGTCGCCTCTTCACTGTTGATGTTGAGACTGGTGTTTTGTAGGTAATATTTAATGAAGCTGCCAGTTGAGGACTTCTGCTTCTCAAACCAGACACTATAATTGTCACATCCTGGCCATAGAGAGGTTTTTATTCTCTATTTTGGTTAGGCCAGGGTGTGACTAGGGTGGGCATTCTATGTTCATTTTCAGTGTTCAGTTAAATAAACAAGATGAACATGTACCACGCTGCGCTTTGGTCCTCACCTTCTTCCAGCAACAGCCGTTACACTAATGTACTTGTCCTCTTGCTCAGTTGTGGACTGGGGACTCCACTATTCTTTATTTTATGGTTAGAGCCAGTGTGTGCTGTTCTGTGAAGGGAGTAGTACACAGCATTGGACGAGATCTTCAGTTTCTTGGCAATTTCACGCATGGTATAGCCTTCGTTTCTCAGAACAAGAATAGACTGACAAGTTTCAGAAGAAAATGCTTTGTTTCTGGCCATTTTGAGCCTGTAATTGAACCCACAAATGCTGATGCTCCAGATACTCAACTAGTCTAAAAACCAGTTTTCAGCTGTGCAAATAAATTGAAAAATTATTTTCTAATGATCAATTTACCTTTTAAAATTATAATCTTGGATTAGCTAACACAACGTGCCATTGGAACACAGGAGTGATGGTTGCTGATAATGGGCTACAATAGTAATTTACGACATTAACAATGTCTACACTGTAGTTCTGATCAATTTGATGTTATTTTAATGAGCAAAAAATGTGCTTTTCTTTCAAAAACATGGACATTTCCTAGTGACCCCAAACTTTTGAACGGTAGTGTATATTCCCCCCACAGTCATGGAGGACAACAAGACTAAATTGTGGAAAATTTTATGGCAAGAGCTTATAGGTCCTTATGGGATGCTTGTTTCTCATGAGGAGATGCGAATACAGTAGGTTCCAAAATTATTAACACCCTTGATAAAGATGTTAATGTAGGTATGTGGTTCTTTTCTGGTCATGTCATTTGACTAAAGCACCAGTTCCCATCCAAGTGTTAATGCTGTTCAGCAATCTCAAGGTGTTTGCATTTGTTGGATGACATGAACATAGAGCTCTTTGGCCACACACACCAGTGGTGGGTTTGGTGTCCAAATGAAAATGCATGAGCAGATAAGAACCCCATATCTACTGTAAAATATGGTGGTGGATCTTTGATGTTATGGGGCTATTTGGCTTCCACTAGTCCTGAGGCCCTTGATAAGGTCAATTGCATCATGAACTTCACCCAGTACCAGGATATTTTAGCCCAGAATCTCGTTGCTTCTGCCAGGAGGCTTAAAGTTGGCCGCAAATGGATCTTCCAGGAAGACGATAACCCAAAGCACACGCTTATAGGTCCTTATGGGAAACACGCTTTTCAACGAGGGCTGCATATATGTTCATAATTTCATGAATGTAGCTCAAACGGGACTGGAGACATGCTTGTTCAAGGTTTTCAGTTGATTACTATAGCGCCCCTCTTGGTCCAATCAGTGTAATTTTGTAAATGTTGGATCTCCATCTCCATTGAAAGACACCTCATTCACCAGTGGTGTCGACTGTGACGAACGCACGGAGACAGATCCATAGTCCCTCCCCCTTATTTCCTCATGGGGGACAACAACTGGCTCAGGCAAGTTATCTTGTCGAATTACATCTTGCCTACGCTGTGCGTTAGGGGGATGCTGCTGCTCTGCCAGGAAAGAGAAAGAGATGCCTCAGGACATAGTACTATCACCATGTTTCGTTATGCTGAGGCAGACAAATGAGCAATGAGGGACTCATTTCCGAGTAAAAAATGCATCCCAATGTCTGCCCTACATCCCAGAGTTCCTATTTTATACAGAATACAAGGTACTCATTGGTTCATTTGTGAATGACAAAGCTATTTCCCCCCAGTTAGAGCACAGCACAGAAAGAGAGAGACACAGGCACAGATAGCAGACAGGAGAGTGTAGATTAAGCAGTGTTGCAGCATGAGGTAAAAGAGACTCCCCCACCTGCGAGAACAAGATAGCCCTGCTAGAAACAGCTGATAGGATGAATTTAACATTTTTCACAAAGTGTAGTGGGGAAGACAGTTGGGCACAGAGTGAATGAAACTGCGAGTATAACTGCTACCTCTGTGTCAGAGCACTGTCTTAGAACTAAAACATTAAAAGGTGGGGAGAGGATCATGTTTTGCACATACTGCGGAATGTTAGCCTGCCCCATCAGAAATAAAGGGAAACTGCATGGATGTGTTTTAGTGGGAACCCCTTTCAACCTGCTTTTTTTCCTCTCTCTCACCCACTTGTACTAATCACTACTATATGTCCATTTACAATTTCAAGGTGCTGGAATCTCCTCTTGCAGATTTCAAATGTATCAGTGAGATGCTCTCTGTGTTCCAAAGTACAAAGCCAAAAGTCATTTGACCAAATGGCTAAATACCAACTGAATGTACCAGCTCAAATCTCTGACTCAGTCTTAACACATGCCATTGTGTACCAATGGCACACATGTTTTCTACAATCACAGATCTTAGTCATCATCAGGAGTCATTCATATAAACATCAAACTGAAATAATTGTTTCTCTAAACCAGCACTGCAGCAGAAGGAGAGGCAGGGGAGTCAGGAGAAACGAGACGAGGGCCCAGCCATCCCTACTGTTCATAGGCTGGCGATGCAGCCTGCTCCCTCTGTTTGGCTCTGCACGGCAGGTTGCTCCTCCATTCTCCCCGTCCTATTTTATTGGCTCGGAGAGCTTTCACTGGCCTCCTTTAAGAGGGCAGGAGGAAATTGGTGACAGATTTGGCCAGCGGGAAGGCTGGCCTCTAAGAGTGGGAGGCGGCTGGGCACCGCCATCAAAAAGCCTCCCCCTATCCTCCCCCTCCGCGGAACAGCGTTACGTGACAAAACATATGAGCCTTGTTCTTATCAGGTTTCAGAGAGGTCAGGCACACAACACAAGGCTCACAGCCTCTGATGTTTCAATAAACATGTTAACTCTTGAACAAATACAAAAACAGCCTGTCCTTACACACCGGCACATACACAATACACATGCATGTCCTGCTGATGTGTATAGATGGGTAGGTGGGTGGATAGATAGAAAGATGCAGGCCTGTGTACCACATCGTATGCTAGGACTATCTAATCTGTCCCAATTGCCTAATTAAAGAGATAGGGGCCATGAAGGATGTCCACAGAAGCATTCTGGGTCCCTCCCTGACATCTGTTTCCCTCAGACCCAACAAGAATATGAATATTTCTAAGAAACTGTTGCCAGTCGGAGCATTAGGATCATCGTTACCATGTGTGAGACCCTATGTAAAGTGATCCTTATAAACCTGGCAGTTGTTTTCACTATGGGTTGGTATGATGGGATGAGTTACAGCTTGCCTTCGCTGTGTTTGTTTGGGGGCTGCTCTGAATGCTGATACTGCTCAGCCAGGAAGGAGAAAGAGATGCCTCAGGGTTGAGTACTATCACCATGTTAGAGACCATTTCCAGAGACCACCATTGCTTGCTTTCCCCCATAGACCACTTCCCTCCGATGACCATTCAAGCTGTGAACTTTCCAACCTGCTCTTGACATTGTCTCATTTATAATGATTTTCTTTTTTGTGTTGCTATAAAGCGCTTTGAGGTTCTTTATGTAATGAATAGCGCTATAAAAGTTTAATAATTTTGTCTGCCTTAGATCCCAGAGTTCCTGTTTTATGCAGAATACAGGGGAGTCGTTGGTTCGTATGGGAATGACAAAGCTGTGTCCCCCCAGTTATAGCACAGCACAGAAAGAGACACAGAGACATAGACAGAGATGGCAGACAGGATAGAGTGTAGATTAAGAATCTCTAGGAGACTCTTGGCAGTGTTGTAGCCTGAGGTAAAACTCCCCTACCTGCAAGATCAAGATAGCCCTGCGTGAAACAGCTGCTAGGATAAGTGTGTATTTGCATATGCATATGTGTGTGTGTGTGTGTGTGGGGGGGGGGGGCTGAGTGAGTGAGTGAGATGGTAGGGGAAAGGGATGCTTCCAGTTTGAATTTTTTCACATGACTCATCAAGGCGTACGTTTGTAATCTGCCAGTGGCTGCCTGTTGGTAATCCATCAAAGTGACAGATTAGATTGTGGGATTACCGAGGAGATAATCCCATCAGGATGATCTGGATGGATAAAGATTCACGTTTGTCTCTGGGGGGAGTTTGTTTTCATTTCATTGTCTCTTAGTAGATCTTAGTCCCCACCTCCCCGCTATCCAGTTCTTCAAAATTACAATAGTGTGGTGGATAGAATACGGAGGGAAACAACACTGTGGGGCCGAGCTAAATCACACACACACACACAGAGAGAGAGAGACAGAGAGAAACATGTTAAAGGAGACACAACTAGAAGGTGTGCTCTGTGATGAGGTAATGACAACAGGTACAGAACAACAGGTACAGAAAGAAGACAGGGAGGCTGTTGTTTGTAGAGAAGGAGATAGACAGTTGCCCCAGAGGTGTTAACTGTACGAGAATGTGAACGTTTAAATGGTGTAAAGTAAAGATGTGATTTAAAGTACGAATGACATATCATTTCCCTGATTGATGTCAATAAAATTGACTAAATGACCAGTATGTGACATTTGATATCACTCATTGCACGTTGATATTAATTGGGGTGATCGTGTTGTCCCTTATAAAATGCCATCTGGTTGAGTTAAACAGGGGTCTTTTTCACAGATAATGATGGGAAGTCATATAATCCAGTGTCAACTCAAACCTCTGCATTTTGACGATATCTATTCAATACCAAACTGTTCGAACAGTACATAATACAGACAGACATATTACAGTTTTTTACAATCACTAATATCCTTTTGTCCAATCTGTAGTCACATTTCAAAACTCTAAACACAATTAGCACAACATCCGTCTGTTGTGGACCATACCATTAACACAATTCATGTTGTTTTCACAGAATATGTAGTCAATTAACACATTTCTAAAATGCTTACATTTTCTTTACATACAAGCTTACCCAATACCAAAAATATGGATATTTCTTGCCCTATTCACAAATGCCTACACGGTGTGCCAGAAATGAAGACCTAATGTTTAAAGCCTCTACTTCTGGAATAACAGCAGCTCAAAAGCTATATTGAAACAGCTGATAAGAACTTTTGAATGAACAGATCATTGAAACATTGAGAAATAGCTGATTTACTTTAAGTTGTATAAAATAGACCAACCACAGCTGATTCTAATCTCAATCGGAGACATAGCCAGGTGTTGAAGTTCTTTCAATTACTTTTTGTTTATTTATTTTATTTTTTATTTCACCTTTATTTAACCAGGTAGGCTAGTTGAGAACAAGTTCTCATTTGCAACTGCGACCTGGCCAAGATAAAGCATAGCAGTGTAAACAGACAACACAGAGTTACACATGGAGTAAACAATTAACAAGTCAATAACACAGTAGAAAAAAAGGGAGTCTATATACATTGTGTGCAAAAGGTATGAGGATGTAGGCGTATAATTACAATTTTGCAGATTAACACTGGAATGATAAATGATCAGATGGTCATGTACAGGTAGAGATATTGGTGTGCAAAAGAGCAGAAAAGTAAATAAATAAAAACAGTATGGGGATGAGGTAGGTAAAATTGGGTGGGCTATTTACCGATAGGCTAAGTACAGCTGCAGCGATCGGTTAGCTGCTCAGATAGCAGATGTTTGAAGTTGGTGAGGGAGATAAAAGTCTCCAACTTCAGCGATTTTTGCAATTCGTTCCAGTCACAGGCAGCAGAGAACTGGAACGAAAGGCGGCCAAATGAGGTGTTGGCTTTAGGGATGATCAGTGAGATACACCTGCTGGAGCGCGTGCTACGGGTGGGTGTTGCCATCGTGACCAATGAACTGAGATAAGGCGGAGCTTTACCTAGCATGGATTTGTAGATGACCTGGAGCCAGTGGGTCTGGCGACGAATATGTAGCGAGGGCCAGCCGACTAGAGCATACAGGTCGCAGTGGTGGGTGGTATAAGGTGCTTTAGTGACAAAACGGATGGCACTGTGATAAACTACATCCAGTTTGCTGAGTAGAGTGTTGGAAGAAATTTTGTAGATGACATCGCCGAAGTCGAGGATCGGTAGGATAGTCAGTTTTACTAGGGTAAGTTTGGCGGCGTGAGTGAAGGAGGCTTTGTTGCGGAATAGAAAGCCGACTCTAGATTTGAATTACATGGACATACACAGTAAAAGTGGACTCTTTGGATGGATTTTGACCAATGTGGAGACAGAAGAACACAGAGGAGCAGAGAGAGAAAAAACTGTCTGGACCAGGGAGAGGAGTAGTTGAACCAGGCAGAGGAGTAGCTGGACCAGGCAGAGGAGTAGCTGGACCAGGCAGAGGAGTAGCTGGACCAGGCAGAGGAGTAGCTGGACCAGGGAGAGGAGTACCTGGACCAGGACAATGAAGAAGGAGAGGTAGGGGAGAGGAGTAAGAATGTGTGGTGGGGTTCAAAGGAGAGTAAGATCTGTTGTCACTGATGAAATAAGAGCCACCATCATAGACCATGGTTTATCACTGAGAGAGGTTGGTGAAAGAGTCCAGCCTAATCTCAGACAGTCAACCGTGGCTTCCATTATCCGGAATTTTCAACAAACCAACAGGTAAGTAATGCATTTCACAAGGACTTCTTCTATCATTACTATTGCTATGTCTCACTGTAACTGTAGGCCACCAGTCTCAATGCAAATATATATGTTGTATTTTTGTTCCTCCAAAGGACGTCTTCCTCCCTCTGGGGAGGGAGGAACGCTCCTCAGTGAAGACCAAGAGCATGCTATTGTAGGATTGTTCATTGCTGACAATGCAATAAAATTGAGAGAAATTCATACCAGAATTGTAGAGGACAACCTGGTAATTCACAATGTGGAAAGCATCAGCCTGACTACCATTGCTCTGACTCTGACCAAACTCGGAGTTGTACACAGTTCCTTTTGGGAGGTCAAGGAACTCCGGCACGCCCGAGTATGGTGTCTATCCAATGTCTTGTTCTAGTTTTACACTATGCTACTCTACATGTAAACATGGGTTACAGTACATACAGTAGGACACACTGAAAAGCATTTACACATACTGTGTTTTTTTCAGAGAGTCATAGAGTTGGAGGCTAATCAGACCCCACATTAAATAATTTATGTAGATGAGGCAGGGTTTATCCTGGCAAAAACACGTCGGCGGGGAAGAAACGTAATTGGGGAAAAGGGCCACCGTTGATGTGCCGGGTCAGAGAGGAGCAAATATCACAATGTGTGCTGCAATCTCGAGTGCTGGTTTGGTCCTGCAGAAATGCCAAATTGGTCCCTACAACACTGAGGGCCTTATTTTGTTTTTAGATGACATCCACCAACAACTGGTGACAGAAGCAAAAAAAAAGGGAAGAGGTGGGAGGAAACATGAGGACATTTATGATTGCATGGGACAATGTAGCATTCCACCATTCTCATACAATCATAAACTGGTTTGCAGCCCATCCAAGAACGGTGTCCCTTTTCCTCTCCCCCTACTCTCATTTCCTTGAACCCCATTGAGGTATTTTTTGTTGTTGCCTGGAGATGGAAAGTGTTTGATCATCGGCCACATGACTAAATGTCCCTCCTGGATGCAACGGATGCTGGGTGCAGAGACATCTCAGCTGAAGACTACCAGGGGTGGGTAAAGCAGGCCAAGCGTTTCTATCCAAGGTGCATAGCGAGAGACGACATAAGATGTGACGTGGACGAGAACATGTGGCCAACTGCTGAATATCGTATAGATTAGAACAGGACTGTGAATTTTTGTTGTTTTTCACCTTCTGTGCCTTTTTTTACTGTAATTGTGTTTTATTTCACACGTTTGGAACCATAGACCATGATTGTTGGATTTTTTTGTTGATTACTGGCAGCAATTTCATGTCGCTAACAAAGCTTTTACTGCAGCAATTCTGTCACTTATTATTTTTTTGCTACTGTACATTCTACAGAGTAAAGATGACTCATTCACTTTGTGATAGTATGCACACAAAACATGCACACTTTTGACACTCAACCAATACATTTAGAGTGGTTAACAGTAAAAGGAAACAGTAGTGCTTGGTTGGGTTGTGTATCGAAGGACGCATGACTTTCAACCTTCGTCTCTCCTGAGCCCGTACTGGAGTTGTAGCGATGAGACAAGATAGTAGCTACTAACAATTGGATACCACGAAATTGGGGCGAAAAAGGGGGTAAATTAAAAATATATATATAAAATGAAAAAAGTTGACATACACTCAATTAGTGTTTGCTAGCATTGCCTTTAAATTGTTTAACTTGGGTTAAACTTTTGGGTAGCCTTCCACAAGCCTTCCATAAGTTGGGTGAATTTTGACCCATTCCTCCTGACAGAGCTGGTGTAGCTGAATCAGGTTAGTAGGCCTCCTGGCTTGCACATGCTTTTTCAGTTCTGCCCACACATTTTCTATAGGATTGAGGTCAGGGCTTTGTGATGGCCACTCCAATACCTTGACTTTGTTGTCCTTAAGCCATTATGCCACAACTTTGAAAGTATGCTTCTGGTCATTATCCATTTGGAAGATCCATTTGTGACCAAGCTTTAACTTCCTGACTGATGTCTTGAGACGTTGCTTCAATATATCCACATAATTTTCCCGCCTCATGATGCCATCTATTTTGTGAAGTGCACCAGTCCCTCCTGCAGCAAAGCACCCCCACAACATGATGCTGCCACCCCCGTGCTTCATGGTTGGGATGGTGTCTTCAGCTTGCAAGCCTCCCCCTTTTTCCTCCAAACATAATGATGGTCATTATGGCCAAACAGTTCTATTTTTGTTTCATCAGACCAGAGGATATTTCTCCAAAAAGTATGTTCTTTGTCCGCATGTGCAGTTGCAAACCATGGTCTGGCTTTTTTATGGGGTTTTTGGAGCAGTGGCTTCTTCCTTGCTGAGTGGCTTTTCAGGTTATGTCGATATAGGACTCGTTTTACTGTGGATATATATTTTTGTACCTGTTTCCTCCAGCATCTTCAAGGTCCTTTGTCGTTCTGGGATTGATTTGCACTTTTCTCACCAAAGTACGTTCATCTCTAGAAGACAGAACGCATCTCCTTCCTGAGCAGTATGGCAGCTACGTGGTGGTCCCATGGAGTTTATACTTGCGTACTATTGTTTGTACAGATGAACGTGGTACCTTCAGGTGTTCGGAAATTGCTCTCAAGGGTGAACCAGACTTGTGGAGGTCTACAATTATTTTTCTGAGGTCTTGGCTGATTTCTTTTGAATTTCCCATGTTGTCAAGCAGAGGCACTGAGTTTGAAGGTAGGCCTTGAAATACATCCACAGGTACACCTCCAATTAACTCAAATTATGCTAATTAGCCTATCAGAAGCTTCTAAAGACAAGACATCATTTTCTGGAATTTTCCAAGCTGTGTAAAGGCACATTCAACTTAGTGTATGTAAATGTCTGACCCACTGCAATTGTGATAAGGTGAATTATAAGTGAAATAATCTGTCTGTAAACAATTGTTGGAAAAATTTATTGTATCATGCACAAAGTAGATGTCCTAACCGACTTGCCAAAACTATAGATTGTTAACAAGAATTTTGTGGAGTGGTTGAAAAATGAGTTATTGACTCCAACCTATGTAAACTTCCGACTTCAACTGTATGTTCCTCTTGGATAGAAAACGTGTGCTAGTGTTTTGACAGAATTATTAGATAATGAGTCGGGTTTGTCATGCATTGATTGAGTCAGTTTATTTAAAGAACGTTTATTTGCATTTTGAAATGTAGAGTTGGTATTTAATGAACAAAATGTGGTTCTGAGCAGAAAATGAACTATTTGGCAAATTGTGTGATGTCGGTGTGTTGCTGTGTTAAGAGTTTAGAAAAAGTATCTTAAGTATAGGTAAAAGCTTGTTAGCAAATGTAAAAAAACTGTAAACTGTTTTTAGAGATCTAATTACTTTGTGACTTTTATAGATCCTTTGCAATGTCTGCTGTACATGATGACCTCATGCGCGCAGGCTGTGATGCATGAACTATTGACATATGTAAAGACCACATAATCAAATTGTATTTATCACATGCGCCAAGTACAACTGGTGTCGACTTTTCTGTGAAAAGCTTACTTACGAACCCTTTCCCAATGCAGATATTTAAAATAAGAAATATATTAATATATATTAACTTGAATAATTACAACGAGGCTATATACAAGGAGTACAGGTACCGAGTTAGGGTTAAGTGCAGGGGTACGAGCTAGTTGAGGTATTTTAGATTATATGTGCATGTAGGTAGGAGTAAAAGTGACTAGGCAATCGGGATAGATAACAGAGTAGCAGCAGCGTACTATATGTGAAGAGTGTGAAAGTGTGTCAGTGTGTGTGTGTGTGTGTGTGTTGGAATGTCAGTGCAGTCTGTGTGAGTAGAGTCCAGTGAGGGTGCATAGAGCCAGTGCAAGAGAGTCTGTGCAAAAAGAAGGGGATCAATGCAAATAGTTTGGGTAGCCATTTGATTAGCAGTCTTATGGCTTGGGGGTAAAAGCTGTTCGGGGGCCTTTTGGTCCCCGACTTGGTGCTCCGGTACCACTTGCTGTGCAGTAGCAGAAAGAACAGTTTATGACTTGGGTGGCTGGACTCTTATAACATTTTTAGGGCCTTCCTCTGACACTGCCTGGCATAGAGGTCCTGGATGGCAAGAAGCTCAGCCCCATGATGTACTCGGGACAAACGCGCTACCCTCTGCAGCACCTTATAGTCAGATGCCAAGCAATTGCCATAATACGATTCATAGATGATACATTCTGCACTGTTTCTAACAGTAGGCAATACGAAAGTGCACTCTCTCTCTCATGAAGTTATTAGCTATCTTATATTAACTTTGACATTGACGTACACTGCCAAGTATAGATTTGTGTGTCCACACTATTGTTTGCATATTACTGTATTTTTTGGTTTATTATCTGGCTTTTTTCCCCTCCTTTCTGCAGAAAAAGAGCAAGCTGCACTACCACATAGCGGTGATCATAAACTACATGGGACATTGTATCTCTCTGGCAGCCCTGCTGGTGGCCTTCATCCTCTTTATGAGGCTGAGGTGAGTAACACTGTCCTCCTCCTACTGTCATTCCTCCATCATATCCAACACATCACATAACAGAAACAGATAATAACACGACACCTGCCTGTCACGTTCCTTCACGTAACTCAACACATCCTATGTTCTGATGTCGCACCCACACAACCCCATAGCCTTGGTTACGGCTAAGTGTGTCATACTCAATCCAATACAACATAAAACAGTACAGTATGAAACCGAGAAGAAAATACCATTATTCCATAGTTCACAATACTCTATAAAAATCCTGCCAAGATTCATGTTATTTAATGGCTCAGTAGACAGGATCCACGAACTTGTGCTCGATACTTGTCACTCACCGGGGGGAGGGGGAGGGGGGTGGAGATATGTCATTATGTGTACCGCCAGCCCGGCCCTCAACCCTGCAGTGCATGCTCTGTCATGACCCATCAATGTCTAAATTGATTTTCTGACTCATGACAAGGTTGGATGAATGAGGTGGTGAATGTAATGCAGCGCTGGTTTGACCGAGGTGTACTGCAGCCTTGTTCAGTTTTGTCCAGCATATTAGTGAAGTGTGTCCTGCTGGAGTGGAGTGTATTATTCAAATACATTCACACACAGGCACGCAGGCACGAACACACACACACACATACACACGGACAAATCGACTCTGAGACTCAAACACATGTTCACACATGCGCAGTCTTCTTTTCTTTTCATTCTGGACTCCCAGGGCTCACCCGCTGGGAGTCAACGTTGTTTCCACGTAATTTCAACCAAAAAAATGTGATGACGTTGAATCAACGTGGGGAAATGATTGGATTTGAAAAAAGTCACTAACGTAAGGAAATTGTTTTACCTCAATCCAATGACAATGACACAGTGATTTTTAAACATTGATTTCACATTGATTTCATGTTAGTTGACAACTCAACTAAATATAAACCAAAACTAGATGCTGAAATGATGTCTGTTTGGGAAGGTGTTGACCAGTGAAGGCGCTGTGCGTTGGTGAAGGCAGTGATACGTGACTAACAGCATGCCACTAACAACCCAACATGTCAGTCAGCCAAAAACCACGCATGTCTGTGTTTTCTCAAAGGCCACACCAACACAGATTATCTGGACTCTGAGATTAAACATATAGTGTAAGAGAATGTTTAGAACAGATTATCCTGGATTAATCTGGTCTGATTAATGTCAGCAAGATACTGTCTCACTGCTTCAATTGCTCCAATCATCAAGAAGTCTCATCTGAGTTGGGACAACAGAGGAAGATTGTTTAGGCTCACTCAATCTGGTTAACACAGTTACATCTTCGACATCAGTACCCTGTTTATTAACCTCGGACCATCTCAGCTAATATGGAGAGTGGTGTGTGATAAAGCTATTGGGATTGGTCGTAGTGTATGTATGTAGAGAATAGAGAACAGGAAAAGCTAAAGTTGTGAAGTAGCAGACAGGCCGGCCCGCGCTGGTCTACTGTTTACTTCCTAAACTAAAATGAAACAGCTAGCAGGAACAGATGTCTGGGATGGACACACACATACACACACACACACACACACACACACACCCTGAGACTTCATTACTCCTTCTCCGCACATGGGCTGAACTCGCTGAAATCACGGCCTGTTTTATCTTTTCGTTTGATCTGGCTGTGATAAAGCTGTCCTTTTTAATATTTCATACACACACACACACAACAACACAAAAGGTTGGTTCTAAAGCCCCTCTGGCTACTTCACGGGTATAGACCTCTCACATGAGAATGGTAGCTGTGTGAGTCATACATTGTACGTACTGTAACGGCAGAAGAAAAGTCCCTGAAAGGAGTAGTTACTCATTCACATGCCTCGTTTTGAGAGATTATAGGCCTTCAATGTCTTTTGGCATAAAATCGAAAGTCAAAACGTGCGTTTTTTTTTCTTTTATATATCCTCCTTTTATGTCCCCTCTAATCTGCTCTTCAGGACTGATTACAAAATCGATAATACAATTTGAAGGATTATCAGATTACGGAGATGAATCAAAATAGCTTCACTGCCTGAATGCATTGTACAGTTGAAAAACAATGCACATGATTGTCACTCCTGAGTGTATACGCTCTTCTTTGATCGTGTAATGCTTTGCTGTACAGTATCAGTGCATTCAATGCATGCGGATTGTTTGGGTAGCTCGGCCAAGGAAACCACTTTTAAGAGGTTTAGTGTCTGCACATAAGCTTCGGTTACACTTTGTTTGGGTAGTCATAAACCTCCTATTCAAACTCAGTGAAGACCCCAGGCCTGGTTTAGTGTGCGGACAAGTTTAGATTGAATGACTTGAGGTTATTTTCAGTCCGGGAACACAACGGTAAGAAGAGGGTAAACACATTGCTATGCCTACTTGTTCAAGCCCCACTGAGTTAAGGCACCCAATGCACTGTGAACGGTATTGCCGAGTTTGAGTTGTAGACAAAGCATCCATGGAAGAACACTTCTGCTTCACCCTTCCTTTCATTCACACTTGCTGACATCTGGTAAGATACTGCCGAGCACTGAAATATACAGACGCATAAGTGTAAAAGAGGGAAAGGTGCCTTTGTATGGGACGAGGGCTTAGTTGTCTGTGTGGGAACTTCAGCTGACATGTATCGATTTGTGTTAAATTGGGCGGACCTAAATTACTTTCGCGTTATACCCATGTGGATATTTCTCGTGCACAAGTTTTGTTATTGCCACCACTTGGAAACTTTGTACACAACTTCATGATTCGTCAATTATTTTAACACT
Organism: Oncorhynchus masou masou; assembly: GCF_036934945.1. Classification (NCBI taxonomy): domain Eukaryota; kingdom Metazoa; phylum Chordata; class Actinopteri; order Salmoniformes; family Salmonidae; genus Oncorhynchus; species Oncorhynchus masou. The sequence goes on along the minus strand of NC_088226.1, from coordinate 20,423,230 downwards.
TAAGTTGATTACGAAAGAGGAAAAGATTTTCAAGGAAACAACGACTTTAGATGATCATTGACTTTCCACTGATCCCTGAACTAGGAGGACCTGGCAGATTCTATTCCCGTCCATACTGACGTAGCAGCAGGAGGAAGAGACAGGGGATGTAGTGGATAGGAGGCTACAGACCTCAGAGACACATGGTCTCAGTGTGAAGTGATGGCCCCTGGCCAGCTTTCCTCAGCTCCCCAGTGAACTGAGAAACGCACCAACAGCGAACATACCCAGGACCCCAGCACTGCACTGGCAGGGTGTTACCAACGCAGTGATATGCCATTTGGACTGTGAAACACACCAGGGGGAATCTGCGTCAGTGGAAAAGGACAAGCAGAGCAGCACTGCTGTTATCCACTAATGGAAAACCCCCTGTTGTGAAAACGACAGAGGCATTATTCACGAAGCTAACCAGTATCTTTGCCTGATCTATCCCCCCTCATTTTGTTAACAGGTAAAGGAGCAGGCGCTTATACAACCGCGTCTCAGAGCATTTCGTATTATTTTGTATGTAAATCCGAGACTCCATTTTTCAAATCAAATTTTATTAGTCACATGTGCCGAATACAACAGTGAAATGCTTATGATATTCTAAGTTTCGTATAGTATGTTTTAATTTGTGGATGTCCATCGCATATTTCGTATGATATGTTATGAATTACAATTCGTATTATATGTTATGAATAAGCTAACTGTATGATATGTTAACAATTCAAGGTGGGTAATGTTAGCTAGCTCACTGACATTAGCTAGGCTAGGGGTTCAAATCAAATCAAATGTATTAGTCACATGTTCCGAATACAACGGTGAAATGCTTACTTATGAGCCCCCAACCAACAATGCTGTTTCAAAAAAATATGGACAAGAATAAGAGATTAAAGAACAGCAGTAAAACAACAATAACGAGACTATATACGGGAGGGTACTAGTACAGAGTCAATGTGAGGGGGCACCGGTTAGTTGAGGTAGTATGTACATGTAGGTAGAGTTATTGAAGTGGCTATGCATGGGATGACAACAACAGAAAGTAGCAGTGGTGTAAAGAGGGTGAGGTGGGGTGGGGAGGCAATGCAAATAGTCTGGGTAGCCAATTGATTAGATATTCAGGAGTCTAATGGCTTGGGGGTAGAAGCTGTTTAGAATTCTCTTGGACCTAGACTTGGCGCTCCGGTACCGCTTGCCATACGGTTGCAGAGAGAACATTCTATGACAAGGCTGGAGTCTTTGACAATTTTTAGGGCCTCCTCTGACACCACCTGGTATAGAGGTCCTGGATGGCATGAAGCATGGCCCCAGTGATGTGCTGGACCATTCGCACTACCCTCTGGAGTGCCTTTTCATCCTGCTGCTTAGGCCGAGCAGTTGCCATATCAGGCAGTGATGCAACCAGTCAGGATGCTCTCAATGGTGCAGCTGTAGAACCTTTTGAGGATCTGAGGACCCATGATAGATAGGGTTAGGGTTAAGTTTAGGAGTTAAGTTAAAGAGTTAAACTAGGGTTAAGGGTTATGGGAAGGGTTAGGGGAAGGGTTCGCTAACATGCTAAGTAGTTGCAAAGTAGCAAAATGCTTCTAATTAGCCAAAATGCTCAAGTTATCTGTGATAATTTCTGAACCTTTGAGTAGCTAGACATTCCCGTTATATGCCTACCCATCCACCCCGACCAGCCACCTTCCTTTTGTTTTTGCCTTACGTAAACATCTGTCTTATGTAACAAAACGTAACATATCATACTAAATGGAGTGTCTCAGATTTATGTACAGAATAATACGAAATGCTCTGAGACCAGGTTGGTTTGCAGCACAGTACCCATGACGCTGTCCATGTTCGTTCACAGTGGGGAGGGGGTTTAAAGCATGAAACGGGAAATGCTGATGCTTTCAAGAATGTGCATAGTGAAGATACAGGACTCCCTGGGGAGAGGGATATTAACCAAGAGATAAGCCAGTAAAATGAGAGGAACTGTGGTGATGTGGGAAGGGGTTTGCTGTCAACCCTACTGTACCACTAGGCCCTTGAGATCACATGTAGTAAAGATCCACTCAGCACAGTGCCCTGGGCTGTACAGCAGCACAAACTCCCTCAAAACTGTGATACTATTCATATAATAAAGTGTAAGACATAAGCCAGTGTTCTCACTTGGAACAAACGTGGCGGAACTTTGGATCCCAAAGCAGCTGCTCGCCCACTTTCAGAGCGTGTCGGCTGGAGTGTTGCCTGTCAGTGATTGTCACAGCTCACCTGGCACTAGCTGGCATCGACGCATCAGACGAAAAGCTGTCTAGCCTAGTGCCAGCCAATGTTTCACCTTGGCCTTATTTGTTATTAACTTTGCTTGAGCCCACTTCATTAGAGTCCGTTTTGCAGAGTTCCCGTTCAAACATGTTGTTAAAGACCTTTGTTGCCAAGTTACTGAACATGAACTTAACATCAGCATTGAATCAAGCTGCAAATCATTGACATAAATACAGCACCCTGTTGAAAGGGACATTCTGCTAACCAAAAAGGAAAAGTAAAGCAAAAAGCTGCAGAGATACTGTACCACAACACTTCTACCCAACTTAGAGATGTCGTTGTAAACCAAGGCACTTTTCCGATTACAGGCTTGTTTTAACTGCGATGTGGCATGTTTTTTTCCTGAAGAGGGGTCCCTGATCCTGCTTTCTTTTTTACAAGAGCCCAGAGCTCAGAAATATGAAACAGAGCCTTCAGCCCACTGCTGGTTAGTGCTTCAAAGGGCTTCCTGAGGTAGTCAATGGCACTATGTTCAGTCTTTATTTGGTTTAATGGATCTTAGCCACGTGTCTGTCTAATTTCACTTCGCTTCACTAACGACTTTTTAAACTAATTCTACCCTGACCAAAGTACTAATTACATAGTTTAGGACTTCAAACTGTAGCACCTTCCAAAAGTGTAATGAATGTTGCGTACCAACTACGTCAAGGACAAATCTGATGGCCAGAGAAGGGGAGAGGCTGAGGAGATTGAACTCATGCCCTTAATCCTTACAACTCCATAAAGATACTTCTTGATGATTGGGGTGATGGGAGTAATTTATGACAACCTTCAAAGGCATTCTGGAACAACATGGGACCATTGATTATGCTACTTTGCTTCAATACCCAGGTACTCTCTAACCTTGATGACGAGGTAGTTTTAGTCATCGAGTCATTATAGAGAGACCCGGTGACCCATCTAAGGCAAGGCATTATCTTGATGGGTAACCTGTACTCACACACACACACACACAAACACACACACAACTCACAGATGCAATTTCCATTCCCCACACACACTCCAGCGTTACATCCTCCTGAAAAGGTCAAGTCAAATAGCAGTTGAGCAGATGCACTAACCAGTCACACAGATAGCTGACTTGACTCTAGTGTAAACACGTGATGTTTGTTCATCAACGTATTTGACGTTGGGGGATGAAATAATCCTTATTAATGGCTCAACAGACCCCATTTCTGCGATCTGGGTTAATGGTGTATAATGTGATAAACATGAATAGAAATTGACTGAAAGAACCAGTCAATTCTCGTTTATACTGGTTCAGAATCACTTTATATGGCAATGCACAATGGCAGAAGTGTGGTATATCAAAAAGGACATCATTCTTCTTCTTTTTTTTACCAAGGCTGGAACTTGCTGTAAGCCTAAATTTAAAAAAAAAAACAAGGAAGGGATGACTCGCTGTGTCTCTCTGCTGAGTAAACTGAACTCACATGTTCATCATCTCATTCTGCTAGAAGTTAGTGATTCAGAGAATCTCTGACCTTTAATTATTGGATTTCTGCCACACAACACACAAAGGAATAGTTAGCCCAGATATGATATTTTTATATATTAATAATACAAACCCAAGCTGGGGCCTCGGTTGACATTTTCGGCTGCCCATGAGACCTGCACATGTGTGGTGGTGTTGTTTACCCGTGTGTGCCTGCTCTGGGAGGCAGGACTCTGGGGTGAGGGGTCATGGGAGGCTTCAGCTTGACCTGGTGGTGTCTTCAAACGGCTTGTTGCAGTGGAAGCCCCTTCATAGTTCAACAGCAGGTGACTGCTACTCAAACTCAAAATGAAAATGTCATTGAGCTTGACAAAGTACTAAGTTACGCCTCACATGCAAACTTACAGTAAACTTAAGTAAAAATACTATAAAGTACTTCTTAAGTAGTTATTTTACTATTTATATTTGTGACATATTTTACTTTTACTTCACAACATTCCCAAAGTAAATAATGTCCTTTTTAATCCATACATTTTCCCTGACACCCAAAAGTATTCGTTACATTTTGAATGCTTGGAAAATGGTCAAATTCACACACTTATCAAGAGAACATCCCTGGTCAGCCCTACTGCCTCTGATCTGGCGAACTCACCAAACACAAATGCTTTGTTGTAAATTTTTGTCTAAGTGTTGGAGTGTGCTGCTGGCGATCCGTAAATGTAAAAAACAAGAAAATCATGCCGTCTGGTTTGCTTAGTATAAGGATTTTGAAATGTTTTATACTTTTACTTTTACTTTTGATACTTACGTATATTTTAGCAATTACATTTACAATTGATACTTAATTATATTTAAAATGAAATACTTTTAGACTTTTACTCAAGTAGTGTTTTACTTGGTAACTTTCACTATTACTTGAGTCATTTTCTATTAAGGTATCTTTACTTTTACTTAAGAATGACAATTGGGTACCTTTTCCACCACTGCAAAGTTACATATATACACATGCGCACACACACACACACACATACACGAACTTGGGTTCCCCATTGATTACTATTGCCACAACAAACAGGAAATTATTAGGTGATTCCAGTGCACCCAGAAATCTATTTTAACCATTTCAAAATCAGAACTTTAACCAAGAGGGTACATCGATGACAATGTATTATTCAAGTAGCTATGATGTATTATGCATTTGGCGCTTGTTCCTAGTATTGTATTAGAGCAGTAGACGATACAGAATAGAATGAACGAGAATATAACATCCCATAAAACATGTCAAAAATAGAACACAGTCTAGAACAGAACATCTCTAATGAGTTCTCGGCGGGAATACTTATGTAGCCACTGCATGTTGTGGATGTTGATATGCATAATATCCTGTTCAGGTAAACCGCTTTAGATATACTGTACTTTGTACTTAGCTCAGTTGCAGCCTCATTGGTGAGGTTTGAACCTCATTTTCTGGTAGGATTTCTCTGGGATTGAATGGTCTTGGTTTTTCCACACTTGTGGCCATGCCCCCATATTTACCCAGCCCAGTGTGGCTTTAAACACTGCACTGCACCACAGTCTCATTTAACTTTTTGTGAAGTAATCTGTTATTCTGCAGATCCCTGCTGCTCAGCTATGCTTGGTGGTTAGAGTCTGGATGCTGGAGTTGAAAGTAAGAACGAGAAGTGTGTCCGATTTTGACAAGGTTCTGTTGCCAGAGATTTGAACTACGACTGAGCCCAGAGAACAGAAAGCAAGTGTGTGTGTGTGTGTGTGTGTGTGTGTGTGTGTGTGTGTGTGTGTGTGTGTGTGTGTGTGTGTGTGTGTGTGTGTGTGTGTGTGTGTGTGTGTGTGTGTAACTTGTTCTCAGGGCAATTTGTTTTTTTCTGTGACACTCCATTTAGTAATGTATGTTACATTGTGTTAAATTACATTATGAATGGAATAGCAGTTGTAAAATATCATATGAATTAGAGGACATATAGCAGGGTTCCCCACTGTTGCCCCACTGGGTTTTTTATTATGGCCCCCCAAGTATATATATAAATATATTAGATATTATATATTAGATATTATATTATATATTATATATTATATATTTGCATTGTTGGACATAAAAGACTGTAAAAACACCAGCAAGTCTGCTCAATTGGATGATGTCATAGGTCTTGGAAGGGTCTTGGAAGTCATGTAGTATTATACGCATTTCTCTAAAACCAGGTTGCTTGTTGCGTCTTAACAACAAAGGTGAATTCCGGGGAGAATTTACGTTGGTGGTTAGGTGAACTAACTACAAAGGTTTGGATCGTTTACATTAAAGTTTGGGGGAACTAAAGCGACAAATTAGGTGAATTTACATAGAAGGATAGTTGAATTGGGTTAAGTTTAGAATAAAGGTTAGTGGAAGGGTTAGCTAAAATACTACAGTTTTTCCTGACACGATTCCAACACACAACCTTTGGATTGCTAGACAGTTGCGCATCACACTTACCCATCCTCCTTGACCAACCTCCCTACTTTTGTTTCCGTCTGAAGTAGCTAGACTACTAGTAGGTATCATAAGTCTTGCAGGTGCTCAGAAATATGTAAATTATGTTTCATATGGCTCTGAGACCAGGCTGCTGTGTGTGTGCGTATCAATTGCTCATTCCAAACCTCCACATATAGCCTGGGACCCCATACAGAGAAGCTTGTTTCTCTTCATTTAGATAAGGACTACATCACTGCTGGTGGTGTGGGTGTGTTTGATAATTTAGTACGTAGAGTTTCTCTTGTCATTCATGGAGCTAGGCAACAGCTTGACAGTCTTGGCATGTTCTCAATAGAGATAGATAGAGTGTATGTCCCAAATGGCCCCGTATTCCCTATACAGTGCACTACTTTTGACCAGACCCCTAGTCAAAAGTAGTGCACTATAAAGGGAATAGGGTGCCAATGAAATCAAATCAAATTTTATTTGTCACATACACCTGGTTAGCAGATGTTAATGCGAGTGTAGCGAAATGCTTGTGCTTCTAGTTCCGACAATGCAGTAATAACCAACAAGTAATCTAGCTAACAATTCCAAAACTACTACCTTATAGACACAAGTGTAAGGGGATAAAGAATATGTACATAAAGATATGTGAATGAGTGATGGTACAGAGCGGCATAGGCAAGATACAGTAGATGGTATTGAGTACAGTATATACATATGAGATGAGTATGTAAACAAAGTGGCTAGTGATACATGTATTACATAAAGATGCAGTAGATGATATAGAGTACAGTATATACGTATACATATGAGATGAATAATATAGGGTATGTAAACATTGTATTAGGTAGCATTGTTTAAAGTGGCTAGTGATATATTTCCCATAATTTCCCATCAATTCCCATTATTAAAGTGCCTGGAGTTGAGTCCGTGTGTTGGCAGCAGCCACTCAATGTTAGTGTTGGCTGTTTAACAGTCTGATGGCCTTGAGACTGAAAAACAGCTTCTGTCTCTCGGTCCCAACTTTGATGCACCTGTACTGACCTCGCCTTCTGGATGATAGCGGGGTGAACAGGCAGTGGCTCGGGTGGTTGTTGTCCTTGATGATCTTTATGGCCTTCCTGTGACATCGGGTGGTGTAGGTGCCCTGAAGGGCAGGTAGTTTGCCCCCGGTGATGCGTTGTGCAGACCTCACTACCCTCTGGAGAGCCTTACGGTTGTGGGCGGAGCAGTTGCCGTACCAGGTGGTGATACAGCCCGACAGGATGCTCTCGATTGTGCATCTGTAGAAGTTTGTGAGTGCTTTTGGTGACAAGCCGGATTTCTTCAGCCTCCTGAGGTTGAAGAGGTTCTGCTGCGCCTTCTTCACGATGCTGTCTGTGAGGGTGGACCAATTCAGTTTGTCTGATGTGTACGCCGAGGAACTTAAAACTTACTACCCTCTCCACTACTGTTCCATCGATGTGGATAGAGGGGTGTTCCCTCTGCTGTTTCCTGAAGTCCACAATCATCCCCTTAGTTTTGTTGACGCTGAGTGTGAGGTTATTTTCCTGACACCACACTCCGAGGGCCCTCACCTCCTCCCTGTAGGCCGTCTCGTCGTTGTTGGTAATCAAGCCTACCACTGTTGTGTCGCCTGCAAACTTGATGATTGAGTTGGAAGCGTGCGTGGCCACGCAGTTGTGGGTGAACAGGGAGTACAGGAGAGGGCTCAGAACGCACCCTTGTGAGGCCCCAGTGTTGAGGATCAGCGGGGTGGAGATGTTATTGCCTACCCTCACCACCTGGGGGCGGCCCGTCAGGAAGTCCAGTACCCAGTTGCACAGGGCGGGGTCGAGACCCGGGGCCTCGAGCTTGATGACGAGCTTGGAGGGCACTATGGCGTTGAGCTGCCGAGCTGTAGTCGGTGAACAGCATTCTCACATAGGTATTCCTCTTTTCCAAATGGGTTAGGGCAGTGTGCAGTGTGGTTGAGATTGCATCGTCTGTGGATCTATTTGGGCGATAAGCAAATTGGAGTGGGTCTAGGGTGTCAGGTAGGGTGGAGGTGATATGGTCCTTGACTAGTCTCTCAAAGCACTTCATGATGACGGAAGTGAGTGCTATGGGGCGGTAGTCGTTTAGCTCAGTTACCTTAGCTTTCTTGGGAACAGGAAAAATTGTGGCCCTCTTGAAGCATGTGGTGAACAACAGACTGGGATAGGGATTGATTGAATATGTCCGTAAACACACCAGCCAGCTGGTCTGCGCATGCTCTGAGGGCGCGGCTGGGGATGCCCTCTGGGTCTGCAGCCTTGCGAGGGTTAACACGTTTAAATGTTTTCCTCACGTCGGCTGCAGTTAAGGAGAGTCCGCATGTTTTGGTTGCGGGCCGTGTCAGTGGCACTGTATTGTCCTCAAAGCGAGCAAAAAAAGTTATTTAGTCTGCCTGGGAGCAAGACATCCTGGTCCGTGACGGGGCTGGTTTTCTTTTTGTAATCCGTGATTGACTGTAGACCCTGCCACATACCTCTTGTGTCATTGAATTGAGATTCTACTTTGTCTCTATACTGATGCTTAGCTTGTTTGATTGCCCTGCGGAGGGAATAGCTACACTGTTTATAATTAGGACGCAGGCAGTCCCTCCCCTGAAGACATCTCGCCAGTGTCCATCTTTGGTGGTCATGTCATGTCAACTCTATTGATGCGTGATGACATCAACCAACAGACCGAGAGAGAGACTGCCTCCTATAGTGAGGTTGGAGGGCATTGGTTCTTAGAAACTGCCTTTGGGTAAACCAACTGGAGATGTTCTGTTCTGACCATTTTTAAAACCAAATCCTGTTTTAGAGACCCGAAACAACTGAGGTGCCTGTTTTCATTCTAGTTCATGTCTACCGCTGTAAAACTCTTGTGAAAGAGGTTTGCTAGGATTTGAGAGTGTTTTATCCTCTTGGAGGCAAAAAGGGGACTTACTGAAAATATAATATATCCCATTTAGCAGACGCTTTTAACCAGTCGTGCGTGCATATATTTGGCATATATTGAACCCTCAACCCTTGGTGTTGCAAGTGCCATGCTCTACTGACTGAGTCACACAGAATCGCTGTGAACTTAATTTTAATAATAATAATATTTCATAATATTTCATATTTTTTTAACCTTTATTTAACTTCTACAGGATCGGTGTCCAGAACTCGGGACTGTTGCGCTAATGTAGGCTAATGCGATTAGCATGAGGTTGTAAGTAACAAGAACATTTTCCAGGACATAGACATATCTGATATTGGCTAAAAGCTTAAATTCTTGTTAATCTAACTGCACTGTCCAATTTACAGTAGCTGTTACAGTGAAAGAATACCATGCTATTGTTTGAGGAGAGTGCACAGTTATGAACTTGAAAATGTATTAATACACCAATTAGGAACATTTGTGCAATCTTTACCATATCTAATGTGTTATGTTCTCCTACATGAATTTCACATTTACACAAACTTCAAAATGTTTCCTTTCAGATGATATGAAGAATATGCATATCCTTGCTACAGGCAGTTAGATATGGGTATGTCATTTTAGGCAAAAATTGAGTTTAACTAGGCAAGTCAGTTAAGAACAAATTCTTATTTACAGTGGCGGCCTACACCGGCCAAACCCGGACGACGCTGGACCAATTGTGTGCCGCCCTATGGGACTCCCATTCACGGCCTGTTGTGATGTAGCATGAAGTTACTGAAGCATCATATCCTGTTCTCCCTCGTATTGTTGTAAACCCTGTAAATTGGTCGTGTGCTTATAGTCAATACTCCCCAATGAATAAACTGTGCGCTGGGCAGTCTGGCACATTCAAGAAACACTGCAAATAGGTTTAGGGCCCGGAGAAGAGAATCGCAATTTGAGTTTGTGTTTATTGTTCTTTTCATAATGTCGCTTCACTTTGTCCTCCTCTCTATCACTTTTCTAATAACAAAAGTTGAAATTCCCTGTGAAATTACATGAATTGTCTTATTATTAACCAAATTAAAATGAAAAGAATAATGACGAAGTTCATTTTCAGGCCAGTCTTTTGCTCTTACACAGCACGGAGCTCCATCCCAGCCCTGTATTGCAGTCCTCTTCAGGGCCATTCTGTTTCCCTTTTTACATACATTGATATGCAGAGGCAAATAAATCAAAGAATCGTTTGATGCCTCTAATATCCCCATTTGTTCCTCTGAAGCCTGCACTTTAAAATAAATTAATGTGCACACTCTAACACAATCCCTGAGGCACTTGTCTGTGGAGAGCTGTGACGACCAGGGGCGCCGCGTACAGTATGCATGTGTGCATGTGTGTGTGTGCCTTTCAAGGTGTGTTTTATATAAAATAATCCTTTTGAAAGTATGTGTGTGTCTCTGTCCATTCCTAGATACTCTGTCAACAAGAGACTGTCTACATACACTCCACAAAAAGAAACATTCTGAAACCTCAACCTCCTTAGTGTTTTGATTTCAGATTAAAAGTGACATTTCCTGTATGACACACACCAGATATTTGGGGTTTATGTGAGTGTCATGTACTTCAAATATTTGTCTTCTAGACTGCTTTTAAGTCCCTTTAATTTAATAGGATTTGATCGGTCAGCCCCCGGACAGCTCAAATGTCTACTTAATTGGAAACATAACACACGTGTATAACTCGGCATACCCACTAGCTAGAGTTAACCATACTCCAAAATATTTTCTACTGAAGAAGACCATCGCAGTCCTTGGCTGTATCCCAAATGGGACCCTATTCCCTCTTTAGCCCAATACTTTTGACCAGGGCCTATGTTCAAAATTAGTGCACAACAAAGGGAATAGAGTGCAATTTGGCCTCCTCATTCAGGCTTTGAGATCTCCATGAGCTGCATCTGTAAATAGAAATGAGGTAGATTTCTAGAGCTTCATACTTTCTTTGGCTGACAAATGAAGAGTAAGACATGTAAGGTTATGTCTGGAGGGAACTGAGCCAGTAACCCTTTACTTTTTTTGTGAATTGTTGTACTCCATCCTAACAAATGGTTTTGTCCAGCAATACGATGACAGGGATAATTAGGAGGATAAGGAAATATGGGTCCAGTCTCCTCTGCCTCCGGTAATTTTGTCCAGCCTGATGAAGAGAAAAGAAGAGGGGGGGGTAGAGAAAAATAGAACGAGGGGGGATGACAGAAAGAGGAGAGAGTGAAGAAGAGATAAAGGTTGAGGACAGAGTGAAACGGGGGAAAAATGAGGAGTAAATTACAGTGGTCATTTTGAAAGAGGGAGAAGGAATGAGGTGAGGGTGAACGAAGGTGAGGGTTAAAATGAAAGATGACGCACAGCGGGTGGAGAGAGAGAGAGAGAGAGAGAGAGAGAGAGAGAGAGAGAGAGAGAATTAGTGAAATTGCTTGTGAGAGTAAAATAAACAGAGGGAAAGGTAGAGGACAACATCTACATTGGCTGTACTCCAAACAGTCTCTGGTGGATTAGCCATTAATCATTTAAGAATTCAAATGTTTTTTTCAAAGCTTAAAGGGCTTTGTTTTTGTCAGAACCACTAGGTATAGCCATGTCAGCCATGCGTGTGTGCGTACATGTGCGCATGTACAACCACAAAGCACTTGCTGTACCATGACTGAAACAGGTAATCTACCACAGTGTGCATTCTGTCACATTTTAACATTGGTTGGAAAGGTTTTTTTAATAAACATGATGTAATGAGCCGTTAAACATTTAGTATGAAGTGGGAGGAATGTTGTCAATGCTTGCTTTCAGAAAGTATTCACATCCCTTTAATTTTTCACATTTTGTTGTGTAACTGGCCTACTCACAATACCCAATAATGTCAAAGTGGAACTGAGTTTTTCGACATTTCTACAAATTAATAAAAAATGAAAAGCTGAAAAGTCTTGAGTCAATAAGCATTCAATCACTTTTAGGGCAAGACGAAATAAGTTCAGGAGAAAACATTTGCTTAAGACGTCCCATAATATTTTTTTTTTACCTTTATTTAACTAGGCAAGTCAGCTAAGAACAAATTCTTATTTTCAATGACGGCCTAGGAACAGTGGGTTAACTGCCTGTTCAGGGGCAGAACGACAGATTTTGTACCTTGTCAGCTCGGGGATTTGAACTTGCCACTTTCTGGTTGCTAGTCCAAATCTCTAACCACTAGGCTACCCTGCCGCCTCAAGTTGCATGGACTCACTCTGTGTTCAATAATAGTGTCAAAGATGATTTTTGTACAACTACCTCATCTCTGTACCCCACACATACTGTAAGGTCTTTAATTAAGTCAAGCACTGAAGTTCAAACACAGATTCAACCAGAAGGACCAGGGAGTTCTTCAAATGCCTTGCAAAGATGAGCACCTATTGGTAGCTGAGTAAAAATAAAAAAGCAAACATTGTTTCAATGGCGCAGAAGGAGATGGCCGCCATTTCACGATCCCAAAACCAATTCCAAAGAAAGCCAATGTAATGGAGCTAAACGACTTCCGCCCCGTAGCACTCACTTCCGTTATCATGAAGTGCTTTGAGAGACTAGTCAAGTACCATTTCACCTCCACCCTACCTGCCACCCTAGACCCACTCCAATTTGCTTACCGCCCCAATAGGTTCACAGACGACCCAATCGCAACCACACTGCACACTGCCCCAACCCATCTTTACAAGAGGAATACCTATGTAAGAATGCTGTTCATCGACTACAGCTCAGCATTTAACACCATAGTACCCTCCAAACTCGTCATCAAGCTCGAAATGGGTACTGGACAGGCCGCCCCCAGGTGGTGAGAGTAGGTAACAACATCCCCAACCCGCTGATCCTCAACACTGGGGCCCCACAAGGGTGCGTTCTGAGCCCTCTCCTGTACTCCCTGTTCAGCCACGACTGCGTGGCCACGCACGCCTCCAACTCAATCATCAAGTTTGCAGATGACACTACAGTGGTAGGCTTGATTACCAACAACGACGACACGGCCTACAGGGAGGAGGTGAGGGCCCTCGGAGTGTGGTGTCAGAAAAATAACCTCACACTCAATGTCAACAAAACAAACAATGATTGTGGACTTGAGGAAACAGCAGAGGGAGCACCCCCCTATCCACATCGACGGGACAGTAGTTGAGAGGGTAGTAAGTTAAGTTCCTCGGCGTACACATCACGGACAAATTGAATTGGTCCACCCACACAGACAGCGTGGTGAAGAATGCGCAGGAGGCTGAAGAAATTTGGCTGGTCACCAAAAGCACTCACAAACCTTTACAGATATACAATCAAGAGTATCCTGTCGGGCTGTATCACCGCCTGGTACGGCAACTGCTCCGCCCACAACCGTAAGGCTCTCCAGAGGGTAGTGAGGTCTGCACAACGCATCACCGGGGGCAAACTACCTGCCCTCCAAGACACCAACACCACCCGATGTCACAGGAAGGCCATAACGATCATCAAGGACAACAACCACCCGAGCCACTGCCTGTTCACCCCGTTATCATCCAGAAGGCAAAGTCAGTACAGGTGCATCAAAGCAGGGACCGAGAGACTGAAAAACAGCTTCTATCTCAAGACCATAAACAGCCAACACTAACATTGAGTGGCTGCTGCCAACATACTGACTCAACTCCAGCCACTGTAATAATGTAAAAATTGATCAAATATATCACCAGCCACTTTAAACAATGCCACTTCATATAATGTTTTCATATAACCCCTACATTACTCATCTCATATGTATATACTGTACTCTATACCATCTACTGCACCTTGCCTTCTTGATGTAATACATGTATCACTAGCCACTTTAAACAATGCCACTTCATATAATGTTTACAACCGCTACATTACTCATCTCATGTGTATAACTGTACTAGATACCATCTACTGCATCTTGCCCATGCCGTTCTGTATCATCAATATGTACCATCAATATGTACATATATTTTTATGTACATATTCTTCATTCCTAACACTTGTGTGTGTATAAGGTAGTTGCTCAGTCCCCTCCCGTATTCCCTGTTCACTCATGACTGCATGACCAGGCACAACTCCAACACCAAGTTTTCAGATGACACAACAGTGATCACTGACAACGATGAGACAGCTTATAGGGAGGAGGTCAGAAACCTGTCTGTGTGGTGCCAGGACAACAACCTCTCCCTCAATGTGAACAAGACAAAGGTGATGATTGTGGACTACAGGAAAAGGAGGACCGAGAATGTCCCCATTCTCATCGACGGGGCTGGTGTGGAACAGTTTGAGATCTTCAAGTTCCTTGGTGTCCACATCAACAATAAAGTTTCATGGTCCAAACACACTAAGACAGTCATGAAGAGGGCACGACAAAGCTTATTCCCCTTCAGGAGACTATAAAGATTTGTCATGAGTTTTCAGTTCCTCAAAAGGTTCTACAGCTGCACCATCAAGAGCATCCAGACTGGTTGCATCACAGAATGGTATGGCAACTGCTTGTCCTCCAACCGCAAGGCACTACAGAGGGTAGTGTGTACAACCCAGTACATCACGGGGACCAAGTTTCCTGCCATCTAGGACATCTATATCAGGCGGTGTCAGAGGAAGGCCGTAAAAATTGTCAAAGACTCCTGCCACCCTAGTCATAGACTGTTCTCTCTGCTACCGCACGGCAAACGGTAACGGAGCACCAAGTCAAGGTCCAAAAGGCTCCTTAACAGCTTCTACCACCAAGCCATAATACTCTTGAACAGCTAATCAAAGGGCCACCCAGACCCCTCTTCTACGCTGCTACTCTCTATTTATAATCTATGCATTGTTCCTTTTAATCTATTTACGTGTACATATTACCTCAATTACCTCAACTAACTGGTGCCCAGTACATTGACTCTGTACGGGTACCCCCTGTGTATAGCCTCGCTTGTTATTTTACTTCTGCTGTTTAATTATTTGTTACTTTTATTTTCTATTTTCAATATTTTACTTTACACTAAAAAATCTTAAAGCATTGTTGTTTAAGGGCTTGTAAGTAAGCATTTCACGGTAAGGTCTACTACACCTGTTGTATTCGACACGTGACAAATCAAATTTGATTTGAATATTCCTTTGTGCATGGTGTAGTTATTAAAAGGAAAACCACCGAAAAACTACATTTTGGTATTTGTTTCATTAAACCATTGTTTATGCAAAATGCATCATACCAGCTGTATTTCTATATTTTAAAAGTTGTATATCTTGATTGTTACTTGCAGAACATTTTTGGACTCTAACAACAATGACAAATTACACAAATAGCAAAAAATAGTTTTGGGGTGGAATTATCATTTAATTATACTTTGGAGGGTGTATCAATACACCTAGTCACTTCAAAAATACAGGTGTCCTTCCTAGCTCAGTTGCCGGAGAGGAAGGAAACCGCTCAATGATTTCACAATCACTCCAATTTAGATCAGCTTAAGAGCTTAATGCCTGTTATCACAGAGAAAATTGAGAATGAATCAACAGCATTGTAGTTACTCCACAATAATAACCTAAATGACTGAATGAAAATAAAGAAGCATGCTGTTCGTAGTTTAAGTCTAAGCTTGAGGAAGTAAATGGCACTTACAAAGAAATGTATTCTTAAGAAGGTTGGTCCTGGATGCTTTCCTTTCCTGGTGTCTTATTACCTCCACGTTTGTACACCAATTGTGTGAATTGCAACCTTGACTGATCTAATAAACCTTGCATTAGCTGGTCCAATTCGATCAGTCATTCCTGTGGGTTGAAGAACCTGCTGGTCCTACTGAGTCCTGGGGAAAAGATTGATCAGCCTGCCCAGCTCTACTGCTATAGGGTTTTAGGAGATTATTGTGAGGTGGTTTGCTTTGCCACTGGTGGTGGGATAAAGTGGTTAGAACAGAACAGAGAAAGTGATACACCCCCTGCTTGAGGGAACGGGCCTTGTCTAGCTCTTTAGACTTACTGTAGGGAATATGTCAATTGTGGTACACACACACACACACACACACGCACGCACGCACGCACGCACGCACACACACACACACACACACACACACACACACACACACACACACACACACACACACACACACACACACACACACACACACACACACACACACACACACACACACACACACACACACACACACACACACACACACACACGGCTATAGTCCATGCACATGCTGTACTAATTATGCAAAACACACATCCAAACAAAACACACTCACACAAACTTCCCCACTGTCTCTTAACTTTTCCTCTTTTTATTATGGTCCCATTTATCCATCATCCCGTCATATATATTACCAACATTATACTGCATAGCATGAGGAATTGGCGTGCTCGACTCAAAATGTCATAATTATACCGAAGAAGGAAAAACTGCACTCACTGCAAACATTGCAATAGCCCCTCTTGAACTTTGAACGACCTTTTGCCACATTTCAGGCTTCAAACATAAAGATGTAAAACTGTATTGTTTTGTGAAGAATCAACAACAAGTGGGACACAATCATGAAGTGGAACGACATTTATTGGATATTTCAAACTTTTTAACAAATCAAAAACTGAAAAACTGGGCGTTCAAAATTATTCAACCCCTTTACTTTCAGTGCAGCAAACTCTCTCCAGAAGTTCAGTGAGGATCTCTGAATGATCCAATGTTGACCTAAATGACTAATGATGATAAATACAATCCACCTGTATGTAATCAAGTCTCCGTAAGCAAGCGATAATATTGAAATGGAAGGAGTATCAGACCACTGCAAATCTACCAAGACCTGGCCGTCCCTCTAAACTTTCAGCTCATACAAGGAGAAGACTGATCAGAGATGCAGCCAAGAGGCCCATGATCACTCTGGATGAACTGCAGATATCTACAGCTGAGGTGGGAGACTCTGTCCATAGGACAACAATCAGTCGTATATTGCACAAATCTGGCATTTATGGAAGAGTTGCAAAAAGAAAGCCATTTCTTAAAGATATCCATAAAAAGTGTTGTTTAAAGTTTGCCACAAGCCACCTGGGAGACACACCAAACATGTGGAAGAAGGTGCTCTGGTCAGATGAAACCAAAATTGAACTTTTGGCAAAAATGCAAAACGTTATGTTTGGCGTAAAAGCAAGAGAGCTCATCACCCTGAACACCCTATACCCACTGTCAAACATGGTGGTGGCAGCATCATGGTTTGGGCCTGCTTTTCTTCAGCAGGGACAGGGAAGATGGTTAAAATTGATGGGAAGATGGATGGAGCCCAATACAGGACCATTCTGGAAGAAAACCTGATGGAGTCTGCAAAAGACCTGAGACTGGGACGGAGATGTGTCTTCCAACAAGACAATGATCCAAAACATAAAGCAAAATCTACAATGGAATGGTTCAAAAATAAACATATCCAGGTGTTAGAATGGCCAAGTCAAAGTCCATACCTGAATCCAATCGAGAATCTGTGGAAAGAACTGAAAACTGCTGTTCACAAATGCTCTCCATCCAACCTCACTGAGCTCGAGCTGTTTTGCAAGGAGGAATGGGAAAAAATGTCAGTCTCTCGATGTGCAAAACTGATAGAGACATACCCCAAGCGACTCACAGCTGTAATCGCAGCAAAAGGTGGCGCTACAAAGTATTAACTTAAGGGGGCTGAATAATTTTGCACGCCCAATTTTTCAGTTTTTGATTTGTTAAAAAAGTTTGAAATATCCAATAAATGTCGTTCCACTTCATGATTGTGTCTCACTTGTTGTTGATTCTTCACAAAAAAATACAGTTATATATCTTTATGTTTGAAGCCTGAAATGTGGCAAAAGGTCCCAAAGTTCAAGGGGGCGAATACTTTTGCAAGGCACTGTATACTACATACCACCAGCCCTTAACCTGTCATCTGTTCTCTGCTCTACCACCAGGAGTATTACAGTGCAATGTATTGACTTAGGCATCAAGAACCTTGATACATATATTTTTCAAAAGATTCACAATGTGATGCATAGCATTGATACCATGTTGCACTGTACAGTATAATGAATAGGTACCCGTGCTTACCTTTTCCTCTATTCTCCTCTCTCCCCCCAGGAGTATCCGCTGCTTGAGGAACATCATCCACTGGAACCTGATCACAGCTTTCATCCTGAGGAACGCCACTTGGTTCGTCGTACAGCTTACCATGAACCCTGAGGTGCACGAGAGCAATGTGGTGAGTACAGGGAAGTTAATTGTACATCAATTTCAAGCCGCTTTATATGCAATATACATACAGGTAACTGCCAAAATAAAGGAAACATCATCATAAAGTGGCTTAATAGGGCGCCATCAAAAGCTGTTAGAACCGCTTCAATGTGCCTTGGCAAGTGTTCAATGCTGGTGACTGAGATGGGCAAGGCATATGGTAAACATAGTTTTCATGCTCATCAAAGCATTCAGTGACCACTTGTGCCCTGTGGATGGGGGCAATGTCATCAGGATATAAATTACTCACCATAGACTGAAGGTGATCACTCAGAATGGCTGTGTATTTATTGCCGTTTAACTTGCCTTGCCCTCTAAGGGTTTGAGTGGACCTAAACCATTCCATGAAAATGCACCCCACACCATAACAGCTCAAACAACTCAAGTGTTTCCTTTATTTTGGCAGTTACCTGTATATAGTTTGCTGTGATACACTGGAGGCAACACAAACACAGAAGGGCAATACATGCATGCAGATAAGGAAACACACACACACACACACACACACACACACACACACACACACACACACACACACACACACACACACACACATACAAAATCCCCACTCTTTCATTCTATTACTTTCCCCCTCTCTCCAGGCTCACTAATGAACACACACACACACACACACACACTCAAACTTTCACTCATCCTCCTTTTTCCTCTCCGATCAAATTGGATTGCAATGTCACAGCTATCATTTCAAAAACATCTTCAGGGTCCGGGCGCACACACACATACTCCTAACTACTGTGCTATACTATACTGTACTATACTGTACTCTATATCATCGACTGCATCCTTATGTAATACATGTATCACTAGCCACTTTAACTATGCCACTTTGTTTACATACTCATCTCATATGTATATACTGTACTCAATACCATCTACTGTATCTTGCCTATGCTGCTCTGTACCATCACTCATTCATATATCTTTATGTACATATTCTTTATCCCCTTACACTTGTGTATAAGACAGTAGTTTTGGAATTGTTAGTTATATTACTTGTTGGTTATTACTGCATTGTCGGAACTAGAAGCACAATCATTTCGCTACACTCGCATTAACATCTGCTAACCATGTGTATGTGACAAATACAATTTGATTTGATTTGAACTACCTAACATGCTTTGGAGTACCATCATGTTGTCCTGGTTCACTGTGAATTGCCCCTCAGCTCGCCTGCCTCTTGATGTTATTGCTTCTGCAAACATCCCTCATCTCAGAGAAAAGAGAACACGCTTCTTTTCCTTCCCAGCTCTTTCAATTAGACTTTACTACTACTTTACTAATTAGCTCATCACCCCCTCCGACCCCCCAGCCCTCAGACATTAATGAATCCAACCCTCACTGTCAATATCTGACCGAAGAAGACAGACTGGGCCTGCTCAAAGCAACCCAGAGGCCTCCAGAGTGGCGCAGTGATTTAAGGCGGCAGGTAGCCTAGTGGTTAGAGCGTTGGATTAGTAACCCAAAGGTTTCAAGATCGAAACTCCGAGCTGACAAGGTACAAAATCTGTCGTTCTGCCCTTGAACAAGGCAGTTAACCCACTGTTCCTAGGCCGTCATTGAAAATAAGAATTTGTTCTTAGCTGACTTGCCTAGTTAAATAAAGGTAAAATAAAATTGTAAAAAGGCACTGCATCGTAGTGCTAGAGGCGTCACTACAGATCCTGGTTTGATCCTGGCCGCAACCGGGAGACCCATGAGGCGACACACAATTAGCTCAGCGTCGTCTGGGTTAGGAGAGGGTTTGGCCGGCTGAGATGTCCCTTATCCAACGAGATGGGTCCCATTATGTCTGGTTAAAACCCAAACATTACATTCCACAGTAAGAACCGAATGCCAACGGTCAAGCATGGCAGTGGTAGTGTGATGGTTTGGGGATGCTTTGCTGCATCAGGACCTGGACTACTTTCCTTAATAAAAGGAACTATGAATTCTGCGCTGTATCAGATAATGCTGAATGTCAGGCCATCCATCTGTGAGCTGAAGCAAGACAACGTAGCAAGACGATGATCCAAAACACACAATCAAGTCATGAAAATGGTTAAAAAGCAACAAATTGGAAGTTTTGGAATGGCCTAGTCAAAGTCCAGACCTAATCCCAATTGAGATGTGGCAGGACTTTAAATGAGCAGTTCATGCTTGAAACCCTGAAATGCCACTGAGTTAAAGCAGTTCTGTATGCAAGAATACTATTTCGCGGCACTGTAACTGTGTTGCAATGGTACTACATACTATTTACAGCATACTGTTTATAAAAAACGAATGCAGTTAAAGACAAATATCAGCATACTAGGCTTATCCTAACTGAGAACACGTCAGCTCATGCGCAATTGCGTTGATTCCTGCCATTCAATCATTTTGGTACAGCGCATCCCCTCACCTGTTTATCAGCTTTTGCCTCAAAAGATTATTCTCTATTTTCAAAACGGGAGTTGGCTCGGTCAAAAGCAACTCTCGAACCTCAGGAGAGTTATTTTTCACTTTTGAAAGCTGTCATTTTTGTGTTTTTTCTTGTCCTTGGTACACTGGGTTCCCCCTGCGAATATAGAGGGGGCTGTCGTGCGTCAGTGGCGGGGATGTCAGGATGGTAGCGATATCACGCTATCACACTCAACCACGGCCCCACTTCACTGATCGGACTGAGAGTCTCTCACCCTCAATGGGTCGATTAGAGTAGAGGCTAGAGAAAATGGAGAGTTGTGAATGAACTGCGATCCTGATTTGACAGCTGCACTGAAATGCCTTTAGACTACACAAGGGGTAGAGTGGAGGGAATTGGAAAGGGTAACTTGGGATCTTAAACCAAATACACTGAGATTGCTGGCTGTAGAGTCCCATTTTCTGTGCGACTTTGATGATTTGATGGGTAGTACAGGGTCAGGGAGTCTTTTGGTATGTCCTTGAAGTAAGTGGGGTGAGACTGTGAAGCTAGACAAGGAGTCAATGACACTTTCATATTGAATAGAGATATTTCCCACTCAGTACATTACTCTTTTATTTTCTCTAGGTACCATATGAATAACCTCCTGAACAAATGCTAAATTATAATATCTTTTCTTATTGTCGTGAAAAGGAGGTAAATAAGAAACACCTGATTTGGAAAGACTCCTTATTTTGATTGTGAACCAAGGCCACTCCCGACCTGCATGACAATAAGGAGTTCTCGTCTAAGACTCTAGTCTTACATATGTTACGGAATTTTCATGAAACTACTATAGTTAAACACTTAGACAACATATTCATCACAGGCCTTCAGAGATGGGCTTTGCTACTTTTGAACAAATGCCAAAGAGGAGCATCTCCCCCCTCTTTCCGAACTGATATCATCGCCCCATAAGATTCATCTTTCCTCAATCTTGAGAGAGAGATTAAAGACTGACAGATCTCCTGTCTCATCTCCCAGCTGTAGACACTGTCGTGGAATTATTGTAATCAAAAGGAGAGACTTTTCAATTTATTCAAAACAAGTAAACTTTATTATTTAACGACTGCAGTAATGGAGGTTGTCAACGAACCACCCGTAAGCGATTCGTTGAGAGCCCAACGACAAAAGATACCATGGCCTTTTATAGCAACAATACACCCCCTTCAGTCTACATGACAAACAACAGATGTATGGATTGAGTCACAATGTTAACATGCTTAGAATTCACAGCAGAGAGTATATCCTATGGAGACTATTTTCATTGTATAGAGACCAGGGTCTGTCCCCCCAACTCCATACCGGAGCCATCTCCCCCTGGTACACCAGTACAGAAACATAACTCATGCTATGGAATGTGGTCTCTTTAGGTTTATCAACCAAAGACATCATGCATCTTCTGTCAGTGTTAAATCTCCAAGAGGCCCACTATCAGTTCACACAGACACAATAGAGTTATAAGAACCCTATATTCTGTTGCATAAAACAACCATTTGACGCAATTATAGTATTATGACATAATCTTTCAATTTTGCTCTCACAACACCTAGTCCAGACTCCCCCAAGTGCCATTCTCTGACTCTTTCAATCCAAAGTAACTCCCAAGTGGCCCTCAATGACCTGGTCTCAGTAATTGTCAAAGATAGAGGTTGAAGTGCTAACAGTGGCATACAGATGTGTACTATCTTAAATTGACCGGTTTCTCACAGCATGGAAAATAATGCTGCAGTAGCAGAGAATGTGAATTATTATGTGGATTTGAATTAATGCGCAGGAAAATTCTCTGCGACAACAGAGTGATCAAATTAACGTCTTATGGGCAGGTGGGACGGTTTCTGGGCTTCTGGGCCTGAGTAACAGGCAGTTTACTTTGGGCACTCTTTTCATCCGGGCGTGAAAATACTGTCCTCTACCCAAGAGAGGTTAAGATCTATATGGACTTTGGACTTGTTGAGAGGTATTGTCAGTGTTGGATGACTCAGACTATCATAGGCCATGGGAAGTGAGAGCTATGATGCAGTTTAAAAAGTAATACAGGTGGTCAAATTTGCCATTCTTATACTGCCGCGGTGACCTTTGTTTGCCAGACATCTGCCTATATACCAGTCCCAAATTGGAAACATTCAGAGAGACCTTTTTGACACTACTCAGAGCATGACAGAGAAGCTCAACAAGCTGCATATGTTAAATAAGGATTCCACGGTGGAGTGTCACTCGCAAATTGAGTGTTTTTTAGAGAACCAGGGCTGCATCCGAAATGGCACCCTATTCCCTATATAGAACACTACTTTTGACAAGGGCCTACAGGGTGCCATTTCAGATGCAGTCTGGAACGGCAACAACCCCCTAAGGAGTGAGGAAAGGAACCAGTGGTGGCTTGACAGCTCTCACTTTTTTTATTTTTACTAGCCTTAATATTTTTGTGCTATTCTTTCCTTCCTCTCTATAAAAGTTGTGGTGCCGGCTTGTCACGGCAGCCTATAACTATTTCCACGTGACAAACTTCTTCTGGATGTTTGGGGAGGGCTGCTACCTGCATACAGCCATCGTGCTCACCTACTCTACGGACAAGCTACGCAAGTGGATGTTCATCTGCATCGGGTGGTGTGAGTTAACACTTAGTTCTGCAAAGGAAAGACGGATGTGGGTTGATTGATTCATTTCACTCATCACAAAGAATGTAAGTCAACTGTAACAGAGACGATGTGTGATGTTTTACAGGTATCCCTCTTCCAATCATCATCGCATGGGCCATTGGCAAGCTTTACTACGACAACGAAAAGTAAACACATTTATTTTTTTTCCTCATTCTCTCTCGGGTTCTCTCTATCTCTATTCATGTCCCTGTGGTATCGATTTGTCTTTGGAATCAGGCAACAATCGTGTCCGTGTCTAGCTCCTCTCAGACCCATCAGAGTGATCATTGTAGTGGATGAGAGATGGATGTCGCCCAGTCATCTCCTTAATTGTGCTTTCTGCCAAGTCATTAAACAACCAATTCATCCTCATTTTAAGGGAGTCTTAGTGAACCTGTAACCGACCATTTCTCTGCGCACAGAATAGCAGGTTGACGCTTATTGTCATGAGTCTTGCCCTGGTGGCAGAACTGAGTGAGGTCCCCTTAAATAGGTCAGCTGCAAAGTCAAAATTGGCTATATTGCAAAAAATCATGAAAACAGAGATTGCCTTTTTAGTTTTAATTTAAGGTTAGGCATTAGGGCTAGCAGTATAGTTAAGGTTAGGATTAAGGTTAGGGTTCGGTTTAAAATCAGATTTTTGGACTTTGTGGCTGTGCCAGCTAGTGCAGAGCTGTCTCCAAAACAAGATTCATTATGAAAAAAAATCCAAAAGAAAGATGCCCAGGGTTCCTGCTCATTTGCGTGAACGTGCCTTAGGCATGCTGCAAGGAGGCATGTGGACTGCAGATGTGGCCAGGGCAATAAATTGCCATGTCCGTACTGTGAGACGCCTAGGACAGCACTACAGGGAGGACAATTGATCGTCCTCGCAGTTGCAGACCACTTGTAACAACACCCACACGAGATCATTACATCCGAACATCACACCTGCGGGACAGGTACAGGATGGCAACAACTGCCCGAGTTACACCAGGAACGCACAATCCCTCCATCAGTGCTCAGACTGTCCACAATAGGCTGAGAGAGGCTGGATGGGGGGCTTGTAGGCCTGTTGTAAGGCAGGTCCTCACCAGACATCACTTGCAACAACGTTGCCTATGGGCACTAACCCACCATCGCTGGACCAGACAGGACTGGCAAAAGGGGCTCTTCACTGATGAATCGCAGTTGTGTCTCACCAGGGGTGATGGTCGGATTCGCTTTTATCATCGAAGGAATGAGTGTTACGCCGAGGCCTGTACTCTGGAGCGGGATCGATTTGGAGGTGGAGGGTTCGTCATGGTCTGGGGTGGTGTGTCACAGCATCATCGGACTGAGCTTGTTATCATTTCAGGCAATCTCAACACTGTGCGTTCCAGGGAAGACATTCTCCTCCTCATGTGGTGCTCATCCTGACATGACCCTCCAGTATGACAATGCCACCAGGCATACTGCTCATTCTGTGCGTGATTTCCTGCAAGACAGGAATGTCAGTGTTCTACCATGACCAGCGAAGAGCCCAGATCTCAATTCCATTGAGCACGTCTGGGACCTGTTGGATCGGAGGTTGACGGCTTGGGCTATTCCCTCCAGAAATGTCTGGGGACTTGCAGGTGCCTTGGTGGAAGAGTGGGGTAACATCTCACAGCAAGAAATGGCAAATCTGGTGCAATCCATGAGGAGGAGATGCACTGCAGTACTTAATGCAGCTGGTGGTCACACCAGATACTGATTGTTACTTTGACCCCCCCCCACTGATCAGGGACACATTATTCAATTTCTGTTAGTCACATGTCTGTGGAATTTGTTCAGTTTATGTCTCAGTTGTTGAATCTTGTTATGCTCATACAAATATATTCACATGTTAAATTTGCTGAAAATCAACAAAGTTGACAGTGAGAGGATGTTTCTTTTTTGCTGAGTTTATAATAATAATATATTTTTTTAATCATGAAATTAGTGCACTTGGCTATTCTATCCAGACACAGTTCCCCCAATCCCTCTGCTTTTTTTTACCATGAGCCATTTTGCTCTCTCGCTCTGATACCAACAAGGTGAAGACAGAACAAATGAACGATTCTCTCCACTGAACTGAGTCTGTAGAATGAGTGAATCTGAGGCATCTCATCCCCTCGGAGAGTGCCTTCTCTTCCTTTATTCATCCTTTTTTCATCCCACTGCAATCCTTTGTTTTAGGTGTTTTCTGTTGCTCGAGATGAGTGCTGGACTTTACAAAGGCCTCTTGTTCTCTGCCAGTACTGGCTTTGATAGGCTAAGCCCTCTCACCTACCTATGATGTCAATTGTGATTGGCCGAGGCCAATGCTCATTTTAGTCAACTATAAAAAAAAATGTTGGCAAAGGTCCCGCAGTCTGCTTTGTCATTGAAAAAAATGTGACTGGTGGACCTTCTGCATCTGCCAGTATGATTGGCTCAACTCTCTGTGTTCTAAATTGCAGGTGCTGGTTTGGGAAGAAGGCAGGAGTGTACACAGATTACATCTACCAGGGCCCAATGATCCTGGTGTTGCTGGTAAGACAGTGTTACACAATCCTTTTCACATATTTTTCCTCCTAGTATAGACATTTATAGACATAGTGTTCTAGCCTTGTCCTTGTTAGGTTTTCCTACACCAAGTTCTTCCCCTTTACACCTTCCCTCTAAGTGTGTTTGTATTTACAGCACCGCACAGTTAGGAACACTGACAAAATAAAAATTATTGTGCACTCAAGCAGAAATTGTTTTTCGACGTCAAGTAATTGCTTCAAGACAAACAGTAGAAAGGTCATTGACATTCAATGGTGTGTGAACTTTATACCGCAGTCTTCCAACGCACACACTCACGCACATGCAGTAATATCAGCGTGTGAAGCAATTTGAACGGTGTGACACCTACTACACATATGCAGAACTGACTGGGTCAGTTGGAATGAATATGATATGAGGAATATGTATGAATCGTAAATGATTGGCAGCACGCTAAACTGTGACCGTTTTAGCTCACTTTGACTCTCTTTACACTCTCATTTCCTCCTTAACAAGTCCAATACAGCAAATGAAAGATAAACATCTTGTTATTAATCTACCCATCGTGTCCGATTTTTAAAATGTTTTACAGCGGAAACACAACATGTATTTACGTTAGATGACCACCAAATTCAAAAGCGCACACAGCGATTTTTCAGTCACAAAACATAAATATAGATAATATGAATCACTAATCTTTGATTCTCAGAAAGTTTATCTCATGCCTTCTCCCGACATAACTAATCAGATACTCACACATAACGTTGGACCATAATTGAAAATACAGTACCAGTCAAAGGTTTGGACAACTACTCATTCAACGTTTTTTATTTATTTTACTATTTTCTACATTGTAGAATAATAGAAGACATCAAAACTATGAAATAACACACTGTTTGGAATCATGTAGTAAACAAAAAAGTGTTAAACAAATCAAAACATATTTTATATTTGAGATTCTTCAAAGTAGCCACATTTTGTCAGATTTGCACACTCTTGGCATTCTCTCAACCAGCTTCACCTGAAATGCTTTTCCAACAGTCTTGAATGAATTCCCACATATGCTGAGTACTTGTTGGCTGCTTTTCCTTCACTCTGTGGTCTAACTCATCCCAAACCATCTCAATTGGGTTGAGGTCGGGTGATTGTGGAGACCAGGTCATCTGATGCAGCACTCCATCACTCTACTTCTTGGTCAAATAGACTTTACACAGCCTGGAGGTGTGTTGGGTCATTGTCCTGTTCAATAACAAATGATAGTCCCACTAAGTGTAAACCAGATGGGATGGAGTATCACTCCAGAATGCTGTGGTAGCCATGCTGGTTAAGTGTGCCTTGAATTCTAAATAAATCACTGACAGGGTTACCAGCAAAGCACCCTCACACCAACTCCTCCATGCTCCATGGTGTGAACCACACATGCGGAGATAATCTGTTCACCTACTCTGCGTCTCAGAAATACACGGCAGTTGGAAACACAAATCTCAAATTTGGACTCATCAGACCAAAGAACAGATTTCCACTGTTCTAATGTCCATTGCCCATGTTTTTTTGCCCAAACAAGTCTTCTTATTATTGCTGTACTTTAGTAGTGGTTTCTTTGCATCAATTTGACCATGAAGGCCTGATTCGCACAGTCTCCTTGATGTTGAGATGTGTCTTGCTTGAACCCTTCGAAGCAATTTTTTGGGCTGGTAACTCTAATGAACCAATCCTCTGCAACAGAGGTAACTCCCAGCACGCTACTTTTTAATGTAAAAAATAGATTTTTATTGATTTTCCTTAGTAGTCAATAATCCTAAGACCTTGCTCTGAAGCATTAAATTGGCTTTTTTTACTCCTTGTTTGACATACAGTCAAGATACTGTACCAGCCCAATATCAGCCTGAAAACTTGAAACCCTGTGACTATCACATTTTCGCATTGACTGCAATGTATTGAGAAAAATGTCTAACCTGTTACACTCATATTTTCCCATTGACTGCAATGTACTGAGAGAAAGGTCAAGCCTGTGACACATCTTTTCTAATTTCCTGAAATGTATTGAGAAAAATGTCAACCATGTGACAGTTATTTCCAGTACAGACAAAGATTGTTTTATGAAACGTTTCTTTCTCATAACTTACCAATGTAAATCTTCCTACGTTCTTATTTTCTCTCTGTTTTCAGATCAACTTTATATTCCTCTTCAACATTGTGAGAATCCTAATGACCAAGCTGAGAGCCTCCACAACCTCAGAGACAATACAGTACAGGTGAGCCAGGACCAGGGCCCCAAATGTCCCCCTATACCTTTTACAGTGCATTACTTTTAACCAGGCCCCCATAGGTAGTGCTCTACCTCCTTGGATTTCTTCACATTTTATTGTGTTGCAAAGTGGGATTAAAATAAATGTAATTATTATCTACTCGTCAAAGTGGAAGAAAAAGTATATTTAAAGAATAATGAAAAATAAAATACGAATATAACTTGATTAGATAAGTATTTATGCCCCTGAGTCAATATATGTTACAAACACCTTGGGCAGCGGTTACAGCAGTGAGTCTTCTTGGGTAAGCGCTTTGTACACATGTATTGTACAATATTTGCCCATTGTTATTTCCAACATTCTTCAAGCGCTGTCAAGGTGGTGAAGGTAGGAAACAACACCTCCACTTTGCTGACCCTCAACACTGGGGTGTCACAAGAGTGCGTGCTCAGCCCCCTCCTGTGCTCCCTTTTCACCCATGACTGTGTTGCCATGCACGCCTCCAACTCAATCATCAAGTTTGCAGACGACACTACAGTAGTAGGCTTGATTACCAACATCGACGAGACAGCCTACAGGGAGGAGGTGAGGGCCCTCGGAGTGTGGTGTCAAAAAAGAAAACTCTCACTCAATGTCAACAAAACAAAGGAGATGATTGTGGACTTCAGGAAACAGAAGAGGGAGCACCCCTTATCCGCATAGAAGGGACAGCAGTGGAGAAGGTGGAAAGTTTTAAGTTCCTCTAAATTCCAGAAAATGATGTAATGACTTTAGAAGCTTCTGATTGGCTAATTGACATAACTTGAGTCAATTGGAGGTGTACCTGTGGATGTATTTCAAGGCCTACCTTCAAACTCAGTGCCTCTTTGCTTGATTTCATGGGAAAATCAAAAGAAATCAGCCAAGACCTCAGAAACAAAATTGTAGACCTCCACAAGTCTGGCTCATCCTTGGGAGCAATTTCCAAACGCCTGAAGGTATCACGTTCATCTGTATAAACAATAGTACACAAGTATAAACACCATGGGACCACGCAGCCGTCATACCGCTCAGGAAGGAGAAGCGTTCTGTCTCCTAGAGATGAACGTACTTTGGAGCGAAAAGTGCAAATCAATCCCAGAACAACACCTTGTGAAGATATCCACAGTAAAAATGAGCCCTATATCGACATAACCTGAAAGGCCGTTCAGCAAGGAAGAAGCCACTCCTCCAAAACCGCCATAAAGAAAGCCAGACTACGGTTTGCAACTGCACATGGGGACAAAGATCATACTTTTTGGAGAAATGTCCTCTGGTCTGATGTAACAAAAATAGAACCTTTTGGCCGTCATTATGTTTGGAGGAAAAAGGGGGAGGGTTGCAAGCCGAAGAACACCATCTCAACTGTGAAGCATGGGAGTGGCAGCATCATGTTGTGGGGGTGCATCTCTGCAGGAGGGACTGGTGCACTTCACAAATAGATGGCATCATGAGGGGGGGGGGGAAATTATGTGGATATATTGAAGCAACATCTCAAGACATCAGTCAGGAAGTTATAGCGTGGTCATAAACGGGTCTTTCAAATGGACAATGACCCAAAGCATACTTCCAAAGTTGTGGCAAAATTGCTTAAAGACAACAAAGGAAGGGTTTTGGAGTGGCCATCACAAAGCCCTGACCTGAATCCTATATGACATTTGTGGGCAGGACTGTCAGGAGGAATGGGCTAAAATTCACCCATCTTTTTGTGGGAAGCTTGTGGAAGGCTACCCAAAACGTTTGACCCAAGTAAAACAATTTAAAGGCAATGCTACCAAATACTATTTTAGTGTATGTAAACTTCTGACCCACTGGGAATGTGATGAAAGAAATAAAAGCTGAAATAAATCAATCTCTACTTTATTCTTAAATAAAGTGCTGATCCTAACTGACCTAAGACAGTGAATTTTTACTATGATTAAATGTCATGAAATGTGAAAAACTGAGTTTAAATGTATTCGGCTAAGATATATGTAAACTTGAGTTCAACTGTACATACATTTATATATATACACACAAACTTTCATTCTATTTGTAACTGTGCTATTTCACAACATTTCTGAACCTATATACATTTTACACACCCCATATGTTTTACATTGGTTCTTGTTGTTATTAGTCCCCCCCTTCAGCTCCATTCAACCCCTCCCATCTATCTCTTAACACCATCCATTTTGGATTTCTATTTGCCATATATTTTTCAACTGTGCTGTGATGCTTCACAAAAGTACTGAACCTTTCTTTTCTCATAGCTTCTACAGATTGTAAATTAAATAACTCTTTTTGTTAAAATAATTATTATATTATTGATTGATTGACTATGACTTTTCAAATCACCCATTTTTGCTATCTGCAGCGTTAGTTCTGGGTAAATGTTGCAATTCTTCAGCCCTTCCTGGACCCGTGACCAAAAACGAGCTACATATGGACAGTACAAAAATGTGGTATTTTATTAGTATCCCCATTAGCTGTTGCAAAAGCAGCAGCTACTCTTCCTGGGGTCCACACAAAACATGAAACATAATACAGAATGACATAATACAGAACATCATTAGACAAGAACAGCTCAAGGACAGAACTCCAAACATATTAAAAAAGGCACACGTAGCCTACATATCAATGAATACACACAAACTAACTGGGTCAAAATAGGGGAGAGGCATTGTGCCACGAGGTGTTGCTTTATCTGTTTTTTGAAATAATATGAGATGGAAGGAAGTTCCATGAAATAAGGGCTCTATATAATACGATACTTTTTCTTGAATTTGTTCTGGATTTGGGGACTATGAAAAGACCCCTGGTTACATGTCTGGTGTGATACAGTGGGGCAAAAAAGTATTTAGTCAGCCATCAATTGTGCAAGTTCTCCCATTTAAAAAGATGAGAGGCCTGTTATTTCCATCATAGGTACTAAACTTACTCTTTCAACTAAACAGTATTTTAATTCCTCATCAATCCATAGAGCCTTAACATTTCTAACAGTCAGTTTCTTAACTAGTGCATATTTATCAATAATTGGAAGAAGCAATTTCATAAATTCATCAAGTGCAGCGTCTGGATGCACCTCATTAATCACATCAGACAAACAAATATTTTTAACATCATCAAATAAGAGTCACAGCAAAATCTTTTGTATGATCTCTTATATTAAATTTTATGTCCAGTTTTTGGAACGTTGGCTTTTCCTGGATATAGCCACTATGTTGTGATCACTGCATCCAATGGGCATGGATATAGCTTTAGAACAAAGTTCTACAGCATTAGTAAAAATGTGATCGATACACGTGGATGATCTTGCTCCTGTAGTAGTTGTAAACACCCTGGCAGGTTGATTAATAACCTGAACCAGATTACAGGCACTGGTTACAGTAAGAAGCTTCCTCTTGAGAATACAGCTTGATGAAAACCAGTCAATATTCAGGTCCCCAAGAAAGTAGACTTCTCTGTTTACATCACATACACTATCGAGCATTTCACACATATTATTTAGATACTGACTGTTAGCACTTGGTGGCCTATAGCAACACCCTGAAAGAAAAAGGCTTCAGATGTGCCAAGTGAATCTGCAACCACAACACTTCAATAACACTTGACATAAGGTCTTCTCTAAGCATTACAGGGATATGGCTCTGAATATATACAGCAACTCCTCCCCCATAAGCATTTCTGTCTCTTCTATAGATGTTATATCCTTGTATTGCTACTGCTGTATCATCAAATGAATTATCTAGGTGAGTCTCAGAAATGGCTAATATATGATTGTTATCTGATGTTAGCAAGTTATTGATTTCATGAACCTTTTTTCTAAGGCTACATGTATTAATATGGGCTATTTTCAGCCCTTTCCTGGGAAGCTTATCGGAGATAGACATAATATTGAAAAGAGCAGACAAAGCAAGATAAAAAAATATACATTCAGCAGTCCGTGAATCAATTGGTTTGTGTGTGCGTTGCGGGGTTGAGGCCACGAACCCATAGGCTTGGCTCTCTCATCCCTTGCAGGCTTCTGGGAGGGAGGGTGGACAATGAGCCTGTCGTAGCAGATGTACGCAATGTACACACGCGCTTTGGCAGCTTTCATTGTTGGGATCAGTTATTTTCTCTTCTGGCGCACAGCTTCAGGATAGTTCTCATTGAGGAAGATATACGTTCCTCTCCAGTTCTTGGCTCTTTCCAGAACAGCTACCTTGTCCTTGAACCTCATGAACTTGACCACTATCGGCCTGGACCTATCACCTGGGCCGGTGGTGGGTTTTCCAGTCCCGTGGGAGTGCTCCACATCGACCTTGATGTGGTCCATCTTCAATTTCTCAGAGATTTCTCATTTCCCTCACTTTGTCCTCAGACTCCATCCAGGTCTCATGTGGAGTTCTGCAATTCCGTCAACAACCATGTAGTTTCACCTTGACTGTCCCTCGAGATAGTCTGATTTATCTGTAATTGTTATCATGGATTCACACAGATGTCCTCTCTCAATGACTTACGGATTGCTGTCATCTTGCCGTTCTCCTGTTTCAACTCGTCGAGCTGACCCTGGGAGAACTGCAAACTGTTCTTCCGGTTCTGGACCTCTCCAGTCAGGTCGTCCATTCTTTTGTTAGTAGAATCCACAAGTGTTTGGGCAAAACACTTTAAACTATTTTATTTATGTTGTAACAACTGCTTATAGGTTATAGGTTTAAAAGATCCTTCACATGTGATAGAGACACCACTGACACTGTCCTCAACGGTACTCCCGCTGGCTTTGGTATTTGTCATGGTAGCTAGCAACATATGTTAGGCTGTTACTCCTCGCAGTTCCAGACAGGGCAGGTCATGGGGAAAATTGCAAACAACAAACAGCAGAGATCTAGCCAGCCTCAAAACCGGGACAATCCGCGGTCCCAGGCACAATGGCTAACTGCGTCGCGGGCTGCGTTTAGGAATACCTTGCTAGCTTGATATCCAGCTTGTTAGGCTAGCTGCGATGCCAAATAGCTCCTCAGACCCGTCCTTGGTCGGTAGGATCACTGGAAAGATTACAAGCAGTCCCAGCAACTGATGCCCACTGCGTCCCGGGATCCATCATAAGAAGCTAGGCAAGCCAAGAACTTTCCAACAAACTTTCCAAACAAACAAAACCGAGCTTTTCCTCGTTCCGCGTACAACAGGAATTTATGATCTAATGACTGCCTCCTCACAGCAAAATCTGCAGAGCTGGGAAGATTGTATCCCCCATATAAATATAACATTCTATTGTTTACAAGAATTTTGTATAATCATTTCAATTGAAAAATGTAAAGTTTTGAATCCGCCGTTGTTTTGCATGTCAATTCATAAACCATGTGCCATGGAATCAGTACATTGAAAATCTCTTGCCAAATATTTAGCAATTTATATGGCACAGCTGTCAATTTGTTGGTCTTAAATGAAATTGGTATATGGTTTTATTTATAACCATTTTTTAAAACCATTTCTGGTCTTTAATGTAGGGCCGACAGACAAGTTCCTTAGTTTTCCCCATTCTACTTTCCTCTTCCATTTTTGTGGTATTGTTGCAATTAGTTGGTTGTAATTTTGGGTAGAGCAGACATTTCCATATGTCTGTGATAGCTGCATGTGTGACATAACTCCACCAGTCCTATTTATGATATAATTTACAAAAATGATACATTTTTTAAACATTTTAATCAATAATTATTTATTTTTTATTCAATTAGTATATTTGAGTTTAACCACAATATTTGTTGTATTATTTGTTCTGTCTTTTCAGGTGGATTAAACTGAAATTGCTATCAACTTTCTAAGGCTTGTTTAAAAAATGATATTTGGAGATGATTTCATTGTCAAATAACCAAAAGTGAGCAGTTATAATCTGAAAAAAGGTATAAGGCCATTCTTGAACATGGGGTGAGGTATTCTTATTGATTTACTAGAGAACCATTTAGGTTTTAACTATAACTTGTGTGACTGATGCCTTTAGTGAGAGGTCTAATGCTGTACTATTTAATTATTTCTGCCCCCGAATTCATATTCGTTATATAAATAGGCACATTTAATTTTGTCTGGCTTGCCGTTCATAATCTCAGCAAAAAAAGAAACGTCCCTTTTTCAGGGCCGTCATTCAAAGATAATTCGTAAAAATCCAAATAACATTGTAAAGGGTTTAAACACTGTTTCCCATGCTTGTTCAATGAGCCAAAAACAATTAATGAACATGCACCTGTGGAGCGGTCGTTAAGACACTAACAGCATACAGACAGCTTACAGACAGTAGGCAATTAAGGTCACAGTTATGAAAACTTAGGACACTAAAGAGGCCTTTCTACTGACTCTGCAAAACACCAAAAGAAAGATGCCCAGGGTCCCTTCTCATTTGCATGAACATGCCTTAGACATGCTGCAAGGAGGCATGAGGACTGCAGATGTGGCCAGGGTAATAAATTGCAATGTCCGTACTGAAACGCCTAAAACAGCACTACAGGGAGACAGGATTGACAGCTGATTGTCCTCGCAGTGGCAGACCATGTGTAACAACACCTGCACAGGATCGGTACATCCGAAACATCACACCTGCAGGACAGCTGGACAGGATGGCAACAACAACTAACTAACTAACCAAAAATACAGCCCGTTCTAACTAGTGTATTTAACAAAGTTCACCTAGGAATGCCCATGGGCACAATAACTACTCCATCAAAGTGCTCAAAAAAAGACTGTCAGACATGGCATTTACAGAGAGATTGAGCTCTAGAACAAACAAATGATGGAGAAACCATGGAGAAGGAACTTGATAGGTTAGGAAATAGGAGGAGGTGTGTCTTGTTGATGATTGATTGTTGACTGATTGGGGAGTGATGATTTTCACTGTGAGGGGAGAAGGAGAGAAAAGAAACACACACACAGGATGTAACTGTATCCGTAACAGACAGCTACAGGATGGCAACAACAACTGCCCGACACAGACATCACAGTGCGGCAACAATGTTGCCTATGGGCACAAACCCACCATCAGACAGGACTGTAAAAAGTGTGGTTTTGTCTCAGAAGGGGTGATGGTCAGGATCGCTTTTATCATCGAAGGAATGAGCGTTACACCGAGGCCTGTACTCTGGAGTGGGATCGATTTGGAGGTGGATGGTCCGTCATGGTCTGGGGTGGTGTGTCACAGCATCATCGGACTGAGCTTGTTCAGTCCACTGTGGATTACAGGGAAGACATCCTCCTCACTCATGTGGTACCCTTCCTGCAGGCTCATCCTGACATGACCCTCCAGCATGACAATGCCACCAGCCATACTGCTCATTCTGTGTGGGATTTCCTGCAAGACAGGAATGTCAGTGTTCTGCATGGCCAGCAACGAGCATGGATCTCAGTCCCATTGAGCACTTCTGGAACCTGTTGGATTGGAGGTGTGAGGGCTAATGCCATTCCCCCAGAAATATTCGGGAACTTGCAGGTGCCTTGGTGGAAGAGTGGGGCAACATCTCACAGCAAGAACTGGCAAATCTGGTGCAGTCCAATAGGAGGAGATGCACTGCAGTACTTAATGCTGCTGGTGGCCACACCAGATACTGACTGTTACTTTGACCCCCCCCCCCCATTTACACGTTAAGTTTGCTGAAAATAAACGCAGTTGACAGTGAGGGGACATATCTTTATTTGCTGGGTTTATGATTTAAAAAGCAGGTCACTAGGAATAGGCAAAACCATAAGCAAATAGGTAAACTGTGATATGACTTAAGAGTTAATCAGGGTGGTTTTTCCACAAATAGACAGGTTTTCTCCTTTCCATGGTAGCAAGAGCTTCTCTATTTTGGCTTAATTTCTATAAAAATGTATTGGAGTGAGATCATTTCTTTCTTTCAGGATTTTTATACCGAGTATGTTCACATTCCCGTCAGACCATATTATTGGTAAACTACATGTAAAAGTTGACTGATCCAATACGTAATACCATTCACATCATAATTTGGTTTTAATCCAGAGGTTAGAAAAAATATCTAGATCATCTATGAGACTGTGGATGGATTCTAATTGTGGTTTTAAAAGAAATCATGAATCATCAGCGTACAATGACAACTTTGTTTTTAAGCCACAGATTTCTCATCACTTAATTTATTGTTTGATCTAATTTTAACAGATAACATTTCGATGGCAATAATAAATAGACGTGTCAGTTGTGGACAACCTTGTTTAACCCCCTCTTGACAGTTTAAAAGTTTGAGATGTAGCCATTATTTACTATTTTACACCTAGGGATACTATACATACCTTCAAGAGTTTCTCCAAAATGTAAGTATTCTTGGCATTTATATATAAACTCCAGTCGTACTTTATCAAAAACCTTTTCAAATGGCCCGGGTGGCGCAGTGGTTAAGGGTGCTGTACTGCAGCGCCAGCTGTGCCATCACAGTCCCTGGGTTCGCGCCCCAGGCTCTGTTGTAACCGGCCGTGACCGTTGTCCAGGTTAGGGAGGGCTTGGTCGGTAGGGATGTCCTTGTCTCATCGCGCACCAGCGACTCCTGTGGCGGGCCGGGCGCAGTGCGCGCTAGCCAAGGTTGCACGGTGTATCCTCCAACACATTGGTGCGGCTGGCTTCCGGGTTGGATGCGCGCTGTGTTAAGAAGCAGTATGGCTGGTTGGGTTGTGTATCAGAGGACGCATGACTTTCAACCTTCGTCTCTCCCGAGCCTGTACAGGAGTTTTAGCGATGAGACAAGATCATAGCTACTACAACAACTGGATACCATGAAATTGGGGGGTAAAAAAATAAAGAAATAAAAATAATGATAAATAAAACCTTTTCAAAATCAGCTATGAAAACCAAGACTGGTTTCCCTGAAATTCCATAGTATTTAATTTTTTCCAGTTCTTGTCTTATATTATCTCCAATGTATCGTCCCTGTAAAATACCTGTCTGATTAGGATGAATAATGTCTGACAATATCTTTTTAATTCTATGCGCCAAGCATTTAGCTCAAATTTTTGCATCACAACACTAAAGTGTAAGAGGCCTCGATCTTTATATATATGTATCTTTATATATACACACCACTTGGATCCTATTTCAGTAATAATGAAATCAGACCTCCTTGTTGCATGTTCTGATAATCTAACGTTTATATAGGAGTGGCTAAAACATGCTAATAATGGTCCTCTGAGTATATAAAAAAAGTTTGATATACTCATACATATATTTACATGTACATATTCCCATTCGCCCCTTTAGATTTGTGTGTATTAGGTAGTTGTTGGGGTATTGTTAGATTACTTGGAACATTGTTATATTACTGCACTGTCGGAACTAGAAGCACAGGCATTTCGCTACACTCGCATTAACATCTGCTAACCATGTGTATGTGACAAATACAATTTGATTTTACTGTATTTGTTGGGGGTCATGGCTAGACAGCAATTTTAAGGTATTGGCATAGATTTTTAAGCAGATTTAAGTCAAAACTGTAACTTGACCACTAAGGAACATTCACTGTCTTCTTGGTAAGCAACTCGTGTAGATTTGACTTTGTGTTGTAGGTTATTGTCCTGCTGAAAGGTGAACTCCTCTCCCAGTGTCTGGTGGAAAGCAGACTGAAGCAGGTGTTCCTCTAGGATGTGTTGCTTAGCTCCATCCCAGTCTTTGCCGATGTCAAGCATACCCATACCATGATGCAGCCATGCTTAGAAATAAGGAGGAAGTTATTCAGTGATGTGTTGTATTGGATTTTCTGCAAACATAAGGCTTTGCATTGAGGCCAAAAGTGTATTCCTTTGCCATGTTTTTTTTTGTTGTTGGTATGACTTTGATGCTTTGTTGCATACATACTGTATGCATGTTTTGTGTATTTGAATTCTTCTTTTCACTCTGTCATTTAGGTCAGTATTGTGGAGTCGCTACAATGTTGTTGATCCATCCTCCGTTTTCTCCCAATACAGCCATTGAACTTTGCAGCTGTTTTAACATCACCAATGGCCACGTGGTGACATCCCTTGGCAGTTTCCTTCTTGTCCTGCATTTCAGTGCAGAAGGATGACTGCATCTTTAATGTGTCTGTGAGGTTTAATACATCATCCACAGCATAATTATTAACTTGACCATGCTTAAGGATATTGAATATGTAATTTGTTATTGTTACCCATTTACCAATCACTGCCCTTATTTATGAGGCTTTTGAAAAGCTCCCTGGTCTTTGTAGTTGAATAGGTGCTTGAAATATAACACTTGACTAAGGGACATTA
The DNA here is from genome assembly GCF_036934945.1 of Oncorhynchus masou masou. NCBI lineage: Eukaryota > Metazoa > Chordata > Actinopteri > Salmoniformes > Salmonidae > Oncorhynchus > Oncorhynchus masou. Next base: position 20,384,751 of record NC_088226.1, on the reverse strand, counting down.
CAGATGCTGAATGTATGGGGGACAGAGGAAGGGGTGGTCATAAAAAAATAATATCAACCCCTATTAGTCCATAGAACTTATTATATTATTTGTTAAGCGAAATCTTACTTCTGAACTTATTTAGGCTTGCCTAAAAAAAGGGTCTGAATGCACAACAAAATGTGAAAAAAAGTCCAAGGGGGTGTAGACTTTCTATAGGCACTGTAGGGATTAGGGTGCCATTTTGGATGCATCCAGGGTCAGTAGTCATCAATATGCTGTTAATTAATACACGCCCAGGAAACATCAATGGCCTCGTTGGAAGAAACATAATGATCGATACCTGTCTGGTTGAATTGTAATAATTTATTTTTGTATGGAACCAGGTGGGGTGGGAGACTGTGTGCGTGTGTTCCGCGTGTGTGCGTGCCCATGCCCGTGTGTAGCTGTATCTTCAGAAACCCTGGCACCCTTCACAGCTACTGTAACCAGCTAACATAACACACCATGCTGACTATTCACAAGCCGTAATAATTTTCAAACCTTTTTTTGGAACAGTAAAATCAGACAGTTTGACTGATTCCTTGGATAATGAAACCAGAGTGGCAGACGCTGCATGGGGTAATCTGACTGGAAAGTAGCCAAGCAAATATCTCATTATTGTTATTCTAATGGAGTCATTTGTCAATCAAACATCTTATTGAGCAAATTCAATTTGGCTTCACTAATGTGGTTATAAAGGCTACGTTCGTTACCCTACAGTCAGCTTTTAGTTGCGTCCCAAATGGCACCTTATTATCTATACAGTGCACCACTTTTAACCAGGGCCTGGTCCTGGTCAAAAGTAGTGCACTATGTAGGGAATAGGGTGCCATTTTGTGGGTCTCGCGCCATTGAGCCTCAGCTAGTGCTCCTCTATTGGACTCTGCTGGTCAGCACTTCACTGATGATTAATAATATGCTGATGGATGAGAGGCCAGTATGACCTAGAACATGACCTTGTCCTCATACATTAACCCCTTGGTGGGCCGTATAGCTGGTATGCACCACAGCAATGCACTTCCACTGGGAAATGGGTGAATTGAAAGAATGTGTCCGTGTCACATGACTTTAGGACATGTCAGAAATTGAAATTGTACATTCATTTTGTGCTCAATTTGTCAGTGTAGACGAGAGGGCAGTACGGCAACATGCTAGCTCTGACAGCGCTGGGTAACAGTTTCAGCAGCTGACATCGGGGGTCTCTGCGTGGAAGTGATGGGCACAGCTGCCACTCACTCATTCACAGGTGTGAGAGCGCCATGGGGCGGCCGAGGATGACACATACGCAAGCGAACAGGCATTCACATGGCATAAATGCCATGCACGCACACACACAAACACGGACACAAACACACACACATACACACAGAAACAAACACACAGCCACTGACTCAGCAAGTTTAAGAACATAAATATATTAACAGAGCAATTCAAATTGGGAGTTATTCATCTACCTGTTATAGTACTGTAAGGAGTGTGAGGTAATTCAGTATGCATGTTAACTGGAAACTGCTGCCATGGTTTGTATATGTAACCCCAGACCCAGTGTGGAATCAAAGTATTGTAAGAACTTGACAAACATTATCACTACCCTTAAAGATATGTCGACACCATGAATCCAAACGACACACGACAGTATTGTGAGTGCTGTCATGAACCATAAAATCACAGAACAGGACAAAAAAAACACTTGGCAGCCATTAGCAAATTAGTATTGGCCCACTAGTTGTCTGGCAGGTCTATTTTAGGTACCTATTTTTGTTTTAGTATGGATCTGTGTCTGTGTCTAATTGACTCTCTAGTTGGCGGCCAGGTCTTTATTTAATAATATGACTCTTGTGTTACTGTGTGTCCATCAGGAAAGCAGTGAAGGCCACTCTGGTGCTGCTGCCTCTCCTAGGCATCACCTACATGCTATTTTTCGTCAACCCGGGAGGGGAGGATGAGGTCGCCCAAATAGTCTTCATCTACTTCAACTCCATCCTGGAGTCTTTTCAGGTATGCCCAGGCCAAATGAAAAGTGTTAGAGGGTTTAAGAACTTGTTTGACGCTGTAAACATTCTGAAGCATATAACGTGTCACTAAAAAATAGATGTAGGCTACAGTACAATGTAGTGCTGCTCATCCTATCTTCAATGTTTAACACTCTCTCTCTTCTCTCACCATCTTTCCCTTTGTCTCTGTTCTCCAGGGCTTTTTCGTGTCAGTGTTTTATTGCTTCCTGAACAGCGAGGTAAGCAGATTCATGTTCGTCCCATGATCCCCCACCGCTCACACTGTACCCGTAATGCGTTTTCCTTTCAAATCCCTCCCTCCCACTATCCCTCCCTCCAACCCTACTCTCATTCCTCCCAGGACTATTAGAAACATGTCCACTTGGCACCATTTCATGCAAAGCTAAAAATGTCCTAAAAATGTACTGTGTCGTCTAAAATGCAAGGCAAGCAGCAGGGTTACATTGGACATGCAGATTTCCACCACTGGACAGCATAATTAATAGGATCACAATGAGCTTCACCCTGGCCCAACACATATGCAGTGGGGCAAAAAAGTAGTTAGTCAGCCACCAATTGTGCAAGTTCTCCCACTTAAAAAGATGAGAGTAGCCTGTAATTTTCATCATAGGTACACTTCAACTATGACAGACAAAATGAGAAAAAGTATCCAGAAAATCACATTGTAGGATTTTTTATGATTTTATTCGAAATTTTGGTGGAAAATAAGTATTTGGTCAATAACAAAAGTTTATCTAAATACTTTGTTATATACCCTTTGTTGGCAATGACAGAGGTCAAACGTTTTCTGTAAGTCTTCACAAGGTTTTCACACACTGTTGCTGGTATTTTGGCCCATTCCTCCATGCAGATCTCCTCTAGAGCAGTGATGTTTTGGGGCTGTTGCTGGGTAACACAGACTTTCAACTCCCTCCAAAGATGTTCTATGAAGTTGAGATCTGGAGACTGGCTAGACCACTCCAGGACCTTGAAATGCTTCTTACGCAGCCACTCCTTCATTGTCCGGGTGTTGTGTTTGGGATCATTGTCATGCTGAAAGACCCAGCCACGTTTCATCTTCAATGCCCTCGCTGATGGTAGGCTTTGTTACTTTGGTCCCAGCTCTCTGCAGGTCATTCACTAGGTCCCCCCGTGTGGTTCAGGGATTTTTGCTCACCGTTCTTGTGATCATTTTGACCCCACGAGGTGAGATCTTGCGTGGAGCCCCAGATCGAGGGAGATTATCAGTGGTCTTGTATGACTTTCATTGCTCCCACAGTTGATTTCTTCAAACCAAGCTGCTTAACTATTGCAGATTCAGTCTTCCCAGCCTGGTGCAGGTCTACAATTTTGTTTCTGGTGTCCTTTGACAGCTCTTTGGTCTTGGCCATAGTGGAGTTTGGAGTGTGACTGTTTGAGGTTGTGGACAGGTGTCTTTTATACTGATAACAAGTTCAAACAGAGAGAGACAGAAATCTTGCTTGTTTGTAGGTGGCCAAATACTTATTTTCTACCATAATTTGCAAATAAATTCATTAAAAATCCTTCAATGTGATTTTCTGGATTTTTTTTCTCATTTTGTCTGTCATACTTGAAGTGTACCTATGATGGAAATTACAGGCCTCTCTCATCTTTCTAAGTGGGAGAACTTGCACAATTGGTGGCTGACTAACTACTTTTTTTGCCCCACTGTATACACACCCCATGTCAGAGGCTGCATGGTACCATGGTATGAGGTAGTACACTATATAAGGAATAGGATGCCGAAATGGATTTGTCATAAAATATTAACCGGTGAGAAACCTAAATCTGTCTGGAGTTACAAAAAATTGCTTGCCCTAAAACCTGAAAAACCCTTGGGAGAGCTGTGAAAGTACTCTTGCTACACAGCTTGATGTAAACATTGCAGTTACCTCCTCAGGTATCCCATTCTCCCTGGAGCATTCTGTCTCAACAGGAGGCTATCCGGGTCATGTCTCCTGGATAACTCATCCGTGTATTTTGGTTTATAAATGCATTTATTTTACCTCATTACAAGGAGAGTCCTGAAGGATGAAGTGAAGCCTCTACACTAATGCTGAAAAGAGGTCAATGTACAGTATGTTAGCATGACGCCACTTAGTGTGGCAGATATCTCCCACTGAGGTGCAGTTACTTAGGGCAAAAGTGGCCACTCAATAGACGTGTGCTGGCAGTTTGCTTAGCTAATCAACCTCCGTTTCTCCTGTCGGCTTGCTAATGTCAAGCAGAAGCTAATTCGTTGCTCTTGATGGAATCATGGGACTACATCCAAAGGGCAAATGGTGGAGTTTGGCGGTTGTTCATATGTTATCATGAACCATCAGTGATCTGTGAAGTAAAGCCAGAGAGGACCGATTGTTTTTTTTTCTGCTTTTTTTCACCGTTTACCACATAAAGAGAACCAGAGTAGTACTAACCTCAGACACACAGGTAAATGTTATTAACTAGCCTTCTCTACTCTGATATTCTAGAAGAAGTGCCGTTACTCAAGCAGTAGGAAAGAGAGTAGAAAGAGGTGCCGCTTTTCCGTACCAGTCAGCCGCTGCCAACTTCAATCTAATACAGCTCTCCTTCACACTTACAGTGCAAGCTCGGTTAATGACCGAACTGATATTAACGCTAACCAATTGCACTGAAATCATGATGAACAGCAGGGTTTTAACCTTCTCTCCTCTCCAGAACCTTCTTTTAATAACTCCTATGCTGCTGGGAGACCCCTTGAAGCAATACACACAACTCTGACTCTAATGACAGACTTAAAGCATGCTGCAAGGGGAAAACCTAGCCAAAACAAAGATTCACTCACCTTGTGCTAACCTCACTAGCAGGGAGAAAATGCTCTTTAAATTGGATCTGCTGGGTATCTACGCATGTGGTCCTGAGTAAAAACTCCTGTGTGAAAAGACTGAGCAATAGCTGAATTGTAGTGATAGCTATGGTGTATTTGTACAATATTCCGGACGGATGTCTTTTTGTAGTGTGTTTCAAAGCCACTGGACTCCACAAGCTGATTAACCTATTGAATTGAATGTCATGTATTGAATCCCATGAAAACCAAGTGGTGGTCAGAGTAAAACATTCTCAGAACCTCCCTACAACCTATAAATAAACGTCCCCAGAACAGGCAAAACGCTCTTAATAAACGTTCAGTTCTACCGGTCAGAAAGCATATGGATTTGTTTCCACAACCAGTGTGAAACTAAAAACAAATGTTCCTACAACACATGATTCTACATGTGAAAGGTTACGTGATCACACGTGAAAATCCACGGGAAATATCATCAAGTGTTTCAAAACTAAATGGAAATGTCACACTTGGAATCCTGTGATTTTCTGTGGTTTTTCAAACCTTAATTTCTCTGGCGACTCTTTAGCCTTACACAATTGCCTTAGCTATTTTGAAATGTTAATGATTTCACACTCATGGCAGGCTGTGTATAAGATTGTCAAACCTGTCAGGACAATAGGCCAGTTACATTTTCACACCCACGCACAAGAAAAAGAGCAGGCCAAACTCCCAGCCTAGCCTATACTACAGTAATCACCTCCAACCTTATGGAAATAAATGTGAAACTCACATTTGAGTAGATCTGACATTCACCTACAATAACCAGTGAATAATTATAGTGTAGTGCAAATCGCTACATCAAAGCTGCATACTGTTATTAGACTAACACAGGGTTCTTAGACCTTTTCAGCCTGGAACCCAAATGAGAAATTCTGTTTTCCTGGAACCCAAGCTTATGAAAACATGCAACTATACGAACAGTTGAAGTCAGAAGTTTACATACACTTAGGTTGGAGTCATTAAAACTCGTTTTTCAACCACTCCACAAATTTCTTAACAAACTATAGTTTTGCAAGTCGGTTAGGACATCTACTTTGTACATTACACAAGTAATGTTTTCAACAACTGTTTACAGACAGATTATTTCACTGTATCACAATTCCAGTGTGTCAGAAGTTTACATACACTAAGTTGACTGCCTTTAAAGAGCTTGGAAAATTCCAGAAAATTATGTCAGGTACAAAAGTATCTATATCCACAGTAAAATGAGTCCTATATTGACATAACCTGAAAGGTTGCTCAGCAAGGAAGAAGCCACTGCTTTCATAAAAAAAACAGACTACAGTTTGCAACTGCACATAGGGACAAAGATTGTACTTTTTGGAGAAATGTCCTCTGGTCTGATGAAACAAAAATAGAGCTGTTTGGCCATGATGACCATTGTTATGTTTGGAGGAAAAGGGGGAGGCTTGCAAGCTGAAGAACAACATCCCAACCGTGAAGCACGGGGGTGGCAGCATCATGTTGTGGGGGTGCTTTGCTGCAGGAGGGACTGGTGTACTTCACAAAATAGATGGCATCATGAGGCAGGAAAATTATGTGGATATATTGAAGCAACATCTCAAGACATCAGTCAGGAAGTTAAAGCTTGGTCACAAATGGACATTCCAAGCATACTTCAAAAGTTGTGGCAAAATGGCTTAAGGACAACAAAGTCAAGGTATTGGAGTGGCCATCACAAAGCCCTGACCACAATCCTATAGGAAATTCGTGGGCAGAACTGAAAAAGTGCATGCAAGCAAGGATGCCTACAATCCTGATTCAGTTACACCAGCTTTGTCAGGAAAAATGGGCCAAAATTTACCCAACTTATTGCGGGAAGCTTGTGGAAGGCTACCTGAAATGTTTGACCCCAGCTAAACAATTTAAAGGCAATGCTACTAAATACTAATTCAGTGTTTGTAAACTTCTGGCCCACTGGGAATGTGCTGAAAGAAATGAAAGCTATAATACATCATTATCTCTACTATTATTCTGACAGTTCACATTCTTCAAATAAAGTGGAGATCCTAACTGCCCTAAGACAGGGATTTTTACTAGGATTAAATGTCAGGAATTGTAAAAAATAAAAAATAAAAAAATAAAAGAGTTTAAACATATTTGGCTAAGGTATATGCAAACCTCTGACTTCAACTGTAGATATCAGTTCATTTCATTGGCCTTATGCCTAGAACAATTGCAATATAAACAAATAACAATGAAATAACCATATAAATAGCTATTCATGTTTATTTTTCTCCATTAAAAACACTCTTACATATATATCTTTCTAGGGTGGAACTGTTGCTGTTAAAATACAAGAAGTCATTTTAATTTTTGAAACCAGATGCTTTTTGAGGCATCACACAGATGCTGCGACCCATTCTATGAGGCTGGACTAACACATCATGAATCATTTTCATTCAGTAAAATACTGTAGGTTATCACAAACATTGAGTGTACAAAATATTATGAACACCTGCTCTTTCCATGACAGACTGACCAGGGGAAATAATCCAAGTGAAAGCTATGATCCAGTATTGATGCCACTTGTTAAATCCACCTCAATCTGCGTAGATGAAGGGGAGGAGACAGGTTAAAGAAGGATTGTTAAACATTGAGACAAATGAGACATGGATTATGTATATGTGCCATTCAGAGTGTGAATAGGCAAGACAAAATATTTAAGTGCCTTTGAAAGGGGTATGGTAATAGGTGCCAGGCGCACAGGTTTGTGTCAAGTACTGCAACACAGCTGGGTTTTTCACGCTCAGCAGTTTCCCGTGTATATGAAGAATGGTCCACCACCCAAAGGACATCCAGCTAACTTGACAACTGTGGGAAGCATTGGAGTCAACATAGGCCAGCATCCCTGTGGAACGCTTTCAAAATCTTGTAGAGTCCTTGCCCTGATGATAGTGTTGAGTGTTAACCGAAATGTTGGTTCTTTTTCATTTTTTAAAACAACCAATTGACTTATTTGAATTGTATTTTGTTCCGGTTTTTTTTCTGTGCGCACATTGCACAGTTTCTCTAGAGATAAATCAGATCCAGCCTGAACTGTGCCATTGAGTAGGACAGGGGTACTCAACTCTTACCATACGAGGTCCGGCACCTGCTGGTTTTCTGTTCTATCGGATAATGAGATGCACACACCTGGTGTCCCAGGTCTAAATCAGTCACTGATTAGAGGGGAACAATAAAATAAAATGCAGTGGAACTGGCTTTGAGGTCCAGAGTTGAGTATGAGGGTAGTAGGGAGATATAGTTTCCAACAGGCCATAAGCTACATCAAGTGGAGGGCCGAGTGTCTGTGGGATTTTGCTCCACCCTTATGCTTGATTGGTGAATTAAGGTCACTAATTAGAATGGAATACCCCTCCCCTGGATTTCTAGGTCTTAATTGAAAGGAAAAAGTGATTTTGTCAGACAGCAGCTCTATAGAGATGAGAAAATGACTTGGAATTAAATAATAAAGTCATCAAATAAAACAAATGTTTTATTCACAACAATGGAAATATTTGATTAAAGCGAAGTGAATAAGTCATGTTTAATAAGTGATAAGCATTAATGGGCAGTCACTACCATCATGGGACTATTATTGTTTTATTCAGTGTTATCACAGGATTCAACTCAGATAATTCATAGTGCACCAATGTGAAAAATGTATAATCTAAAATAAATGAAGCCTACACACTAATGCTGAGTAGAGGTCAATGTACAATATGTTAGCATGACGCCACTTAGTGTGGCAGATATCTCCCATTGAGGCGCAGTTACTTAGGGCAAAAGTGGCCACTCAATAGATGTGTGCTGGCAGTTTGCTTAGCTAATCAACCTCCGTTTCTCCTGTCGGCTTGCTAATGTCAAGCAGCAGCTAATTCGTTGCTCTTGATGGAGTCATGGAACTACATCCAAAGGGCAAATGGTGGAGTTCGGCCGGTGTTCATATGTTATCATGAACCATCAGCGATCTGTGAAGTAAAGCCAGAGAGGACCGATTTGTTTTTTCTGCTTTTTTTCACCATTTACCACATAAGGAGAACCAGAGTAGTACTAACCTCAGACACACAGGTAAATGTTATTAACTAGCCTTCTCTACTCTGATATTCCCGAAGAAGTGCCGTTACTCAAGCAGTAGGAAAGAGAGTAGAAAGAGGTGCCGGTTTTTCCGTACCAGTCAGCCGCGGCCGACTTCAATCTAATACAGCTCTCCTTCACCTTGTGCGAAGCAGGGAGAAAATGCTCTTTAAATTGGATCTGTTGGGTATCTAAGCGTGTAGTCCTGAGTAAAAACTCCTGTGTGAAGAGACTGAGCAATACCTGGGTTGTGGTGGTAGTTATGGTGTATTTGTTCAATATTCCATAGTCCGGGCAGAGTCTTTTTGTAGTGTGTTTCAAAGCCACTGGACCCCATAAGCTGATAAACATAGTGTGTCATAACATCTATTGAATCCCATTCAAACCAAGTGGTGGTCAGAGTAAAACGTTCTCAGAACCTCCCTACAATCTATAAATAACCATTCCCAGAACAGGCAAAATTGTCACTTCTGTTCAGAGAACGGAAAAGAAAAAAAAAGTTCAGTTTTACCAGTCAGCAAATCCACTGGATCCATTAATGTAAAAAAATATAACCGAAAACTGATTTTTTTATATATATTTTTTTTTTACAAAGGAACCGAAACGATCTCAAGAAACACAAATCGCTCAGCACTACCTCAGCACTATGAATTGAGGCTATTCTGATCCAAAACGGCGGGCAACTCAATATTAGGAAAGCGTTCGTAATGTTTTGTACACTCAGTTTACAGTGAGCTCCAAAAGCATTTGGACAGTGACACATCTATTATTATTTTTGGCCTGTACTTCAGCAATTTCGATTGAAAAATTATTCAATGTCTATGAGATTAAAGAGCAGAATGTCTGCTTTAATTTTAGGGTATTTTCATTCATATCTGGTTAACCATTTAGAAATTACAGCACTTTTTGTACATAGTCCCTCAATTTTAGGGGACCAAACGTATAGGGATAAATTCACTTAAGTGTATTAAAGTAGTAAAAATGTACGAATTTGGTCTCATATTCATTACATACACAATGACTACTTCAAGCTTGTGACGCTACAAATTAGTTTGATGCAATTTATGTTTTTTTGGTAGTGTTTCAGATGATTTTGTGCCCAATAGAAATGAATGGTAAATAATGTGTAACTGAGTCACTTTTATTGTAAATAACAGAAAATATTTATAAACACTTCTACATTAATGTGGATGCTACCATGATTACGGATAATCCTAAACGAGTGAGAATGTTAGACGCACAAATATCATACCTCCAAGACATGCTAACCTCTCATCATTACAATAACAGGGGAGGTTAGCATCTTGGGGGGGGGGGGGTTATGATATTTGTGTATCGTATCATTTCAAATCCAAAGTGCTGGAGTACAGAGTCCCTGTCCCAAAAATTTGAGCTCACTCTGATATAAGACATGATTAGAATGAAAAGCACAGGAAATAAAGGTTTTATGTCATACGCATTCACTCACTTCACACATACGCATTCACTAATTCCACAATCTCCGCCTTGGTTGGCATTTCTTTTAAATGGATCCATATTGCATCACAAGCTAGGTTTACATCCAATTTGTGCCAGATATGCTAAAATCCACATATTTAAAAAAAAAAATACAATTTCCCACCAGAGCTTTAGTTCCATCAAACTGACTTGTTGCAGATAAAAAGCAGTGTGCCGTGACAGTCATAACTTTTCATTTACTGAATAAAACAGAAGTTCTGCGTTTCCACCCTAGTTTTATTTCTGACGCTGGTTTTGGCACAAACAGTATGCGATAAACAGCAAATGTGCCCATGCTCGTCTTGGCACGTAGCTCTAGACAACAGTTTGCAGATACAGTACAAAGGGTAGATTAGGAGGTTATGGATAAGACCATGATCATTTTTATTTGTCAACTGGCAGCCGATCATGGCTAATCATGTCACCACCATACGAAATAAGACCATTGATAGTTATTGGAAAGAAGCATCTGTAATGGCTACGCTAATAAATCGGGAAGCAAGTACAGGGATTGTATTTAATACATGGAACAAAACAAGAAACACGAGTAGCGTACAGACATGAAACAATGACTCCTGGGGAAAGAACCAAAGGGAGTGACAGATATAGGAAGGTGATGGAGTCCAGGTGAGTCTCATGAGGCACAAGTGTGCGTAATAATGAGGAAACTGGTGGCAACAAGAGCCGGAGAGGGGGAGCGAGAGTAGACGTGACAGTACATCCTCCCTGACGCGTGTTTTTCCAGCGACAGGACGCCAACCAGAGGGACGGTCGCGAGGACCAGGATCGCTTCTGCTGAGGCATGGGAACCTGTCAAGCCGGCTGAGGCATGGGATCCCGACGAGCCAGCTGAGTCACGGAAGCCTGACGAGCTAGCTGTGGCTTCCCCTGTAGCTTCGGCAATTGAAGCCTGACGAGCCAACCGAGGCTTGAGAACCTATCAAGCCAGTTGAGGCATGGAAGCCTAAAGAGCCATCCTTGGTTGCGTCATTAGCCCCCCTTGGACCTGACGTCACCAGTAAAAAAGCAAAAAATAAATCCCTGTTTCTTCCTTTGGTGAGGCGCTATTCTGGATCGTCAGCGCTAATAAATTGGGAAGCAAGTATAGGGAGTGAGTTTAATGAATAAAAGATCATGGAACATATAACAAGAACCACGAGCAGCGTACAGACATGAAACACAAAACAATATAGCCTGGGGAAAGAACCAAAGGGAGTGACTGATATAGGGGAGGTAATCAGGAATGTGATGGAGTCTGGGTGTGTCTCATGAGGCGCAGTGCGTGTAACAATGGTGACAGGTTTGCAGAATAATGAGAAAATTGGCGACAATGAGAGGTGGAGCGGGAGTAGACGTGGCAGCATCAAGCTCATCACCATGCACATTCACCACCCTGTGAAGTTCATAACTTAATTAAATCTGTGCATGCTTTGCCAAGTCGCAGTGGGAGGATCACACAACGTAGCATAGTGTGAATCCAAGTTTACTTCAAAATTATGGTTATTGTGTCAATATTTGCAGATAAAAGCTTTTCTACTGCAAATGTCGCATATTCTGTTTCACAGACCAAAGAATTTGCCCACATATTTAGTTTTGTCGACAAATTAGCTGTTTCCAACAGGCTTGTCTTTACATGTTTTATCCGATGTACTTTACTCTAATAAAAAGGTTAGACGGAAACCTCTTTTGTGTGAAAGGCTTCCAGTCTCTGAGAAAAGAGCGGGAAAGTGATTCCTTTTTCCTTTTATCCATGGAATCACTCCCACAGTGTAAGAGATAACCAAATGTGTCTTTACTGCGTTCACACCCCTACTGTACACAGTCCTCATCCTCTGTGACATATTTCCTTCAATTCCGCAGCCAACTGTGTGAAGTGTTCCAAAGGGGCCTGGAGGGTTTGACATAATACAAAGTGAAAAGATAGAGCTGCTTGTTGCTCAAGTTCTTTCGAAGCAGGTGAAAAAAACAAATTAAATATACTGTGATCGGCGTCTTACGTAAAGCCTGTCTTTTGGTAGAATCGTGGATACAAATCAAATAAACACTTTCCTGCTGAAGAAAGAGTGCTATTCAAGATATGGAAGCTCTATGGAGCACACCGTTTCATGAATATAAGTTTAGAAAGGGAACAACCAGAACTTAGATTTTGTGTCTTTCAGCACACTTAAACCAGGGAGCCAAAGAACATAGCGCCGCTTCTCCTTTTGTAAACTCACTCATTAGTGAGAAAGGGGCCTGTACACTTATCCTTTGATACATCCAGTCAAAGTTTGGGCTTCTAATCAGGTTAATACAATCCAAAAGCAAATAAGGAAAGTAGTCAGGTCACTGACTTGTTATTAGAGAAAACATGGTGGTCCTCATGGTGTGACAGAAGTTCAGTGCCTTAAAAGCTTCTACCTCCCTCTTATTTTTAATCCCATGGCACTGTCCCAACACTGTCCACTTCTCCTTGGTTACCACAATTTGGAAATTGCATAAATGAGATCATATTTTAATGAGGTGAAAACAATTAAATGGAAACTCACTTAACGTGGCAGTTAACTACACTGCCCCCAAAAATAAAGGGAACACTTAAACAACATAATGTAACTCCAAGTCAATCACACTTCTGTGAAATCAAACTGTCCACTTAGGAAGCAACACTGATTGACAATAAATTTCACATGCTGTTGTGCAAATGGAATAGACAACAGTTGGAAATTATAGGCAATTAGCAAGACCACTCCTCAGTTCCTATGCTTCCTGGCTGATGTTTTGGTCACTTTTGAATGCTGGCGGTGCTTTCACTCTAGTGTTAGCATGAGCGTGAGGTAGCATGAGACGGAGTCTACAACCCACACAAGTGGCTCAGGTAGTGCAGCTCATCCAGGATGGTACATCAATGTGAGCTGTGGCAAGAAGGTTTGCTGTGTCTGTCAGCGTAGTGTCTGGAGCATGGAGGTGCTACCAGGAGACAGGCCAGTACATCAGGAGACGTGGAGGAGGCCGTAGGAGGGCAACGACCCAGCAGCAGGACCGCTACCTCCGCCTTTGTGCAAGGAGGAGCAGGAGGAGCACTGCCAGAGCCATGCAAAATGACCTCCAGCAGGCCACAAATGTGCATGTGTCTGCTCAAACGGTCAGAAACAGACTCCATGAGGGTGGTATGAGGGCCCGACGTCCACAGCTGGGGGTTGTGCTTACAGCCCAACACCGTGCAGGACGTTTGGCATTTGCCAGAGAACACCAAGATTGGCAAATTCGCCCTGTGCTCTTCACAGATGAAAGCAGGTTCGCACTGAGCACATGTGAAAGACATGACAGTCTGGAGACGCCGTGGAGAACGTTCTGCTGCCTGCAACATCCTCCAGCATGATCGGTTTGGCGGTGGGTCAGTCATGGTGTGGGGTGGCATTTCTTTGGGGGGCCGCACAGCCCTCCATGTGCTCGCCAGAGGTAGCCTGACTGCCATTAGGTACCGAGATGAGATCCTCAGACCCCTTGTGAGACCATATGCTGGTGCAGTTGGCCCTGGGTTCCTCCTAATGCAAGACAATGCTAGACCTCATGCGGCTGGAGTGTGTCAGCAGTTTCTGCAAGAGGAAGGCATTGACGCTATGGACTGGCCCGCCCGTTCCCCAGATCTGAATCCAATTGAGCACATCTGGGACATCATGTCTCGCTCCATCCACCAACGCCACGTTGCACCACAGACTGTCCAGGAGTTGGCGGATGCTTTAGACCATGTCTGGGAGGAGATCCCTCAGGAGACCATCTGCCACCTCATCAGGAGCATGCCCAGGTGTTGTAGGGAGGTCATACAGGCACGTGGAGGCCACACACACTACTGAGCCTCATTTTGACTTGTTTTAAGGACATTACATCAGCCTGTAGTGTGGTTTTCCACTTTAATTTTGAGTGTGACTCAAAGTCCAGACCTCCATGGGTTGATAAATTTGATTTCCATTGATAATTTTTGTGTGATTTCGTTGTCAGCACATTCAACTATGTAAAGAAAAAAGTATTCAATAAAAATATCTAGGATGTGTTATTTTAGTGTTCCCTTAATTTTTTTGAGCAGTGTATAATTGGTATTCAATCAAACTGACATTGGCGATTTATATAGTTTCTGTGAAGAAAGTGAATACAATTGTTATGTTACTTTCGTCAACAATTTACACCGTCAGACCAAACAAAATTTGAATTTTCCCTATTTTCCTCCATCTCTCTCTCTCTCTCTGCTATCCTCTCAGGTGCGTTCTGCAGTTAGGAAGAGATGGCACCGCTGGCAGGACAAGCATTCAATCAGGGCTAGGGTGGCGCGCGCCATGTCCATCCCCACGTCGCCCACGCGGGTCAGCTTCCACAGCATCAAGCAGTCCTCGGCTGTTTGAGGACCAGCAACACTCTGCTTTGGCTGAACGCCCCCGTCTAACCTCTTACCGCCAACCACCCCTCCAACATGTCCCCCACAGAGCACCGCTTTCCCCTCTTCTCTCCAAACCAACCGAGGGAAACAGCTACCGTGATGGTTCACACAGGGTACACTTGGTCTGTAAACACAGACCTCACATAGCCCCTCCCAGGGTGCGGTGACCTCTGTAGTCTCTCGCCTGCTAATACATTGAGGTACGTTCGCTCAGTGCATTCCCTCTGGAAGCTACAGACGGTCAGGATGACAATGGCCAAGCTAAGTAATGTCAAGAGCTGACTTTTTGCCAAAAGGCAGCACAGGGAATTGGTACAATCCCTGTGGCGTTAGCAGATTCAGCTGAGAGGTGACTTTTGATGTCAGTTTTTTTTTTAAATCATGTTTGTCAGTAAGTCCAGTGTTCTCTTTTTTTTTCTTCAAAATCCAGAAGTTGGAGTCCATATGGATGGAGTTGAAGTCCATAAGAATACTCAGAAAGTGGGAAGAAAATGGTACTGGGGCACGTGTCAAATACATTATCCCTGTTGGACTAACTGACCTGTTCAAGATCATTGACACAAACAATTTGATTCTTGTTCCTTTGCATGTTTTTATTTCCTGTGGAGCAATTTTTGAACTTTGAGCTGGCTATGCTTTCTGGCGCTGCATCATAAAGCGAATGACCGCCATGGACCATTCATTTCATGTCTGTCCAGACTACTGTCTCTAGTAAACATTCTCCCATTCCTTCCTTCTGTTTTTCGGATGAATTATTATCTTCATAGAGACCATGTTCTGATGTGAAATCGTAGGCCACCATTGAAGATGGATCCCTTCCCCATTATCCTTACAACAACAACCAAGACATTGTGCAAGCGGGAAAAAAGTGATGTGACATCCAAGACTGTTACTAATGGGAATGAACTGAAAAATGGTACACACTGTCAAATCTACCTAGAGGACAAAACAGTTGTGTTTTTATGTTGCCCAGTTCTTTCAGGAAGTAAGTATTTAGCATAACTCTCCTCAAACTGTGAGGACTTCTTCTCCTCCCTTTCATTTTAGCCTTTTCTTGGGACTCAAACGCAAAGTTGGCTTAGATATAGTCAGACCTGGGGGGGTGGGGGGGTGGGGGGTGGTGAAGGATGAGCAGCAGTTTAACATCAATAAGGCATTTCACGCCTGATAAGGTTTTCTTGAGGCTCAAGCAAATAAACACACACATATGGAGAGGACTTATCATAGGCTACAGTATGAAACATAACTGAATATATTTTCTCTGTTGCCTAAGGTTGTAAAAGGTGTTAATTTTCAACCGAATAAGCACTCCTTTAGAAAAAGCACTTTTATTTATTTCAAATTCCAAAATGACCAGGACTTTAATAATAAGATAACGTCCACTTTAGTATATCGTTCATGAAAGCTGGATTGGGAGAAATGCCAATTATTAATATCATTTTTTGGGACTAGCTATGTTAAGGTCTGAGAGGAATGTGGATGTTTTTGGATGCTTCATCTCTGCAACTCGCAAAACCTATCTATACTAAATCTTCAGACTAAATCATTTTGTTCTTCAAACTCTTTCTTGCCATCAAACAGGTAATGAGTTACATTGCTATTGTGTCATAGAAGGTACCCAATGGGCACGCACACACACTGGTTGAATCAACATTGTTTCCACATCATTTCAACAAAATTACATTGAACCAACATGGAATAGACATTGAATTGACGCCTGTACCCAGTGGGTACTGACAATACTTTGCTTAAATTCTGCAAATCCTTCCAAATTGAACCACCCATTATGAAGGACCATAACACATCTGATCATCATTCCAATTCCAGAACATAAAACCATTTATCAGATATTGTCATGCACATAGCACAACTTTTTATTTTTGAATGACACATGAATAAGTCAAAGTAACTTGGAAAAGATTAACACTGTCTGGCAGATGAGTGAGTGAATGCTGACTTCTTGTGGTTTGTTCTGGCAAAGGGGAATATAGTTATGCATCTTCAGATAGACGTTGTCTAGACAGGACCAGTCTTAAATGTTTTGCAGTAGGATCCCCCCCTCTCCCTCTCTCTTGCTGAAAAATATTGTAATTATGAGTACAAAAGCTAAAATAATTCACAACCATCAGCTCCCCAAAAGTTCCCTTATTTTTGTTGTTCTGTACATTTGCTAATGTGGGAGCCCTCCCAAACAGCTTGTGAGCTTGAAGCTTGAATCTCTGGGCTCAGAGAACCAGTTGGCTTCCACACACTACCCCACACAGCACAGGATGAAACCAATTAAGACCAAAGTTTTACTTGGTGTTGTTAAGATAGCTCACCCCAGTAAGTAGAGCTGTGAGAGGACTGTGAGAGTTATAATGGCCTCACCCACAAGGACTTCTCATCTGCCTCTCTCACTCTCGTGCACGTGGTCTGCTAATTAGCGTGGTCTGCTAATTAGCTCTATCTGCAGGGAAGTCACAGCTAGTTTGACTGAAAGCTGAGAGCAAGGGACAATTCAGGAAAGAGAGAATAGTACCAAAGCCTGTATCCTGACACAGTTCCCTGCTGTGCAACATCTCTATGAATGAGCGAGTGAATGGAAGAACTGAGAATTAAATGAAAAGGGCTTTTGTGGTATAGATAGAGGCAGGGATAGGAACTGGGACTTGCTGGGATTTGACTTAAAATGTTCCCCCGGGCATAGCCGCATGAAGTAGGGGTATTGAGGTTGCTGCAGCACCCCTGATAAATCTACATTTAAAAAAGTATAACGGTGAATGACCCTCACTCCAAAACATCTTCCTGCGTCCACGCCCCCAGGCCATATTTCACAACCAGGGACCAGAAAAAGGGATTGTTTTGATGTTTTTCTTTAGGCTTTGAAAGGCATAAAGTACTGTATTTGTTCATACAGACTTTTGTGTTTATTTGGAACACAATTATATACAGTATTTAAAAAAAACTGGTTGAATCGTCATTTCAACCCAAAAATTCAAAGTGATGTTTAATCAGCATGGGAAACTGATTGGATTTTTAAATTGATGGGATTTTGGCCTTTTTCTCACCCAATCAAATGACAGGGTGGCATTTTTGGTGGATTTCACGTTGAATTCACGTTAGTTGACAACTCAACCAAATTAATATTAAAACTAGACATTGAAGTGACTTCTGTGACCAGTGGGTATTCAGTTGAAATGCATCCTGAAGCGCTAACTGACATTTAAACACCAAAAGAAAACAAACTGCTCTGTTTATTTTTCAAAGTCAAACAAAGCCAATCCTCTGCCAGATATGTCTATAGACAACAACAATTGTTTGATCTGTATCTTTTTTCCCTCCTGGTCCCTTTTGATCATTGGCATAAAGCAGTCAGAATAAAATATGTGATTTCATTGGCAATGTTTACAGATCGCTTTAAGTAATAGTTATAGAACGTATTGTCAGGCAGATGTATCCTAATCGCTGACAGAAACGATCACAAGAATCACAGATGTGGCTTCATCTATGTCTGCTGAAGGCAGGCTGATTTATTTTTCATGGGGAAAATGTGATAAAACTACTGTCCAACCCCATCTAACAGAGCACAGTTTATTCCACAATCCCATTGTTTATGTACCTGTCATGCTGTTTAACAAATTGAAGAAAGAGAGCGAGAGAGAGAGAGAGAGAGAGAGCGAGAGAGAATGTCTGGCGGTTGATATGTCAAAACGAACTCTTCGCTCACCCAGCCAGGGATGCTACTGCCCTCCAACACACACCATGTATTCCTCAACAGCCAGGATGCATGACGATATTACATTCATGAGATTAGAGTTTAGCCTGGAATGGAATTGCCAATGTATGATAGTGTTATGCATTCCAATTCCAGGTACCTGCCTCTGTCATGAAAATATGTTCTCTCTTAACCAAAATGATTTACCCTGGAGTTCCAAAGTTGGTTCTCTGTTATAATGTTACAAGAACCCTGTTCTATATCACTGCTACCAGATTTCCGAGACTTGTATTCCAAACACTGAATGTAATTCTATTTTGAACACATATTCCAGTTCATCATAACCAATAACCAGATCCTATTGAAAACTTTTTCAATGAAATGCAGTATTTCAGTATTTTGTAGCAAATGGACAATGCAGCTATTTTCCTTCCTTTTCCAGGAAACAGGAATATTTTAGTTAATAAAATATTTTCATGTATACAGGTGCATGGTCAGACTCCCGATTTTGAAATTCTCATTTTGCTAACTGACGTCAATCCAGGGAAAGTCGTTTCTTGAGGCAGCCGTTATTATTACTAGTATTATTATCATTCTATTTACAGTCAATGTCTCTCAAAGTGTGTCGTAGTCCTCATACTTCTTTAATATAATGCCGACATTGAAAATGGCTCCAGTATACAGTACACAGACAGCTTCAGAGTGAATTCCAGTTATTTGCACATATGCTATTAGTGTAATCAGCTGTCATTCCACTGACTGTCAGCAACATCAGTGTCATCAAATGTTCTCTCGTTTTTCTTTGTCATTACCAAAATAGTTGTGGTCACGGACATCCTCCAAAGGCACAAGCGCATCTATCTAGTCTATAGGCTGTTCTTATTTCTTGCCCTCTCTCTTTATTTCAATAGGAAAGTCTGCTGCTGCCCTCTCTCTTTATTTCAATAAGAATGTCTGCTGCTGCCCTCTCTCTTTATTTCAATAAGAAAGTCTGCTGCTGCCCTCTCTCTTTATTTCAATAGGAAAGTCTGCTGCTGCCCTCTCTCTTTATTTCAATAAGAAAGTCTGCTGCTGCCCTCTCTCTTTATTTCAATAGGAAAGTCTGCTGCTGCCCTCTCTCTTTATTTCAATAAGAAAGTCTGCTGCTGCCCTCTCTCTTTATTTCAATAGGAAAGTCTGCTGCTGCCCTCTCTCTTTATATCAATAAGAAAGTCTGCTGCTGCCCTCTCTCTTTATTTCAATAAGAAAGTCTGCTGCCGCCCTTTCTCTTTTTTGATTGTTTATTGGGTTTGATTTGTTTCCTTAAATTGTGCAGAGGGGTCTTGACCGATTTCTCTCGATGCAGTTATAGTTACGATAACAGCGATGTATGTAAGTGTTCTTTCTCGGGTATTTACAATGTGTTCGTCTTTTGTTGTGAAGGTGTAAGAACCAAAAATGTTTGTATTTATTTAACTGTCTAAGGCACACAGATTCTTTTATATTTATCACATTATTTAAAGGGTATAGCTTTTATTGAAGGACACAGGCCCACATGACCTATACTATAGATTGATAAATAAATCTAATTATGTCCACAATGTGTCTACTTAAGGTTTTGTGATGAAAGGTGTGACACGTAGTTTGATGTCATTTTTTCACTTTTGTTGTTATGTTTGATAATGTTGCAATTCTTCTTCTTTCCTCTTTCAAAGTCCAACATGGAAAATGTGTATTTATTATGTTTATGACTCTACTTGTTCAATGTTGGAAAGCGTTAAGAAATCATACATAGTTTGTTAAAAAAAAATTAAAAAAGCAATCTAATGAGAAAAAGTATATGTGGAGAGAGTTCAAGATATATGGAACAGTGCTACTACATAAATTGTGCATTAAAATTTGTTTTTTTAACAAACCCCAAAAATCTGTCACTGTTGACATTGAGACTGGTGTTTGCGGGTACTATTTAATGAAGCTGCCAGTTGAGAACCGGTGAGGTGTTTCTCAAACTTTTAATTGTACTTTCAATCCTTAATAATACTTTAGAAATTGTATTTACTTGTCATACTTAAACCCAAGTACTTTTACTCAAGTAGTATTTTACTGGGTGACATCCCATTTCAAAGTGGAAGACAAATATGAAAAATACAACACTAATATCTTGATTACGTAAGTATTCCACTCCCTGAGTCAATACATGTTAGAATCACCTTTGGCTGTTGATTATTGCTTAGACAGCCAATTTCAAGTATTTCCGTAGAGTTGCATGCCGATTTAAATCAAAATTTTAACTAGCCCACTCAGGAACATTTATTGTCGTCGAGGTAAGCAACTTCAGTGTATATTTGGCCTTGTGTTTTAGGTCATTGTCCTGCTGAAAGGTGAATTCTTCTGTTGCAAAACAGACTGATAAAGGTTTTCATTTTTACAGTAGCTCTATTCTGATTACTTTTATCCCAAAAAAATCTCCTTTAGTCCAAGCCAATTACAAGCACACATGGTGAACTACCTGAGCGGTTTCCTTCCTCTCTGCAAATCAGTTAGGAAGGACGTCTGTATCTTTGTAGTGACTCTGTGCTTTATGTCAAAGTGTAATTAATTACTTCACCATGCTCAATGTCTACTTTTTTTATGTTTATCCAACTACCAAAAGGTGCCCTTCTTTGTGAGGCATTGAAAAACCTCCCTGAAACTGGGTTTGAAATGCACTTCTCAGCTGAGGGACCTAACATGTGTGGGGTACTGAGATGAGGTAGTCATTCAAAAGTCATGAACACTGTTATTGTACACAGAATCCATGCATCCTATTATATGACTTGTTACAAACATTTTTACTCCTGAATTTATTTAGACTTGCAAAGGGGTTGAATACTTATTGACTAAAGACATTTCAGCTTTTCATTTTAAATGAATTTGTAAAAGCATATTTCCACTTAACATTATGGGGTATTATGTGTAGGCCAGTGACACAAAGTCTCAGTTTAAACAATTATATATTCAGGCTTATACACAACACAATGTGGAAAAAGTCAAGGGGTGTAAATACTTTCTGAAGGCAATGTATCAGAAAGACCGGAAATACATACACTTTGGTTGGAGTCAATAAATCTCATTCTTCAACCACTCCAAAAATGTCATGTTAACAAAAAACAAAAAGTTTTGGCAAGTCGGTTAGGACATCCACTTTGTGCATGACACAAGTAATTTTTCCAACAATTGTTTACAGACAAGATTATTTTTCTTATAAATTCACAATTAGTGGGTCAGAAGTCTACATACACTAAATTGACTGTGCCTTTAAACAGCTTGGAAAATTCCTGAAAATTATGCCATGTCTTTAACGTCAAATGGAGGTGTACCTGTGGATGTATTTCAAGGCCTACCTTCAAACTCAGGGCCTCTTTGCTTGACATCATGGGAAAATCAAAATCAAAATAAATCAGCCAAGACAATTGTAGACCTCCATAAGTGTGGTTCATCCTTGGGAGCAATTTCCAAACGTCTGAAGGTACCACATTCATCTGTACAAACAATAGTATGCAAGTATGAACACCATGGCACCAAGCAGCCATCATACCGCTCAGGAAGGAGATGCGTTCTGTCTCCGAGAGAACGTACTTTGGTGCGAAAAGTGCAAATCAATCCTAGAATAACAGCAAAGGACCTTGGGAAGATGCTGGAGGAAACAGGTACAAAATTATTTAAATCCACAGTAAAATGAGTCCTGTATCGACATAACCTGAAAGGCCACTCAGCAAGGAAGAAGCCACTGCTCCAAAAACGCCATAGAAAAGCCAGACTACGGTTTGCAACTGCACATGGGGACAAAGATCTTACTTTTTGGATTAATGTCCTCTGGTCTGATGTAACAAAAATATAACTGTTTGGCCACAATGACCATCGTTATGTTTGGGGGGAAAAGGGGGAGGCCTGTAAGCCTAAGAACACCATCCCAACCGTGAAGCAAGGGGGTGGCAGCATCATGTTGTTGGGGTGATTTGCTATAGGAGGGACTGGTGCACTTCACAAAATAGATGGCATCAAGGGGTAGGAAGATTATGTGGATATATTGAAGCAGCATCTCAAGACATCAGCCAGGAAGTTGTAGCTTGGTCACAAATGGGTTTACCGAATGGACCCCATGCAAACTTCCAAAGTTGTGGCAAAATAGGTTAATGACAACAAAGTCAAGGTATTGGAGTGGCCTTCACAAAGCCCTGATCTCAATCCTGTAGAAAATGTGAGCAGAACTGAAAAAGCATGTGTGAGCAAGGAGGCCAACAAACCTGACTCAGTTACACCAGCTCTGTCAGGAGGAATGGGCCCAAAATTCACCCAATTTGTTGTGGGAAGCTTGTGGAAGGCTACCCAAAATGTTTGACCCAAGTTAAATAACTCAAAGGCAATGCTACCAAATACTAATTGAGTGTATGTAAACTTCTGACCCACAGGGAATGTGATGAAAGAAATAAAAGCTGAAATAAATCACTTTCTACTATTATTCTGAAATTTCACATCCACACAATAAAGTGGTGATCCTAACTGACCTTAGTCAGGGATTTTTTACTAGGATTAAATGTCGGGAATTGTGAAAAACTGTGTTTACATGTATTTGGCTAAGGTGTATGTACACTTCCGAGTTCAACTGTATGCTGTATAAATACTGTCAACAGAATTCTGTGGCATTAAGCCTTTTATTTGTCAGTGCTCTCATGACAACTGGCAGATACATGTCACTGTATGCACAGTACATTCATTGTTATCGTCACCATATGATTAAGAAGATGAATAGAGATTCTTACAGACTAGCCTTTGATCCCTTCCGCATGACAAGCAAAACACATGTATTGATCTGACAAACCCATACAATACATACACCTTTAAAGCTGGAATCCGTAGTTGCTACAGCCATTTTTGGAATTAGAAATGAATGATATACCCTTTGATTCTTGAAGAATATAACATATAAATGCCTCGTGTGCTCAATTGAACTGTCGTACCCCATCAGAACCCAAAATATAAGCTTACTCCAATGTTTGTTAACAACATACATAAAAACAAACACTGTATAGCCTCAAAACATGGTTAAAACCATAATTTTGATATTGTGGGTGGCCAGTTCTTACTTCCATACCTCTGAATTTTAGAGTGGTTACATTTCTCCAGGCCCATCCCTCAGCATTTTACCAAAACAGAGGCTTCATATCCCTTTTGTTATTGTTTCAACTGCGGATTCTAGCTTTAAGCCTTGTCCAAGCCAGAGCAACTCATACATGCACCTTCACAAAGATACAATACTTTGGTTTTGAAAGGAAAGGCCTTTAGCTTGTGATCCCTACACGTGATTGCAATTCAAATGCTTTACACAGAAACAGCCCCGCCAACAAACTCCAGAGGGTTTAATGTGGATGAGATAATCTCTGACTAAGGAGAAGAGTGAAAACTGAGTAAACATACCTATCTCACAGCAACCTAGTGGAGAGAGCCACGGGTCAAGCCGATGAGTGAGAGCTTTACAAGTTGCGTGGTGTGTTTTTGTTCGAACGAACACATCACACAGTCGTTATTTATAAGTTTGCTTAATTTAAGACATTTTATCCTCATTTGACTTATTACAAACTATTCAGCCCAGGAGAGGGCTGTGGGCTTACTTATGTCATCTGCTTCCATTGCGATCTCTCCATTGGTCACTGTGATTCTATAGAGCGAAAGATTGTCTTTCGCTGAACACAGTACAGCTTCTTAGAAGAGGTCTGGGTTCAATAACACAGAGCACTATTAACTGAAAGCAGACATGTAGAAAGGGAAAATAGATTACACTAAGAGTGTGTACCCCTGAAAGTGATGTTATCTTCAACCTCTAGCGAGACGATTTCCAAAGCAAACTAAATGTTGGCTGCTGTGTTTGTGGCTATGTTGTTCTGTCAGACTAAAGTGTACATGCATATGTGTAGACGGGTGTGTCCCTTACGGGGTGGAAGAAAACATGATTTCACATGTAAAATCATGTGTTTTTGGGTCACTTCAAGTGACATTCTATGAAGTTTCACATATGGATTTTCACATGTGATCAGTCTTTCACATGGGGATAACAATTTGTGATGACCTGCAAACAAAAACAAGTCCTTATGATACACACATTTGTATATATTTGACACACATGACTCCATTGTGTATGTTTATTTATACATCAATTATTATTCAGCATGTGCTTATTTGGGATTTAACTTCTTGGATATAGGGAGCGCTCTTTTAATTTTTGGATAAAAAAACGTTCCCGTTTTAGACAAGATATTTTGTCAGGAAAAGATGCTCGACTATGCATATCATTGACAACTTTGGAAAGAAAACACTCTGACATTTCCAAAACTGCAAAGATATTGTCTGTGAGTGCCACAGAACTGATGCTACAGGCGAAACCAAGATGAAATTTCAAACAGGAAGTCCCCCAGATTTTGAAGGCGCTGTGTTCCTATGTCTCCTTATATGGCTGTGAATGGGCCAGGAATGAGCTTACACTTTCTGTCGTTTCCCCAAGGTGTCTGCAGCATTGTGACGTATTTGTAGGCATATCATTGGAAGATTGACCATTTTATACTACATCTACCAGGTGCTCGCTTGGTGTCCTCCGTCGCAATTATTGCGTAATCTCCAGCTGCGTGTATTTTTCCATTTACTTCCGAGGAGAAACCCAACTGCCACGAATGATTTATCATTGAATAGATATGTGAAAAACACCTTAAGGATGATTCTAAACACAGTTTGCCATGTTTCTGTAGATATTATGGAGTTCATTTGGAAAAAAGCTTGGCGTTGTAATGACTGAATTTTCAGTTTTTTTTCTTCGCCAAACGTGATGAACAAAACAGAGCGATTTCTCCTACACAAATAATCTTTTTCTTCTTTTTGGAAAAAATGAACATTTGCTATCTAACTGAGAGTCTCCTCATTGAAAACATCTTCAAAGGTAAATTATTTTATTTGAATGCTTTTCTTGTTTTTGTGAAAATATGGCCTGCTGAATGATAGGCTTAATGCTATGCTAGCTATCAATACTCTTACACAAATGCTTGTGTAGCTATGGTTGAAAAGCATATTTTGAAAATCTGAGATGACAGTGTTGTTAACAAAAGGCTAAGCTTGTGAGTGAATATATTTCTTTCATTTCATTTGCGATTTTCATGAATAGTTAACGTTGCGTTATGGTAATGAGCTTGAGGCTATGATTACGCTCCCGGATATGGGATTGCTCGACGCAAGAAGTTAAACTCACAACCTCTTGTTTCATTGCATTCCCATCTTCTTGTCATGCCTGTAACGGTTTTCGTCCTCTTCTGAGGAGGAGTAGGATGGATCGGAACAACACGCAGCGTGGTAAGTGTTCGTCATATTTTTCAGCAAAACTGACCACGACACAAACTGAAAACACAGACATAGAAAACAATCACCCACAACCAAAATGGGGGAAAACAGGCTACCTAAGTATGATTCTCAATCAGAGACAACGATCGACAGCTGCCTCTGATTGAGAACCATACCAGGCCAAACACAGAAATACAACATAGAAAAAATAATATAGACTACCAAACTAACACAATGACATAATAAAGGAACTAAGGTCAGAACGTGACAATGCCACCATGTCTGTGTCAATAACTGATTTCACCTGTATTCCTACACTTTGGACTTCAAAGGAAATCTCAGGTTTCTAAAAATACAATCAAGAAAAAATATTATATTTGTCATATGCCCCACCAACATTAGATAACTATAAGGAAAACCCTCAAACTGCTTAAATAAGTCAATTAAATCAATGATGAGACAAAAGTCGGATTAATTGATAGCGGATTAATTGATAGGATTACCTAAAATAGCAATGCAGATGGCACTCTTTTTCTAAGTGCAGAGCTGTATTATAGGTAATGAATCTGTAGAGGACTTCTGAACTCTAACTCTCACATGAGGAATTGCATTTTCACATGTGAAAAACTTTCACATCAAAATCTAATTGCCACTATCATATGGGCTCCCGAGTGGCGCAGCGGTCTAAGGCATTGCATCTCAGTGCAAGAGACAAAGAGAGAGGAGAGAGAATGAAAGAAAGCACACAAACAATGAGGCTTTGTTGGATCTTTATGCCCACGAGGCATAACAGGTTAATGCTTGATCTGATTTAATCTAAACCATACTCTCACCAAGCTGAGCCAGCACACCCTCACCCCAATACATCTGCTGTCTGCCAGGGCTGTTAGACAGTGATGCCAGGGAACACAGTAAAATGATTGGTAATGAAAGCAAGACACACTGTGCAGAGTTCAGAGAGTTGACATTAAAGGAATTTAAAATCAAATGACCTAAAATGAAGCACATGGGTATGACATGTACTAGCTCATGGAGACGAATGAGAACCTCAAAAATGTTCCTTTGGATGTTCTATTTTTGATTTAAAACACATGAAGGGAAAACATGATAGACAATAGCATGACGTGTTGGGGTTGAAGTTGAAGTAAATCCACAAAAATATTTCTTCAGATGCTGGAAAGGAAAAACTGCTATGATGAACATTACACATGGACTTATGAACCACCTGTCAAAAGTTATTAGAGATACCTAAAGATCTTTAAGGTCAAACAAACAAATGTTGTAAGAACACTGTTGTCCATCCCAAGGTGTTGGGGATTAAGGTACTTCCCTGCTCTTTCATGTTGAAGGTAAACAAGCGGTAATAAAACATGTGAAGTGAGTGTTTTTTGTGTGAAGACGTTTAATTGGTCAAAATACGTGAAGAAAACTAATACAGTAACACGTAGCATTCATTGAAAGTGTGTACAAACATATTTAAAATATCTTTGGATCAAGTACACAATTATTTGGTCATGTTTAGGCCCACACTGCAAATATTTCTAAAGACATGTTTTCAACTTGTCAATATGGGGTTTTGTGTGTAGATGGGTGAGAGAAAAAACAACAAAACCATCAAAAGCAATATCAAAAAGCAATATAATGTTGCACAAAAATGTTTTTATGAAACCATAGATGTTACCATTTGTGTTGTTTTTGTCGATACTGTCATTCACAATAATGATAAGACAAATAGTATTTGACATTATATCTGTAAACTGCAAATCACATACAGTTGAAGTCGGAAGTTTACATACACCTTAGCCAAATACATTTAAACTCAGTTTCACAATTCCTGACATTTAATCCTTGTAAATATACAGCCCCCTTAGGTCAGTTAGGATCACCACTTCATTTTAAGAATGTGAAATGTCAGGATAATAGTAGAAATAATGATTTATTTCAGCTTTTATTTCATCCATCACATTCCCAGTGTGTCAGAAGTTTACATACACTCAAATAGTATTTGGTAGCATTGCCTTTCAATTGTTTAACTTGGGTCAAACGTTTTGGGTAGCTTTCCACAAGCTTCCCACAATAAGTTGGGTGAATATTGGCTCATTTTTCCTGACAGAGCTGGTGTAACACTGAGTCGGGTTTGTAGGCCTCCTTGCTCACACAAGCTTTTTCAGTTCTGCCCAAAATTATTATATAGGGTTGAGGTCAGGGATTTGTGATGGCCACTCCAATACCTTGACGACTTTGTTGTCATTAAGCCATTTTTCCACAACTTTGGAAGTTTGCTTGGGGTCATTGTCCATTTGGAAGACCCATTTGCGACCAAGCTACAACTTCCTGACCAATACCTTGACTTTGTTTTCCTTAAGCCATTTTGCCACAACTTTGGAAGTATGCTTGGGGTCATTGTCCATTTGGAAGACCCAACATGATGCTGCCACCCCTGTGCTTCACGGTTGGGATGGTGTTCTTCGGCATGCAAGCCTCCCCCTTTTTCCTCCAAACTTAACGATGGTCATTATGGCCAAACAGTTCTATTTTTGTTACATCACACCAGAGGACATTTCTCCAAAAAGTACGATATTTGTCCCCATGTGCAGTTGCCAACCATAGTCTGGCTTTTTTAATGGTAGATTTGGAGCTGTGGCTTCTTCCTCGCTGAGCGGCCTTTCAGGTTATGTTGATTTAGGAATCGTTTTACTGTGGATATAGATACTTTTGTACCTGTTTCCTCCAGCATCTTCACAAGGTCGTTTGCGGTTTGTTCTGGGATTGATTTGCACTTTTTGCACCAAAGTACGTTCATCTCTAGGAGACAGAACACGTCTCCTTCCTGAGCGGTATGATGGCTGCGTGGTCCCATGGTGTTTATACTTGCGTTCTATTGTTTGTACAGATAAACGTGGTACCTCCAGGCTTTTGGAAATTGCTCCCAAGGATGAACCAGACTTTTGATGGTTTACAATTTTTTGTCTGATTTCTTTTGATTTTCCCATGATGTCAAGCAAAGAAACACTGAGTTTAAAGGTAGGCCTTGAAATACATCCACATGTACACCTCCATTTGACAATAATTAGTCAGAAGCTTCTAAAGCTATGACATAATTTTCTGGAATTTTCCAAGCTGTTTAAAGGCACAGTCAACTTAGTTTATGCAAACTTCTGACCCACTGGAATTGTGATTCTGTGAATTATAAGTGAAATAATCTGTCTGTAAAATTACTTGTGTCATGCACAAAGTGGATGTCCTAACCAACTTGCCAAAACTATAGTTTGTTAAGAAGAGATTTGTGGAGTGGTATAAAAACGAGTCTTAATGACTCCATTTTAAGTGTATGTAAACGTCCAACTTCAAATGTACCCTTAAACTCAATTCACCATGACAAGCATCTATTTCTAGCTAAAAGCATATCATACGTTTAAACATCAATTATTCACTTTCACCATGGCAAACAAATATTGATTTCAAGCTATCAAATCATGTACTGATCATTTGTCTCACATTTATTGCTCTCAATCATGATTTGGGGAATCAGACCTCTGCAGGCTAATGCAATCGCAAACATGATGAGTTAGCCTTTATATGAAATCCATTTAAAGTGCCATCGTTTTTAGATGAACCTGAACCGCTTTGTCAGTTATGGAGAAATGCCTTCAGATCATTGTAGAAAAAGGAAATTGTCTTGATGTGTTGTGTTCAGTCATGGTAGCTATTGATGGTAGGTGAGGTCGTAACAAAATAGAATAGAAAAAAATGTGATTGTCCATCCAGGATGGACATTTTTCTTTGGCATCACCTTCCACATAACATAACATAACATACATAACATACATTCTCACATCATGCACTTTTAAACCAGTCAGTCCATCCTGTTGCATACACTAAAAACATAGAAGACATTAATACATTCACTCACAAATGACCACTGTCCCATCTGGACTAGATAAATGAGTGCATATACCGATACAATTTACTTTGCATTTAGTAGTCCAACAGCACAAGAAACAAATTAATGTTTGACTACGTTCTTCTTGGCCATGGGCATTTTGAAGTGCCGCCCAGAGGGAAGCCTCATGAACTGAGGGTGTAGAGGGTGGGAGGGGTCGCCAACAACAGCCAGGGCCTTTTTGGGGGGTTGCCTTGTGCAACAGAATGCTCAAATCTGCCTGTGGTCGACCAATTACTTTGCTGGCTACATTTACTATTCTGACAGTTTACTATATCACACCTCACGCTAAGATTACCATACCAGACTGTCATATTGAACATGAGGATGCTCTCCACTAAGCTGCTGTGCACCCTCTCCAGAACAACCTGGCTGACCCCAAACCCCTTTAATTTCCTGATTAAGAACAGGCATTGGCTTGCTTAAACAAATAAATACAGTTTGCATTCTCTGTAAAACTCAGCTTGTTATCAATGTGTCCCATTTATAACACTGCAATCCAAGATGGCGTAGCAGTAAGACGTAAGACGTGTTGTGTCCCTTGTATATATCGTCTTTTTTCGTTTTTACATATTTTTTCTTCGCATATCTTTTAAAACATTTTGCTAAACCTCAGCTTCCAAATACTCTCCTGCAACCCGCCTCACCCAATGTAGCTATTTTTTCAAAAAGTATATATATTTACTTCGGAACCGGTACCCCCCCCAACTGAAGCTAGCCAGCTAACTACCAGCTATGCTAGCGGTCTTCAGCTAACCGGTCATCAGCTAACCTTTAGCTCGGAAAGCTCTCGCCAGTTCGAACAACGCGACTCTAACCAGAGCATAACGGACCTATTAATTTTTTATCCCCGGATTCCCACCGCAAACGGAACATCTTTCAGCCGCAACCCCGGATGACTACTGCTGGCTAGCGTTTCCACCCACTTAGCTTGAAGCTATCCCGGCCAGAGCCCCTGTGCTACCACCGTAGCATACTCCTGGGCTACAATACCTACCACCGTAGCATACTCCTGGGCTACAATTACCCGGACCCACGACCGGTCTATCGATGTCACCGCATGAAGAGGAATAAACAGACTCACCCCATCGCGACGTCCCCCAAAGGCTAACTCTCTAGCCCTTGCTATCTCCTTGCTTGCTATTTCGGCCTGCTAACTGCCAGCTTGTTCAGCCCCGGTCCGCTAACTGCTACCTTGTTTAGCCCCGGCCTACTAACTGTTAGCTTGTTAGCACAGGCCTGCTAACCGTCTGAATCGCCGCGTCCCAAACACTCACTGGACCCATATTTACTCTCTTATCTCTTTTCGATTTTTAATTTGTTTATACCTTCCGGTAACCTGCCTCACCCAATGTGATACGGAATCGCTATTATTTTTAATTTTTAGAACACACTCAAGAACCTCCAGAAGCTAACCAGCTAACTAGCTACAAGCTATTTAGTCATTGTTAGTTTTTTAACCTGGATAACACTCACTAATCCAGCTTCCTTGCCCCCTGGACACTGATCACTTGGCTACATAGCTGATGTACACTGGACTGTCCATTAATCACAGTACTCCATTCTGCTTGTTTATGTTTTATCTGTCGGCCCCGTTGCCTAGTCATCGCCATTTTACCTGCTGTTGTTGTGCTAGCTGATTAGCTGTTGTTGTCTCACCTACTGTTTTAGCTAGCTTTCCCAATTCAACACCTGTGATTACTGTATGCCTCGCTGTATGTCTCTCTCAAATGTCAATATGCCTTGTATACTGTTGTTCAGGTTAGTTATCATTGTTTTAGTTCACAATGGAGCCCCTAGTTCCACTCTTCATACCCCTGATACCTCCTTTGTCCCACCTCCCACACATGCGGTGACCTCACCCATTACAACCAGCATGTCCAGAGATACAACCTCTCTCATCATCACCCAGTGCCTGGGCTTACCTCCGCTGTACCCGCACCCCACCATACCCCTGTCTGCGCATTATGCCCTGAATATATTCTACCATGCCCAGAAACCTGCTCCTCTTATTCTCTGTCCCCAATGCTCTAGGCGACCAGTTTTGATAGCCTTTAGCCGCACCCTCATACTACTCCTTCTCTGTTCCGCGGGTGATGTGGAGGTAAACCCAGGCCCTGCATGTCCCCAGGCACCCTCATTTGTTGACTTCTGTGATCGAAAAAGCCTTGGTTTCATGCATGTCAACATCAGAAGCCTCCTCCCTAAGTTTGTTTTACTCACTGCTTTAGCACACTCTGCTAACCCTGATGTCCTTGCTGTGTCTGAGTCCTGGCTCAGGAAGGCCACCAAAAATTCTGAGATTTCCATACCCAACTATAACATCTTCCGTCAAGATAGAACTGCCAAAGGGGGAGGAGTTGCAGTCTACTGCAGAGATAGCCTGCAAAGTAATGTCATACTTTCCAGGTCCATACCCAAACAGTTCGAACTACTAATTTTGAAAATTACTCTCTCCAGAAATAAGTCTCCCACTGTTGCCGCCTGCTACCGACCCCCCTCAGCTCCCAGCTGTGCCCTGGACACCATTTGTGAATTGATCGCCCCCCATCTAGCTTCAGAGTTTGTTCTTTTAGGTGACCTAAACTGGGATATGCTTAACACCCCGGCAGTCCTACAATCTAAGATAGATGCCCTCAATCTCACACAAATCATCAAGGAACCCACCAGGTACAACCCTAACTCTGTAAACAAGGGCACCCTCATAGACGTCATCCTGACCAACTGGCCCTCCAAATACACTCCGCTGTCTTCAAACAGGATCTCAGCGATCACTGCCTCATCGCCTGTATCCGCTACGGAGCCGCAGTCAAACGACCACCCCTCATCACTGTCAAACGTTCCCTAAAACACTTCTGTGAGCAGGCCTTTCTAATCGACCTGGCCCGGGTATCCTGGAAGGACATTGACCTCATCCCGTCAGTTGAGGATGCCTGGTCATTCTTTAAAAGTAACTTCCTCACCATTTTAGATAAGCATGCTCCGTTCACAAAATGCAGAACTAAGAACAGATACAGCCCTTGGTTCACTCCAGACCTGACTGCCCTCGACCAGCACAAAAACATCCTGTGGCGGACTGCAATAGCATCGAATAGTCCCCGCGATATGCAACTGTTCAGGGAAGTCAGGAACCAATGCACGCAGTCAGTCAGGAAAGCTAAGGCCAGCTTCTTCAGGCAGAAGTTTGCATCCTGTAGCTCCAACTCCAAAAAGTTCTGGGATACTGTGAAGTCCATGGAGAACAAGAGCACCTCCTCCCAGCTGCCCACTGCACTGAGGCTAGGTAACACGGTCACCACCGATAAATCCATGATTATCGAAAACTTCAACAAGCATTTCTCAACGGCTGGCCATGCCTTCCGCCTGGCTACTCCAACCTCTGCCAACAGCTCCGCCCCCCCCAGCTCCTCGCCCAAGCCCTTCCAGGTTCTCCTTTACCCAAATCCAGATAGCAGATGTTCTGAAAGAGCTGCAAAACCTGGACCCGTACAAATCAGCTGGGCTTGACAATCTGGACCCTCTATTTCTGAAACTATCTGCCGCCATTGTCGCAACACATATTACCAGCCTGTTCAACCTCTCTTTCATATCGTCTGAGATCCCCAAGGATTGGAAAGCTGCCGCAGTCATCCCCCTCTTCAAAGGGGGAGACACCCTGGACCCAAACTGTTACAGACCTATATCCATCCTGCCCTGCCTATCTAAGGTCTTCGAAAGCCAAGTCAACAAACAGGTCACTGACCATCTCGAATCCCATCGTACCTTCGCTGTGCAATCTGGTTTCCGAGCCGGTCACGGGTGCACCTCAGCCACACTCAAGGTACTAAATGATATCATAACCGTCATCGACAAAAGACAGTACTGTGCAGTCGTCTTCATCGACCTTGCCAAGGCTTTCGACTCTGTCAATCACCATATTCTTTTCGGCAGACTCAGTAGCCTCGGTTTTTCGGATGACTGCCTTTCCTGGTTCACCAATTACTTTGCAGACAGAGTTCAGTGTGTCAAATCGGAGGGCATGCTGTCCGGTCCTCTGGCAGTCTCTATGGGGGTGCCACAGGGTTCAATTCTCGGGCCGGCTCTTTTCTCTGTATATATCAATGATGTTGCTCTTGCTGCGGGCGATTCCCTGATCCACCTCTACGCAGACGACACCATTCTATATACTTCCGGCCCGTCCTTGGACACTGTGCTATCTAACCTCCAAACGAGCTTCAATGCCATACAACACTCCTTCCGTGGCCTCCAACTGCTCTTAAACGCTAGTAAAACCAAATGCATGCTTTTCAACCGATCGCTGCCTGCACCCGCATGCCCGACGAGCATCACCATCCTGGATGGTTCCGACCTTGAATATATGGACATCTATAAGTACCTAGGTGTCTGGCTAGACTGTAAACTCTCCTTCCAGACTCATATCAAACATCTCCAATCGAAAATCAAATCAAGAGTCGGCTTTCTATTCCGCAACAAAGCCTCCTTCACTCACGCCGCCAAACTTACCCTAGTAAAACTGACTATCCTACCGATCCTTGACTTCGGCGATGTCATCTACAAAATTGCTTCCAACACTCTACTCAGCAAACTGGATGCAGTTTATCACAGTGCCATCCGTTTTGTCACTAAAGCACCTTATACCACCCACCACTGCGACTTGTATGCTCTAGTCGGCTGGCCCTCGCTACATATTCGTCGCCAGACCCACTGGCTCCAGGTCATCTACAAGTCCATGCTACGTAAAGCTCCGCCTTATCTCAGTTCACTGGTCACGATGGCAACACCCATCCGTAGCACGCGCTCCAGCAGGTGTATCTCACTGATCATCCCTAAAGCCAACACCTCATTTGGCCGCCTTTCGTTCCAGTACTCTGTTGCCTGTGACTGGAACGAATTGCAAAAATCGCTGAAGTTGGAGACTTTTATCTCCCTCACCAACTTCAAACATGTGCTATCTGAGCAGCTAACCGATCGCTGCAGCTGTACATAGTCTATTGGTAAATAGCCCACCCATTTTCACCTACCTCATCCCCATACTGTTTTTATTTATTTACTTTTCTGCTCTTTTGCACACCAGTATCTCTACCTGTACATGACCATCTGATCATTTATCACTCCAGTGTTAATCTGCAAAATTGTAATTATTCGCCTACCTCCTCATGCCTTTTGCACACAATGTATATAGACTCCCCTTTTTTTCTACTGTGTTATTGACTTGTTAATTGTTTACTCCATGTGTAACTCTGTGTTGTCTGTTCACACTGCTATGCTTTATCTTGGCCTGGTCGCAGTGGCAAATGAGAACATGTTCTCAACTAGCCTACCTGGTTAAATAAAGGTGAAATTAAAAAAATAAATAAAATAAAAACACCTCCACTGGATGGCTGTTCAGGCTCACATTAATTCCTCCGATCTTCATCTTGTTAGTGTAGACAGAACAACAACTGTGAAAGGACACACCTGTGGGGCACCCCTGTGTTCAGGGTCAGTTCATAAGAGAGGGCCCCATTTATGAGGACCCTATTTAGGCGGTCAGTTAAAAAGTCCTTGATCCAACCTGCGAGGCCTCCATTGACATTCAGGTCCAGTCGTCGTTTCAGCATTGTGTGTATTTGTATTGTATTGAAAGCTGAACTACAATCAATAAATAAATGTGTGCATATGATTTTTCATGTTGAAGGTGTCACAACGTGGCCCTTTTGGGGTGTATATCGATGCTCCCCCCTCTCTCACATCAGGTTTTACAACTGTCATGAATTTCTGCTAGAAACTCTCTCTTCGCTGCCACGGAGTATGGAGGGAGAGAGCCCATGGAGAACAAACAGATTCTCTTTAGAAACTCCTAATTCACAAAATGGTAGAATTAAACAATATTTATATTTTTGAGAATGTGGGAATGGTCCGTGGACACTTATGTCGAGTGTGTTTCATTTGGTGATCTCATGAAGGACAGGAAACACACATAACTATATCTCTTAAAGTATACATTTTCCAGCTGTCAGGTTTACTTCTGAATGTTGTGTAAGATGGATGAATAAGTATAATACTACTTTTGAAAAGATAATGTGATTTAGTCTTCTAAATGAGAGTTGTTTTATGGTAACTTATGCACAATCAGTAACCAGCCCTTTGCTCCCCAAGCAAAAACGCCCCCGTGACGCAATTCACACCAGACCACGCAAACCCTGGTGTAAGCTAAGGTTGCAAATGTTTGAATTTCTAAGACCAAAACATGCCGGGTGATGCTGGTGTGTGAAGTGGTTTAATAACTACAACTCTACCAAAAGACAAGACCAGAGAGGATGGACAGATATACAGCCCCCTACTAACCTCCCTGGGCACAGGTCACACAGGTCAGAGGATTTGAGAGGCAGGTTTATGCTACCCCATAGACTCTCAAGCTCCGGTCATGGGGGATGGGCAGTGTAGTGTGCAGCTCAGGGTTGTGAGGTGTTGATAACAATCACCGGCAGGGAATCCGTAACACTAATCAATAATACGATTCTTTGTAGCTAGCTAATACATTTGTTTGTCTAATCAACTCACTTTCAGTTATGTAAGCGCAATGCCTCCTTTACACCTGGTTAATCTTGTTTCATGGTATTATTAATATTAATTCAAATAACTACACAGCTAACAAAAGGACGTCTTGAAGGAAAATGGTAAAGGAACAACAGGAAACGTTGTAACGTCCCTTGGATGTCCCTATCAGCTGAGGAGCTAGCTGGGAAATTCCAACCATTTTGTAAATACCAAAACTACATGACAACTAGCCAAAAATTCAGCCAATGGAAAATTTTGCGAGTTCTAAACTGTAGTTGTAATATTCAACATGAACAAAGTTCATCACACCAGCAAACATTAAAAAGTCAGGTGACCAACTTGTGCAACACAATCTCAAGCATGGGGAGTCCATTCCTAGATAAATGTCCAGAGCTTCTGGTTGTAACGACTCTCGTGGGTTGAAGAAGGAGACCAAGGTGCAGCATGGTAAATGTTCATGATTTTTTTTATAAAACTGAACACCGCAACAAAATAACAAAGCAGAAAAAACGAAAGACCACAGTTCTGGCAGGCAACAAAGCAGCTAAACAGAAAATAACTCCCCACAAAACCCAAATGGAAAATCACAACTTATATATGATCCTGCCACGTTCGTCGTAGTGAGAAGATCAAGGCGTAGCGTGAATTGAATACATGTTATATTTTAATGAAGACGGACACTAAACAAACTACAAAACAACAAGACGGTTCTGGCAGGTCCTGGCTGGCTGACGGCTCTGGCAGCTCCTAGCTGACTGGCGGCTCTGGCAGCTCCTGGCTGGCTGACGGCACTGGCAGGTCCTGGCTGGCTGACGGCTCTGGCAGGTCCTGGCTGACTGACGGCTCAGGACAGACTGGCGGCTCTGACAGCTCAGGACAAACTGGCGGCTCTGACCGCTCAGGACAGACTGGCGGCTCTGACAGCTCAGGACAGACTGGCGGCTCTGACAGCTCAGGACAGACGGGAGACTCAAGCGGCTCAGGACAGACGGGAGACGCTAGCGGCTCAGGACAAACTGGAGACTCTGGCGGCTCAGGACAGACGGGAGACTCTGGCAGCGCCGGACAGGCGGGAGCACCTGTAGGGATGAGATGGAGAGACAGCAGAATAAAATAATGGTCAGAGTGTGACAGATCCTCAATCAGAGACAACGATAGACAGCTGCCTCTGATTGGAAGCCACACATAGCAAAAACAACAAAGAAATAGAAAACATATAAACAGAAAACCTTGAATGCCCACCCTAATCACACCCTGACCTAACCAAAAAAATAGAAAAATGAAATGGTCTCTAAGGTCAAGGCGTGACACTGGTTTTGGATACATGCAATTGTGCAAGCAAAGATGTTATTGCCACTGTCTGCACCATTGGGAAACTAGGCACTTCTTAAAAATCTTAAATATCTCCAGGATGTCATTGTGTATAGAAACACATCCATCCATCAGAGCATTAAGAGGAATAATGTACCACTGCTTAAAAATGCCAAAGCAAATCCAGTCACAAAAGAGAGAAAGCAACTAACTGCATTCAAAAGTGATTTTACACTTTTGAGCCGACTTTACAACGCGAACATGTTCTGAGATGAAAACCTAGATTTATTTTTCTCTCGTGAGGATAACCCATGTCCTCCAGCCCATTCAAATAACGAAATGCAAACCCAAAAATATGATCTGCTAGGCCTGATCACTGTAGATTCCTACCCACCTGTGCTTTCTTCCTTTGATGCCAAAATCATTGATGGAACTCTCATTGTCCATTCCTTTCCACATTTGGCAAATATGGCAGTAGTGTCGAGCTTAAGTTGAAAAACTGCAATTGAATTGATAATGTGTGACACATATAAATGAAATACTCAATGAGAGAGAATCGATGAAAGTCTGAAGACAACCAAGCTTCCATGTAAGTTCTCTGACTTTCCAGAAATCATAACAACAAATAGGAGCTTTTCCAAATGTTGACACAGAAGGTGTGTGCCAATGGATTTGAAAATGGAAAAGAGAGCTCTAAGAACTGGTCGACATCAATTCCTGAATGTGACCACAAAGAAGCAGACACAGAAGTATGCTTTCATCTTAAAAATACCCTTCAAAAGGGTGCACAAACCATTATCATTCGAACAGTTGATAAGACATCATTGTCCTCCTTGCTGGGCTGTTCTTCCATCTTTCCAAGGATTATCCTACCATAAAGCCGTGGGTTGCTTTTGGTTTGGTTAAAACCTACCAGCATATTTGCATCAACACCATCTACAAGAAGCTTGGAATGCACAAGTTTGGCTTTGTGAGGCTTCCACGCATTCACGGGTTGTGATAGAACCTCGTAATTTAATAGAAAGGGCAAAAAGATAGCTTGAAGTGCATTTAAGTCATTTCCAGAGGTGACCGATGCCTTTGTTTCCATGGCAGCTGAACCATTTTAACCCCTTGATCTGGATTCATCCACTTTTACATTACTTGAGAGATACAGCTGTGCCATCTATGACTAGACAGTCAGCCTAGATTGTTTCAATGATCTGAGGAAGGCTCTCTTCTCAAAGAGGTCATTCTCAATGGAGAACATCCCCCCCAACACAGGCTGCACCATTCAGACCAAGCAGTGTGCCAAACCAGCAGTTGGTCAACAAGTCTGAAAACCATTTATTTTATTATTTTTATTTCACCTTTATTTAACCAGGTAGGCTAGTTGAGAACAAGTTCTCATTTACAACTGTGACCTGGCCAAGATAAAGCAAAGCTGTGCGACAGAAACAACAACACAGAGTTATACATGGAATAAACAAGCGTACAGTCAATAACACAATAGAAAAAAAAGAAAGTCTATGTACAGTGTGTGCAAATGGCATGAGGAGATAAGGCAATAAATAGGCCATAGTAGCAAAGTAATTACAATTTAGCAGATTAACACTGGAGTGATAGATGAGCAGAAGATGATGATCAGATGGTGTGTAAGTAGTGATACTGGTGTGCAAAAGAGCAGCAAAGTAAATAAAAACAAAATGGTGATGAGGTAGGTAGATTGGGTGGGCTATTTACAGATGGACTATGTACAGCTGCAGCGATCAGTTAGCTGCTCAGATAGCTGATGTTTAAAGTTAGTGAGGGAAATGTAAGTCTCCGGCTTCAGCGATTTTTGCAATTCGTTCCAGTCACTGGCAGCAGAGAACTGGAAGGAAAGGCGGCCAAAGCAGGTGTTGGCTTTGGGGATGACCAGTGAGATATACCTGCTGGACCAATCGGAACCTTCACCATAAGTTTTGGGATGGGCCAGACTGACAAAGCTTGCAGAGAACTGCTGCAAAAGTGAGCCCCTTTGTTCTCGGAAGTGTCAAACTCGGGATGATGGGAAAGTCATTAAACATAACTATGGATGCATTACTATCTCCATCGGTGGCCATTTTGAAATACACTTCCTGTTTAATTCAAAACTGAGCACCACTAATAGGATATGTTTCTATAATCTGAGGAATGTTTGTACCAAATTCCATGTTTTTTTCTGTTGCATAACAGTTTTTCTTGTCAAATACCAGCTATTGTGGCAGCCATTTTGAATTTTCACAATAACTTTGAAATGGCACCTCTTATGAGATGTTTTCATACTGTATCACCTGAGGAATGTTTGTTCCAAATTTCATGCTTGTATCCACTTCATAATATTTTTCTTCTACTAAGGACTGCTATGACAGTATGAAGTCTGACAGTACTATATTTATTGTCTCCTCAGCGGTTTTCTGCTGTCCTCCTTGCTGTGCCAAAATAGCAAGGACATTGCCTTAAGGCATTACACTTCCTGGGTCCTGGGCAACCAGAGAGGAAGTGCAATTGTGTCACTTCCTGTAATCCTCATTACACCTCCCCATTGGATCAATGAACATGGCTGTGTGCCATTGGGAGGGTGCATTACTATCATTCATTTCCAACTTTATTAGTGCCTGTTTACTTCAGTGGACTCGCCCAGTGAACTAAGTATTGCTCCAGGGGACACACTGCTTCCTCCAAATTAATATACAGTCACTTCTATTATCCATCACATCAACAAGTGGGTGCCTATGGATTTGACTAATGCCCCCCTAAAATGTGTGCCTTCCGTTTGTAAGCCTTCCAAACATTGTGCCCCACTTGAAGAATGAGGTCAGTTCACTTACCGTGACATCCCCACTTTTCTTTCTACACAATCTCCATCCAGGGATAGATCAAGGTCCTGTTATTAATAGTAGCCCCTATTGCTATCAGCATCTATATTAATGGTCCTCCGACACCATCTATATTTATGCTAGAGTCAGACAGGCCCATCCCAACAGGTAAGGGATAGAGGAGTCACCCCTCTAGGACATCTCAACCTGCCTTACTCAGGAGATCGGTGACAGTGATGTTGTCCATAGGCTGAGCTCATTTGTGAACCTCGACACAGACACACAGACACACCCACACACTCACGCTCACATACAGACACCCACACACACAGTCCTCTTCCCCTTAGTCACCATTAGGGCAGCTAGAGCCCCTTTGAAATCAGTGCCAACTTCCATCGCATCCTCCCCGACCTAAAAACATGTCCACCTGAGGAGTATAGAATCCAGCCGCACCTGCATTTAATTCAAAACACATCCTAACCTCCTGTGACTGGTTTGGCAATAATATGCCCCGTCTATCCCCATACCGCCTTCACTCAAAACACAAATATTGCCACCCCTCTGGTGTTCTTTTCTATCCGCCAACTGGTTGATGGGTTTGTAACCCCTGGGGTTGGTACTTTGGATAGGACGGAAATGCATTGGGCACCGACACTCACACATTGACGCAACTGTACGTGTGTGTGTCACAGAGAGGATATGAAAAAGGAGAGAGAGATAGAGAACTTGACCGAAAGGCAGATGTTATCTTTTCACATAACAGTGAACCCCACACACACACTTGCAATGCTTCAGTTAATTTATATTAAACTGTGGTCTCTCCAGGGCCCAGAAGATTCCTCTCTCATGTCACTTCCATTATTCGACAGTACTAAGAGAAGAGAAAATCTGTTTAATCTCGCCAGCAAGTGGCACACTGATAATATCCAGCGATCAACTCCTTCACAAGGCTGCTGGCTCTCTCTGGAATTAAATAAATGTAATGGAGTCAAACATTTAAAAAAAACATTTTTAAATGTACCCTTATTATACCAGGTAACACATTCTCATTTACACCAACGACCTGGGGAACATGTGTTTCCATATCTTTGATATTTCCATTTATTCCATTCCATCCATTACACTCTAAGAAAAAAGGGTTCTTAAAGGGTTATTTGGCTGTCCCCATAGGAGAACCCTTTCTGATTCCAGGTAGTACCCTTTTTGGAACCAAAAGGGTTCTACCTTGGACCAAAAAGGGTTCTTCAAAGAGTTTTCCTATGGGGACAGCCGAATAATCCTTTTAGGTTCTAGATACAGCACCTTTTTTGTGTACAATGAGCTTGACAATGAGCTTGACCTCCTATAGCTCCTCCCACCAGCCTGCTTCTAGCTGGGAGATCTCCAAGGACTTTTCTCTAACAGAGATTGGCTACTATGAAAACACACATTTCATTTCAATAAGCACATTTTATTAACACAGTCATCTGGAGTTATTTTTATTTTTTCTGATTTTTTTCTACATTATTTATTCAGTTCATCTGCTGTTTCTCCTGTTATTCTCTACTATATGTTAATGAGTTTCATAAACTTCTCAAACTAGTCAGACAGTTATCATACCATTATCAGACCACAAACATAATTAATTTACTCCCACACAGTTATTTCCACGTTACTATTGTTCTCCACTGTACAGTGCGCTAATGAGTCTCTTGCATGCCTCTTACCAGCAAACTATTTCCAAGTCAGTTTACAGTGTTTAATGAGGATAGACTCACTTCTACACTGCAAACTTTTGGTTCTCACATGAACAGCTAGGTAAACATGTACTTGGTATAAATTGATCATTTGTAACATAAGGAAATACACATATCCAGGACAATGTTTGTCAACAAAATATGAGACATCATTCAATGCATAACCTCTCTCACCATGGCACTGGGTGTTAGTACATACGAATATGCATTACTTATAGATGTTGTTATAGATGTGGATATTACGTTTTAGATTCAGGTATGTATGATGCCTCCTCTGTCTACATATACAGAACAGATTCTGCAGTCAATGCTGTATTATAAAGCAGACAGCAGTATCCTGCCAAGGCGAAATGACTCATCATCAGGTCGGGTAGGAAGACAATACCATAAAAAATGTGACTGACTTCCTTATTTAGATTGGTTACTTGGCAGAGTGGAGGAGCTCAAATGACAAACAACAACGACCTCCAAAGTTTTTAGCCAGCATCTAAAATGCTGAAATTAGATACCAAGAAGATGGCAGAGTAAAGCTTCTCAATGTAGATGTGATACTGTGAACCATGGACAAGACACAGGTGTCAGGACCCGGTTACGAACCTGGGTCTCCGGAGTGCGAAACAGTCACTAACCAACTGAGCCACGAATAGTCAGTAGAACCCAGAAGATGAGGCAGACACAGCAGTACTTAAGATGGTGTATTTAATAAAGTAAAAAAGGAGAAGTACTTCAATACAAAAATAGCAAATCCAAAAGGTGGTAGGAATAGCACAAAAAAGCCTCAAGAGATACTCAAAAACAAAAACAGAATTCCACAAGAGCATCCACCGGAATCGACAAGAATACACAGAACACTAGGGCTGGGTGCTAACATACAAGCACAGAACTGAGGGAAACTAAGGGTTTAAATACAATCAGGGGAAACGAGGCACAGGTGCAAATAATAATGGGGAACAAGGGAAAAAACATAAGGTCAAAAAGCACAATGGGGGCATCTAGTGACC
Source organism: Oncorhynchus masou masou (assembly GCF_036934945.1). Taxonomy (NCBI): domain Eukaryota; kingdom Metazoa; phylum Chordata; class Actinopteri; order Salmoniformes; family Salmonidae; genus Oncorhynchus; species Oncorhynchus masou. The sequence goes on along the minus strand of NC_088226.1, from coordinate 20,341,512 downwards.
AAAACCCGGAACAACCCTGGCCAAATCCTGACAGAATCCCCCCTAGGAACGGCCCCTGAATGAGGTCAGGGTCCAGGATGTCTTTGGCAGGAACCCAGGAGCGCTCCTCGGGACCGTAGCCTTCCCAGTCCACCAGATACTGCCAGGACCGCTGCACCCGGCGGGAATCCATTATCCGATGGACGGTATAAGCCGGCTGGCCTCCAATGACACGAGGCGGAGGGGGAGGTCTGTCTGCCGGGACAAGGGGAGAAAAAACAACAGGTTTTAACAATGAAATGTGAAATGTGGGATTAATCTTAAGGGATCTGGGTAAGTGTTTCAAGAAACTGGGTTAACTCTCCTGGCAACCTTGAAGGGACCGATGTATTTTTGGGACAGCTTGCGAGACTCCACCCGTAGAGGTAAGTCTCTTGTGGAGAGCCAGACTCTCTGGCCGGGGCGCAGGGTCCCGGGACGGCGACGTCTGTTGGCTTGTTGTTGATACCTCTGAGGAACGCATAAGATTAAGACGGGTCTTCCTCCACATAAAATTTCAAGGCTGAAGGCACTCTGACTTCTGCCTCCTGGTCCGGGAACAATGGAGGAGCATAGCCAAACTGACACTCGTGCGGGGACATACCAGTGGAGGAGGAGCGCAAGGTGTTGTGCGCGTATTTGGCCCAAACAATAAACGATGACCATGTGGACGGGTTGTCACGAGTCATACATCGGAGGGTGGTTTCCAGCTCTTGATTCATCCTCTCTGTTTGGCCGTTGGACTCCGGATGGTACCCTGAAGATAGACTGGCAGAAGCCCCCATGAGTTGGCAGAAGGCCTTCCAAAACCTTGAGGCGAACTGGGGACCTCTGTCAGAAACCATAAGGAATGCCGAAGACTCGGAACACATGATTAATTACCAACTCAGCCGTTTCCTTGGCAGAAGGTAACTTAGTCAGAGGGACGAACCTGGCCGCCTTTGAAAACCTGTCGATTATGACTAGGATAGTAGTATTGCCATGGGATGGAGGAAGTCCAGTAATAAAGTCCAATGAGATATGGGACCAGGGTCTGTGGGGAACAGGTAAAGGGTGAAGGAGTCCTTGAGGGCGGAGGTGAGAAGATTTGCCCTGGCAGCACACGGGACAGGCATTGACGAAAGTGGCAACGTCTTCTCTTATGGTAGGCCACCAGAACTTACGCTGGATGAACTCCAAGGTGCGACCTACGCCCGGATGACAGGTGAGGCGAGAGGAGTGCCCCCACAGAAGGACCTGAGTCCTCACTGCCTTGGGGACAAACAACCGATTGGCAGGAGCTCCTTTCGGGTCCGGTTCGCTAGCTTGAGCACGTCTCACGGTATCCTCAACTTGCCACGAGATCGGAGCCACAATCTTAGCAGCAGGAAGGACAGGCATGTCCGTGTTAATGGCAGGAGCGTACTCGGGACAGGGCATCCGGTTTGAGATTCTTCGACCCGGGCCGATAGGTGAGGATAAACTGGAATCGATTGAAGAAAAGAGACCATCTAGCTTGTCTAGAGTTCAACCGCTTCGCCTGCTGGATATACTCCAGATTTTTGTGGTCCGTAAGCACTTGAAACGGGTGAGAAGCCCCCTCGAGCCAGTGTCTCCATTCCTTCAATGCCATCTTAACCGCTAGGAGTTCACGATCCCCCACATCGTAGTTCCTCTCAGTCGGGGTAAGCCGGTGTGAGAAGAAAGCGCACGGATGAAGCTTCTTGTCTTCACCCCTCTGAGACAGGACAGCTTCTGATGCGTCTACCTCCACCACAAATGGTTCATCCGTAGTCGGTAGTATCAGGATGGGAGCAGAGAGAACGCGCTGCTTGAGTCCTTGGAAGGCCGTCTAACAAAACCTTGCATTGCCACCCTTGGTTAAAGCTGAGAGAGGGGCTGCCACCAAGCTGAAGTTCTTGATGAACTTGCGGTAAAAGTTTGTGAAGCCCAGGAAACGCTGAACTTCCTTAACGGATTTGGGGGTGGGCCAATCCGCTACATAACCTTCCTGGGGTCCATTTGGACTCCACCGGGTTCCACTACAAATCCCAGGAATTGTACTCGGGATGAATGGAATTCACATTTTTCCGGCTTAACGTACAGATGGCTGTCCAGGAGGCGTTTGAGTACTTGTCTGACATGCTTAGTGTGTTCTTGAAGGGAGCTCGAAAAGATGAGGATGTCATCCAGGTAAACGAACACAAATATGTTAAGCATATCCCTAAGCACATCGTTTATGAGCGCTTGGAACACCGCTGGGGCGTTGGTCAGGCCGAAGGGCATCACCAAGTATTCATAGTGACCAGTAGGCGTGTTGAAAGCGGTCTTCCATTCGTCACCAGGTCTGATCCGCACAAGATGGTATGAGGTCAAGCTTAGTGAAAACAACTGCTTCCTGGAGCAGCTCGAAGGCTGTGGCCATAAGGGGTAGCGGATAACGGTTACGGACGGTTATGGCATTGAGTCCCCGGTAGTCGATGCAAGGACGTAATCCACCGTCTTTCTTGGCCACAAAGAAAAACCCTGCTCCCGCCGGGGAGGTGGATGGATGCATGAGGCCTGCTTCCAGAGCGTCCTTGATGTAGGTATCCATAGCAGCTCGTTCGGGTGGAGATAGGGAAAAGATCCGACCCCCTGGGGGGCAAGTGCCCGGAAACAGGTCGATGGGGCAATCGTAAGGTCTATGGGGTGGTAGCATGGTGGCTCTCTGTTTGCTAAACACCAGTTTGAGGTCATGGTAACACTCGGGAACTCGGGTCAGGTCGATGGATTCTAAAGACTCGGGAGTAGAACTCAGGGAATTCTGGAAAATACAAGTAGCTTGGCACGTAGGACCCCACTGCTTGATAGTGCCCATAGACCAGTCGATGTGAGGGTTATGGCTGTGAAGCCAATCCAAGGACGAGAGGGAACTCGGAACAGGAGATCAAATGAAAGTTCATCAATTCCTGGTGTTGTGAAACTGAAAGTCGCAAGGAGGTAGTGACATGAGTGACAAGTCCAGATCCCAAAGGGCTTCCATCCAATGTAGTGACCCTCATGGGTTCACTAGAGGTTCAGAGGGAACGTTCTCCTTCGCCCAGACACCATCCATGAAGTTACCTGCGGCTCCAGAGTCTACCAAGGCTTGAAGGTGAAGCTTGTGGTTGTCCCAGGAGAGGGTGACTGGAATGAGCAGACGGGAGTTGGACGGATGGGAGGAGGTTATGTTTCCCGTTACAGTTCCCCCGGTCTGTACTGACAGAGCGTTTCCCTGGAGCCCGGGACAAACGGAAATGGCCCGGTTTGCCGCAATATAGACTCCTCATCCGGCGGTCTCTCTCAGCCTGGGAGATGCGTCCAATCTGCATGGGTTCGGATGGAGCCAGCGAGGATAAAGGTGGGGACTCGGAGCTGGGACTGATAGGGGCTAGAGGTCTACGGTTGAGTTCTCTCTCTCTCAGACGCTGGTCAATGCGTGAGGCCAACTTGATCAGGGACTCAAGATTGTCCGGTGGTTCCCGAGTGGCCAGTTCATCTTGGATAGTGTCGGAAAGGCCTTTCAGAAAGCACACCGTGAGCGCCTCGTTGTCCAGCCACTTGCTGCTGCCACCGTGCGGAACTGGATGGCATAGTCCGTCACGCTGCGCCAACCTTGGTGGAGAGTCAGGAGCTGTTTGGCTGAGTCAGAACCACTGCTTGGGCCTTGAAACACTCGTTTGAATTCCTCAGCAAAGGCAGAGTAGCTGGCACAGCAGGAACTATGGGCATCCCACACAGCTAGCCCAGGCCAGGGCTTTTTCCGACAGCAGGGTGATGATGCGATCTTAGACCGGTCGGTGGGAAACGACGAGGGTTGTAGCTCAAAGGAGAGAGAACATTGGGTGAGAAACCCTTTACAAGCACTTGGATCACCTGAGAACCGTTGGGGAGGTGGAAGACGAGGTTCAGCCAGGGGGTTAACTGCCATGGGTACAATCTGAGGTACTGGGACGGGAACTGTTGCCGGGGTAAGACGATAGATATTTGCTTAATGGAAGTCAGCATCTCCGACAGAAGATGAGAATGTCTAGCCATTAAGGCCTCTTGCTGAACCAGGGCGGCTTCGTGGCGTTGGACAGTCTCCTGGTGGTGGGACAGCATGGCAAATAGGTCCTGGGAACTGGCTGCCTCTGGGTTCATTTTTGGCTCTGTGTTTCTGTCAGGACCCGGTTACGAACCTGGGTCTCCGGAGTGAGAAACAGTCACTAACCAACTGAGCCACAAATAGTCAGCAGAACCCAGAAGATGAGGCAGACACAGCAGTACTTAAGATGGTGTATTTAATAAAGTAAAAAAGGAGAAGTCCTTCAATACAAAAATGGCAAATCCAAAAGGTGGTAGGAATAGCACAAAAAGCCTCAAGAGATACTCAAAAACAAAAACAGAATTCCACAAGAGCATCCACCGGAATCGACAAGAATACACAGAACACTAGGGCTGGGTGCTAACATACAAACACAGAACTGAGGGAAACTAAGGGTTTAAATACAATCAGGGGAAAAGAGGCACAGGTGCAAATAATAATGGGGAACAAGGAAAAACATAAGGTCAAAAAGCACAATGGGGGCATCTAGTGACCAAAACCCGAACAACCCTGGCCAAATCCTGACAACAGGAGACTGGAATCAATTTAACATTTGCCAGTGATATGTAATTTATCCTCCTTTTTACTAGATACTCAAACAAAATGGCAAGAAAGTGAGCACTCGTGCAAAATGGAGGGCTGCCAAAGCTAAACAAGTGGAGTCATGTGTTTCAAGGATTACCTGTATGATTACCTTGATTTATGGTCCTAAAAACAAGGTCATAACTGAGTTTCTTATTTCAAATGGAGGTGCTGTGAAGATGTGGAGGGTCTTTAATATTTATGGCCCTCTGAACTACATGTTAGCTGTTAAAATTAAGTTGACTTGACAGGGTAAAATCAACATCTTGATTAGTGATTCTACAGTGCCATATTGTCACATGAAGACGGTAGTATCTATAACATAAGCTGTTGTACGTTTCAGTTTGGTAGAGAGCTCGCTAAGTGCTACTTCGCCCACAGATTTAACATTTTTAATGAGAAAGATGAAAGTGCATGAACTCTTTAATATCACTTTAAAACAGGTGTTAATTATACATTCAATCCCACACTTGCAATTAGCGGCAGAGCCTGATCCATACTTTGACAAACGTGTGACATTAATGACCTAACCGGTGTAACCAACCAAACAAGCAGGCTCTAATGAATGCTGAGTTTTGACAACATTACATAACTTAACAGCACAGTAAGAAGTTAGAGGTTGGCTATTAAACATGTGGTTGTCAAAACACTTGGAGGGGAAAGCTTTCAAAGATTCGATTTTTGACATATAGTTCTGTTATGTCAAACAATGTATGGCACTCTGGGTATAAACAGCATGCACATTATTCATATTTTAAAATATTCACTCACAAGATGAATCCAGAGTCTGTAAGTAAGCTTTGTTGATATTCTGTTAGGGGTGGTATGAACAATAGATTTGAAAAAGGTCCCAATGTCAGTCACAAGAGGACTGTTAAAAATCAAAACTGAACCACAGGAGTTACGACTATACTGACAATACAAACAGGGAGGAACTATAGTAGATTAATATTGTTATGGTTGTGTTCTCCCTAAGTCCTGACAATACTTTGCTAACATATTTAGAAAATATTTTATGGTGAAGCATTCAGTCCAAATGTTTTTGGACTGAACTCTATAGAAAGCCTCATTCTATTGCTGTTTGTAAGTCATTGAAATACAGTGTTCACTAAATTACTATGTAGTAGAACACATGGTTAATTGATTTCAGGGTTGAAATGGGATTTGTCCTGTTATTTTCTCCAGTTTTTTTTCAAACACAATTAAATTGCTTTGGCGAATGAGTGGTTCGTGACGTGAAATACAGTAGTTCCTGGGAAGCTGGAAGCTATACGTCACCTCGTTGACCCTCTGGAGAACCCTAAATGGCCCCACAAACCGGTGGCTCAGCTTCTCGCAGGGCAGGTGGAGTGGGCGGTTCCTGATAGAAAGCCAGACATGATGACCATGATAGAACACGGGCGTCTCACTGCAGTGGCAATCCGCCCGCTTCTTCTGGTAATGGGACAGCGTGCTTGCGCCTCACATGAGCTTCACTCCAAACCTCATTGGTGCACCAGAACCATTCGTCCACCACAGGGGCTTCGGTCTGGCTCGGAGTCAACGGAGCCAGTGCCGGCTGATAAGCCAGGAAGGAAGTAACCCGGTGGAGGAGTGACTCAATGAATTTTGGTTGTATTCCGCCCAGGGAAGGAATCGGGCCCACTCCCCCTGCCGGTCCTGGCAGTGACTCCTCAGGAACCTCCCCAGCTCCTGTTTCATCCACTCTAGTTGCCCATTGGACTGAGGCCGGTACCCGGAAGTGAGGCTGACCATAACTCCCAGTTTCTCCATGAACGCCCTCCACACTGTGACGTGAATTGGGGCCCACGGTCGGAGACGATGTCCTCCGGAAGGCCATAGTGCCGGAACACCTGCTAGAACAGTGCCCCAGTGACCTGGAGAGCTGTGGGGAGACCAGAGAGAGGGAAAAACAGCCATAGTTTTGAAAATCTGTCCACAACCACCAGAATGGTGGGGAATCCGTCAGAAGAGGGGAGATCGGTAACAAAGTCAATGGACAGATGAGACCAGGGACACTGAGGCACGGGAAGGGGAAGGAGCTTCCCTGCTGGAGCATGCTGGGGGGGACTTAGTTTGAACACATACAGAACAGGAGTTGATGTAACGAATAACATCATGCACCTAGGTGGGCAGCCAATACTTCTCGGAGAGAGATTGAATAGTATGGGTTCCAGAATTTCCATCGGCGACTAGTTTGTGCCCAGGTCAATATCAAATCAAAATCAAATCAAACTTATTTATATAGCCCTTCGTACATCAGCTGATATCTCAAAGTGCTGTACAGAAACCCAGCCTAAAACCCCAAACAGCAAGCAATGCAGGTGTAGAAGCACCTTGGCTAGGAAAAACTCCCTAGAAAGGCCAAAACCTAGGAAGAAACCTAGAGAGGAACCAGGCTATGTGGGGTGGCCAGTCCTCTTCTGGCTGTGCCGGGTGGAGATTATAACAGAACATGGCCAAGATGTTCAAAAGTTCATAAATGACCAGCATGGTCCAATAATAATAAGGCAGAACAGTTGAAACTGGAGCAGCAGCACGGCTAGGTGGACTGGGGACAGCAAGGAGTCATCATGTCAGGTAATCCTGAGGCATGGTCTTAGGGCTCAGGTCCTCCGAGAGAGAGAAAGAGAGAAAGAGAGAATTAGAGAGAGCACACTTGAATTTACACAGGACTCCGAATAGGACGTGAGAAGTATTCCAGATATAACAAACTGGCCCTATCCCCCCGACACATAAACTACTGCAGCATAAATACTGGAGACAGGAGGGGTCAGGAGACACTGTGGCCCCATCCGAGGACACCCCCGGACAGGGCAAAACAGGAAGGATATAACCCCACCCACTTTGCCAAAGCACTGCCTCCACACCACTAGAGGGATATCTTCAACCACCAACGTACCATCCTGAGACAAGGCTGAGTATAGCCCACAAAGATCTCCGCCACGGCACAACCCAGGGGGCGCCACAGGGATGATCACATCAGTGACTCAACCCACTCAGGTGATGCACCCCTCCCAGGGACGGTATGAGAGAGCCCCAGTAAGCCAGTGACTCAGCCCCTGTAATAGGGTTAGAGGCAGAGAATCCCAGTGGAAAGAGGGGAACCGGCCAGGCAGAAACAGCAAGGGCGGTTCGTTGCTCCAGAGCCTTTCCGTTCACCTTCCCACTCCTGGGCCAGACTACACTCAATCATATGACCCACTGAAGAGATGAGTCTTCAGTAAAGACTTAAAGGTTGAGACCAAGTTTGCGTCTCTGACATGGGTAGGCAGACCGTTCCATTGAGCTCTATAGGAGAAAGCCCTGCCTCCAGCTGTTTAGAAATTCTAGGGACAATGAGGAGGCCTGCGTCTTGTGACCATAGCGTACGTGTAGGTATGTACGGCAGGACCAAATCAGAGAGATAGGTAGGAGCAAGCCCATGTAATGCTTTGTAGGTTAGCAGTAAAACCTTGAAATCAGCCCTTGCTTTGACAGGAAGCCAGTGTAGGGAGGCTAGCACTGGAGTAATATGAGTCACGCCCTTATCCCCGTGGGAACGTAGATGTGCTCAGGAGGACAGGTAGTGGTTGCTGGTTTCCGTTCCAGAGCCGTTTCTGGTTTCTGTTTTGAATGTCCACATCTACGTCCCAGATTACAGGGGATACTAGATGAGATGGAACAGGAAAGCAGATCCTCTGGCATTCGGGTGACCAGTCTCAAAGAAAACCTTTAATATCACACTACGCCGTCATGGATGAAAATCCTGCAGCGCACGCAAGGTCCCCCTGCTCAAGCCAGCGCATGTCCAGGCCCATCTGAAGTCTGCCAATGACCATCTGAATGATCCAGAGGAGGAATGGGAGAAGGTCATGTGGTCTGATGAGACAAAAATAGAGCTTTTTGGTCTAAACTCCACTCACCGTGTTTTGAGGAAGAAGAAGGATGAGTACAACCCCAAGAACACCATCCCAACCGTGAAGCATGGAGGTGGAAACATCATTCTTTGGGGATGCTTTTATGGAAAGGGGTCAGGACGACTGCACCATATTGAGGTGAGGATGGATGGGGCCATGTATCGCAAGATCTTGGCCAACAACCTCCTTCCCTCAGTAAGAGCATTGAAGATGGGTCATGGCTGGGTCTTCCAGCATGGCAATGACCCAAAACACACAGGCAGGGCAACTAAGGAGTGGCTCCGTAAGAAGCATCCCAAGGTCCTGGAGTTTCCTAGACAGTCTCCAGACCTGAACCCAATAGAAAATCTTTGGAGGGAGCTGAAAGTCCATATTGCTCAGCCCCGAAAACCTGAAGGATCTGGAGAAGGTCTGTATGGAGGAGTGGGCCAAAATCCCTGCTACGGTGTGTGCAAACCTGGTAAAGAACTACAGGAAACGTATAATCTCTGTAATTGCAAACAAAGGTTTCTGTACCAAATATTAACTTCTGCTTTTCTGATGTATCAAATACTTATGTCATGCAATAAAATGCTATAAAATTAATTACTTAAAAATCATACAATGTGATTTTCTGGATTTTTGTTTTAGATTCCGTCTCTCACAGTTGAGGTGTACCTATGATAAAAATGACAAACCTCTACATGCTTTGTAAGTAGGAAAACCTGCAAAATCAGCAATGTATCAAATACTTGTTCTCCCCACTGTATATACAAAAATAAAAACAAAGGACATCAAGGACAACCATAATCATAACAGCAATGCCAACTGTATATGTTTGTGTGCATGTCTGGCACTATTACATGTATGTGTGTGTTCTTGTATGCATTTATTTAAATGAGAGTGTGTATATGCATGTGTACAAACACCTCCACGACATCAGCCTCAGTGAAACTGGCCTTAGTTGTAAAAACACTGTCCCTCAGTGTCATTCAAACATACTTTATATTACGTTTTATTTAGTCTTTAAAAAAATACTTTAATCTTAGAATGATGGTCTCCCGCACAGCAACTCCACTCCCACTTGTCTCCAATTCCACATCCCAACCCTCAGCTTCCCTCAGCCCAACCCATCTATTTCTGCTGGCCTCACTCTTTGGGGTATTACGTAACACATATCTTTCAACTATGCTGTGATGTTTAACATACAATTTCAATCTAATCGAATCTACAGATTGCGAGTTGAAGATAAATACTTTTACTTGGATTATTAGTATATTAGTAATTGACTGACCTGGTATCTCCAAATCTCCTAACAGTACCATTTCTCGGGTCAATTTTAGATCACTGCTATGCATTTTCAGCCATTCCTGAACCTGAGACCAGAAACAGGCTACCTGAGTATAGACCAAAATATTTGGTCTATTGATTCTGTATCCTCACAACAAAATCTGCAGAGCTTTTATGATTTTATGCCCCAAATATTCCACATTTTGTTCGTGGTAATAATTGTATATAATAATTTTAGCTGATAAGCACGAAGTCTTGAATCTTGCATTGTTTTATATATCAACTCATACACCATGTACCATGGAACTGGTACATCAAAAGCTCTTCCCAAATATTTTGCAATATGTTTGGCACAGTTGTCAACATCCTGGTCCTCAAATGAAACTGGTATACCTTCTTATTTATGCTATTTTTTATTCCTCCGCCAGTTGAGATTCTTTATATTGGGCAGACAGACCAGTTCCCTACCTTCTCCTGCTGCCACATGCCTCCTGCCTCCTCCATTTTTGGGGTAATGCTGTAATCAATTTGTTGTAGAGTCAATAACAAAATACCCTTTAACATCTTTCCCATAAATACAGGTATTTTATCAACCAGCACATTTGAATTCAGCCATAATATTTGTTCTATCTTTTCAGGGGGATGAAATTGAAATTGTAGCCAGCTCTGCAATGCTTGTTTGAAAAAGAGAGACTTTGAAAAAGGCATAATTTTCAATGGATCGTAAATGAGACATGGCAATCTGTAAAGGCAAAAGGGCCAGTTTTAAACAATGGATGAGCTTATTTGGGAATTTAGGGTTCAAGTAAAACCTTTGAATAAGTGAAGCTTTTAAAAGAGAGGTTTAGTGCTATTATATTTAATAATCTCAACCCACCCAATTCATATTCATAGGCATGCTTTATTATGTCTGGTTTAGCGTCCCAGATCAAGTGAAATATTGTTTGTTCATATGATTTGAAAAATGAATCAGGAGTAGGCAGTGCCAAAAGTAAGTGAGTACACTGAGATATGACTAAGGAGTTAATCAGGGAAATGTTTCCATAAATAGACAGGTATTTACCTCTCCATGGTTGCTGGATTGTGTCTATTTTTACAAGTTTTCTATTGAAATTCATTGTGGAGAGCTTATTTATGTACTTATGTGATGTGAATACCAATATGTCTACTTCACTATCAGCCCATTTTATAGGTAAAATGCAGGGTAATGTAAAAGTTGTATTTTTTAAAGATCCAATACGTAATACTGTATGTACAATTATCATAATTTGATTTTTGTCCAGAGAGTACAGAAAAGGTATCTAGATCTTCAATGAGACATTGCAAGGATCTTGCTTGCGGACTTAATATAAAACTTGAGTCATCGGCATACATGGACACCTTTGCTTTTAAGCCCCTAATGCTGTTATTGGATTTGATTTTAATAGCTAGCATTTCGATGGCCATAACAAATAGATATGGTGACAGCAGACACCCTTGTTTAACTCCTCTTGACAATTCAAAACTCTGAGAAGTAGCCATTATTTACTATTTTACACCCGGGGTGGCTATAAATTATTTGAACCCATTTTTATAAGAGATTTACCGAAATTGAAAAAAATCCAGGCATGTATAAATGATAGCCAGTCTTTATCAAATGTCTTTTCAAAATCCGCTATAAATACCAGGCCTGGCTTCTTAGATGTTTCATGATGTTCTATTATTTCTAGTAGTTGTCGTATATTATCTCCAATGTATCATTCATGTAAAAAACCTGATTAGGATGAACAATACCTGGTAAAACTCTTTTAATTCTGAGTGCTATCCATTTTGCATCACAACATTGAAGTGTATGGGGCCTCCAGTTTTTTAGATAGACTGGGTCTTTATGTTTGCCATCTGGGTCTTGTTTTAACAATAGAAAAATCTGATCTTCCTGCTAAGTACCTGGCAGACTACCATTTCTATAGGAGTAGTTAAAACAATCTAACAATGTAGTGTTTAGTATATAAAAAAAGTATTGATATACTTCTACCGGTATGCCATCAAGCCCTGTGGTTTATCTAGACTGAAAGGATTTAATAGCCTCAAAAGTTAGTTCCTCCGTAATTTGGCCTTCGCACTGATGTTTCTGTACATTTGTTAATTTTCCATTTTTTTATTATTTGGAAAGAATTCCTTTCCATAATCCTCATTCAGTGGGAGAGGATGAGACGGAAAAGAAAACATCTGCCTAAAATAATTAGCTTCCTCTTTTAAAACATAATTCTGAGAATCAGATGACTCCGTCTTCAGTAACAAGTTTCTGCAAATTATTTTTGTTTGTGTTGCTGTATTGGAGATTCAGGAAGAATTTGGTGCATTTGTCTCCATATTCCGTCCAGTTTACTTTATTTTTGTCATATTTTACAGTAGATCGTTCTTGAATAAGTTCCTCAAGTTCTCTCCGTAGTATCATTTTTTTGCTATTCCTGTACTATTAGTTCATGGATTTCCCTTGTAGGTCTTGTCTCCAGCCAGAAACGGCTCTTTTATTATTGATGAAAATTGAATGACCTCTGAAGGTACATTTAAAGGTAACCCAAACAATAAGGAGATTTGCTGAACCTATATTATACTGGAAAAATACTGTTATAAAGTATTTTGTCTTATTTTTAACTAAGTTGTCCTCCAGTAAACTTTGATTAAAATTCCAATTTCCCCATCATGTGGAAAATCTATAAGAGTTGTGTGAATGCCAATTAGATGATGATCCGATCGCATTCTGTCTCCTATTAAAACTTTTTAAACCTTTGATGCAAGAGAGAAAGAGAAAAGAAAGTAGTCAAGACGACTAGTCTCCTCCATGTATGCATCACTAGGTCGTTTTTTATTTGTTTCCAAATATCCATTATTTCTAATTTCCTTAATAATCCACTCAAGGATCGGACACTTTTTTCAATTTTCGCCAAAAATAACATACCCAAATCTAATTGCCTGTAGCTCAGGACCTGAAGCAAGGACATGCATATTCTTGATACCATTTGAAAGGAAACACTTTGAAGTTTGTGGAAATGTGAAATTAATGTAGGAGAAAATAACACATTAGATCTGGTAAATGATAATACAAACAAAAACATGCATTTTTATATTTGAAATGCAAGAAAAAGACCATAATGTATTATTGCAGTTTGGGCGCAATTTAGATTTTGGCGACTCGATGCAAAGTTTCTGTAACGACATTCTTCGTTTGTCGAAAGAGAGTCGGACCGAAATGCAGCGTGTTTGTTACTCATGTTTATAGTGAAAACAAATTACGAAACTATACATGAAATAACGAATAAATACAAAACAACAAAACGGAACGTGAAACCTATTACAACCTGACTGGTGAAACTAACACAGAGACAGGAACAATCACCCACGAAATACAAAGCGAAACCCAGGCTACCTAAATACGGTTCCCAATCAGAGACAACGAGAATCACCTGACTCTGATTGAGAACCGCCTCAGGCAGCCAAACCTATGTAACACACACCCCTAATCAGCTACAATCCCAATAACTAAAAAAACCCACTAAGAATACAACAAACAATAAACCCATGTCACACCCTGGCCTGACTAACAAATTAACTAAAACACAAAATACTAAGACCAAGGCGTGACAGAACCCCCCCCCCCCTAAAGTGCGGACTCCCGAACGCACCTCAAAACCATAGGGAGGGTCCGGGTGGGCGTCCGTCCATGGTGGCGGTTCCGGCTCCGGACGTGGACCCCACTTCATAAATGTCATTGTTCCTCCCCTTCGCGTCCTGGGATGATCCACCCTCGCCGCCGACCATGGCCGAATAGTCCTCACCCAGAACCCTACATAACAGAGGAGCAGCTCGTGACTGAGGGGCAGCTCGGGAATGAGGCAGCTCGGGACTGAGGAGCAGCTCGAGACTGAGAGGCAGCTCGGGACTGAGGGGCAGCTCGGGACTGAGGGGCAGCTCGGGACTGAGGGGCAGCTCGGGACTGAGGGGCAGCCCGGGACTGAGGGGCAGCCCAGCACTGAGAGGCAGCCCAGCACTGAGAGGCAGCCCAGCACTGAGAGGCAGCCCAGTACTGAGATGAAGCCCAGCCAGGCAGTTGAATCCGGCAGATCCTGGCTGACTGGCGGATCCTGACTGACTATCAGATCTGGCAGATCCTGGCTGACTGGCGGATCCTGGCTGACCAGCGGATCCTGGCTGACTGGCTGATCCTGGCTGACTGGCGGATCCTGGCTGACTGGCGGATCCTGACTGACTATCAGATCTGGCAGATCCTGGCTGACTGGCGGATCCTGGCTGACCGGCGGATCCTGGCTGACTGGCTGATCCTGGCTGACTGGCGGATCCTGGCTGACTGGCAGATCCTGGCCGACTGGCGGATCCTGGCTGACTAGCAGATCTGGCAGATCCTGGCTGACTGGCAGATCCTGGCCGACTGGCGGATCCTGACTGACTATCAGATCTGGCAGATCCTGGCTGACTGGCGGATCCTGGCTGACTGGCGGATCCTGGCTGACCGGCTGATCCTGGTTGACTGACGGATCCTGGCTGACTGGCGGATCCTGGCTGACTAGCAGATCTGGAAGAGTCTGGTTGACTGGCAGATCTGGAAGAGTCTGGTTGACTGGCAGATCTGGAAGAGTCTGGCTAACTGGCAGATCTGGAAGAGTCTGGTTGACTGGCAGATCTGGAAGAGTCTGGCTGACTGGCAGATCTGGAAGAGTCTGGCTGACTGGCAGATCTGGAAGAGTCTGGCTGACTGGCAGATCTGGAAGAGTCTGACTGACTGGCAGATCTGGAAGAGTCTGGTTGACTGGCAGATCTGGAAGAGTCTGGCTGACTGGCAGATCTGGAAGAGTCTGGCTGACTGGCAGATCTGGAAGAGTCTGGCTGACTGGCAGATCTGGAAGAGTCTGTCTGACTGGCAGATCCTGGCAGACTGACCGTACTGGCTGCTTCATGCTGGCTGATGGCTCTGGCTGCTCCATGCTGACTGGCGGCTCTGGCTGCTCCATGCAGACTGGCAGCTCTGGCTGCTCCATGCAGACTGGCAGCTCCTTGCAGACTGGCAGCTCTAGCTGCTCCATGTAGACTGGCAGCTCCTTGCAGACTGGCAACTCTAGCTGCTCCAGGCAGACTGGCAGCTCTGGCTGCTCCATGCAGACTGGCAGCTCCTTGCAGACTGGCAGCTCTAGCTGCTCCATGCAGACTGGCAGCTCTGGCTGCTTCATGCAGACTGGCAGCTCCTTGCAGACTGGCAGCTCTAGCTGCTCCATGCAGACTGGCAGCTCCTTGCAGATTGGCAGCTCCTTGCAGACTGGCACCTCTAGCTGCTCCATGCAGACTGGCAGCTCCTTGCAGACTGGCAACTCCATGCAGACTGGCAACTCCATGCAGACTGGCAACTCCATGCAGACTGGCAACTCTGGCTGCTCCAAGCAGACTGACAGCTCTGGCTGCCCCATGCAGACTGACAGCTCTGGCTGCTCCATGCAAACTGGCAGCTCTAGCTGCTCCTTACAGGCAGGAGGCTCCGGCAGCGCTGTAGAGGAGGAAGGCTCTAGAACCGCTGAACAGGCGGGAGACTCCGACAGCGCAGGAGAGGGAGAAAGCGCTGGCTGCGCTGAACAGGCGAGGCGCACTGAAGGCCTGATGCGTGGTGCTGGCACTGGTGGTATTTGGCCGAGGACACGCACAGGAAGCCTAGTGCGGGGAACTGCTACCGGAGGGCTGGGGTGTGGAGGTGGTACTGGATAGAGGACAGTCACAGGAAGCCTGGTGCGGGGAGCTACCATCGAAGGACTAGTGTGTGAAGGGGGCACAGGATGGACTGGACCGTGAAGGTGTACTGGAGAGCCTGAGAGCAGGACTGGCATAGGACGTGCAAGGCTAGGTAGGTACACAGGAGGCTTAGTGCGTGAGGCTGGCACATTTTTCAGCCGACTAACACGCACCTCAGGACTAGTATGGAGCGCTGACCCAGGTGCCATTAAATCCCCGACACGCTCCGTCGGACGAATATTGTACCTAAAGCACCAAACTAGCAACTCCCTCATTAATTTCTCCTCCAATTTCCCCATTAACTCCTTCACAGTCTCTGCTTCGCTCACCTCCAACACCGATTCTGGTCTCCTCCTTGGCTCTTCACGATAAACAGGGAGAGTTGGCTCAGGTCTGTCTCCTGACTCAGCCACTCCCCCTCTGAGCCCCCCCCAAGAAATTTTTGGGGCTTCGCTCTGCGCCGCCGTGTCTTTTTTTTCGACTCCATTCTCCTATAGCCCTCTTCGCACTGCTCCAGCGAATCCCAGGCGGGCTCCGGCACTCTCTCTGGGTCGGCCGCCCACCTGTCTATTTCTTCCCACGTCGTAATATCCATACTGTACTCCATTCTGGGCTGCTCCTGTTTCCATCCACGTCGCCGTGCTGCCTCCTCATACCAGCGCCTCTCCGCTTCAGCCGCTTCTAGTTCCTCCTTAGTTCCTCACCAGGCTGAGCCCAGGGTCCTTTTCCTTCCAGCTCCTGTTTCCTCTTCGCCTGCTGCACCTTTGGGCGGCTACACTCCCCTGGTTTAGTCCAGGGTCCTCTCCCGTCAAGGATTTCCTCCCATGTCCAGAAATCCTTAATATGCGGCTCCTCTTTGGGCTGCTCCTCTTTGGGCTGCTCCTGCCTGTTGACACGCTGCTCGGTCCGTGTGTGGTGGGTGATTCTGTAACGACGTTCTTCGTTTGTCGAAAGAGAGTCGGACCGAAATGCAGCGTGTTTGTTACTCATGTTTATAGTGAAAACAAATAATGAAACTATACATGAAATAACGAATAAATACAAAACAACAAAACGGAACGTGAAACCTAATACAGCCTGACTGGTGAAACTAACACAGAGACAGGAACAATCACCCACGAAATGCAAAGCGAAACCCAGGCTACCTAAATACAGTTCCCAATCAGAGACAACGAGAATCACCTGACTCTGATTGAGAACCGCCTCAGGCAGCCAAACCTATGTAACACACACCCCTAATCAGCTACAATCCCAATAACTAAAAAACCCCACTAAGAATACAACAAACAATAAACCCATGTCACACCCTGGCCTGACTAACAAATTAACTAAAACACAAAATACTAAGACCAAGGCGTGACAGTTTCAGATTGATCCAGTGAAGCATATCAATAGTGGACAATATTTTGTATCAAGTCTGCCCAAATGTGCCGAATTGATACATTAACTAATTGGTACATAACTATAGAGAACATACAAAAATGGTATGGTAATACAAAATTTATGTTTACACAATCTCAAGACTATCATACATGATGGATCATCAGCTTATACACTAACTTTCACAAATCTAAACTCAGAAAAAAATGAAATTTTCCTCTCACTGTCAAATGCGTTTACTTTCAGCAAACTTAACATGTAAATATTTGTATGAACATAACAAGATTCAACAACTGAGACATAAACTGAAGAAGTTCCACTGACATGTGACAAACAGAAATGGACTGAACAGGGGGGGGTTCAAAAGTAACAGTTAGTATCTGGTGTGGCCACCAGCAGCATTAAGTACTGCAGTGCATCTCCTCCTCATTGACTGCACCAGATTTGCCAGTTCTTGCTGTGAGATGTTTCCCCACTCTTCCACCAAGGCACCTGAAAGTTTCCAGACATTTCTATCAGGGAATGGCCCTAGCCCTCACCCTCCGATCCAACAGGTCCCAGACGTGCTCAATGGGATTGAGATCCATATTCTTTGCTGGCCATGGCAGGACACTGACATTCCTGTCTTGCAGGAAGTCACGCACAGAACGAGCAATATTTTCCTGGTGGCATTGTCATGCTGGAGGGTCATGGCCGGATGAGCCTGCAGAAAGGGTACCACATGAGGGAGGGTGTCTTCCCTGTAATGCACAGTGTTGAGATTGCCTGAAATGACAACAAGCTCAGTCCGATGATGCTGTGACACACCACTCCAGATCATGAAGGATCCTCCACCTCCAAATTGATCCCGCTCCAGCGTACAGGCCTCGGTGTAATGCTCAATCCTTTGACGACAAATGCAAATATGACAATCACCCCTGGTGAAACAAAACCGCGACT
Source organism: Oncorhynchus masou masou (assembly GCF_036934945.1). Lineage (NCBI taxonomy): Eukaryota > Metazoa > Chordata > Actinopteri > Salmoniformes > Salmonidae > Oncorhynchus > Oncorhynchus masou. Next base: position 20,323,563 of record NC_088226.1, on the reverse strand, counting down.
CGTCATTGATGAGTACTTTTTGCCAGTCCTGTCTGGTCAAGCGACGGTGGGTTTGAGCCCACAGGCGACGTTGTTGCCGGTGATGTCTGGTGAGGACCTGCCTTTACAACAGGTCTACAAGCCCTCAGTCCAGCCTCTCTCAGCCTATTACGGACAGTCTGAATGCTGGAGGGATTGTGCGTTCCTAGTGTAACTCAGGAAGTTGTTGTTGCCGTCCTGTACCTGTCCTGCAGGTGTGATGTTCGGATGTACCAATCTTGTGAAGGTGTTGTTACACATGGTCTGCCACTGCGAGGAGCACTGTATTAGGCGTCTCAGGGTACAGTTCAGACAGTTCAGACAGGCGTCTCAGAACAGTTCAGTCGGTCTTAACCTCCAGGAAGGAGTTGTTGATGATGGATGGCTTGTTGGACCTCTACTGGGAAACAATATCGGAATTTTGTGTTCAGAACTGCAGGAGACCGGGGCAACCCATTAAAAACATGGCTGATGACTGCCCACAAACCAACAAGAGGCAAGGTACAACCAAGCACACACACACACAAGAACAGTGGTGCGCACCATAAGCCTACTGAAAGGGCGTTGGCTGTGCTTGTCTGGGACAGGAGGCACACTGCAATACCAGCCAAGCAAGGTTTGCCTCTGAAATGACATTCCTTCAAATGCAATACAATGTACAAATTCCTTTTTAGGTTTGCTACATTGTCAAGGATTGCAGCTCCACAACATTGCAATCAAAAATGGCATTCCACTGAATGATCCACCCAGACCCGATGAGCCCATGCCTGACAGGGAGTGTTTCCCACAACCCATAGCTCTGGCACTGAGGACAAGTGGCAATATCATAACTGAAACCATTGTATATGTTCTTCCAAATATTGTAATCAAATCGACAAGGAAAACACATTTGCATTGCACCAGAATTTATTGTCTCACATGTTTTTATCTTTGAAACTCTGCCTAGAAGGCCAGCATAGCCACTAATGTACTTGTCCTCTTGCTCAGTTGTGCACCAGGGCCTCCCACTATTCTTTCTATTCTGGTTAGAGCCAGTTTGCACTGTTCTGTGAAGGGAGTAGTACACAGCATTGTACGAGATCTTCAGTTTCTTGCAAATTTCTCACAAGGAATAGCCTTCATTTCTCAGAACAAGAATAGACTGAGAAGTTTCAGAAGAAAGTCTTTGTTTCTGGCCATTTTGAGCCTGTAATCGAACCCAAAAATGCTGATGCTCCAGATACCGAACTAGTCTAAAGAAGGCCAGTTATATTGCTTCTTTAATCAGGACAACAGTTTTCAGCTGTGCTAACATAATTGCAAAAGGGTTTTCTAATGATCAATTAGCCTTTTAAAATGATCAACTTGGATTAGCTAACACAAGATGCCATTGAAAAACAGGAGTGATGGTTGCTGATAATGGGCCTCTGTACACCTACAGTATATTACAAAAGTGAGTACACCCCTCACATTGTTGTAAATATTTGAGTATTTCTTTTCATGTGACAACACTGAATAAATTACACTTTGCTACAATGTAAAGTAGTGAGTCTACAGCTTGTATAACAGTGTACATTTGCTGTCCCCTCAAAATAACTCAACACACAGCCATTAATGTCTAAAGCGCTGGCAACAAAAGTGAGTACAGCCCTAAGTGAAAATGTCTCCTGTATGTAGATATTCCATCAAATTAATAAGCCGTTTCCAGCAACAATAGTCATTTACAACATAAACTACACCATTGTTGTCAACAATGTATTTCCGATCAATCACAAAAATGTGATTTTCCTTAAAAACAAGGACATTTAAGTGACCCCAAACTTTTGATCGGTTGTGTATATTTATCAAGAAAAATATATATTTATGTGATCCATGTCTGAATATGGTTGCAAAAATAAAGCTTGACAATTGATGATGTCTGGTATTCCTTCAAGGTCTGGGAGAGCGTCTTCAGTATCACCATCACAAATGATGCCAGACACTGGGGTCTCTCCAATTATGGTGCTAATGCACTGGTCCATAGCTGACAGTGAAGTCACACTGCCCTGGATCTTTTTTTGCATAAGCTTTGAAATCAAACCATTTCTTTATAATTTCTAACCTGCTCCCAAGCAATATTTTTTCTCTTATTTGTCAAGCCATTGCTGAGGGCTCCAAAAAGTATGGCTTGTTGTATTTCTGCGTCTTCTTTGATTTCTCCATGTTGGCGGACAGAAATTAGTGATATTTTTTGCAGCAATAAAGGGAGAGTTTGTGACCATATATGGTCATTTAGTGCGGTTCTTTATGTAAATGAAGTTTCACGTGCACTAGCACAGGGTTTTAGAACATGTCTAATTTATCAAGGCAAAATACCTACAGGTGTGTGTAAATAACGTGTAAGAGCAATTGATGAATACCAACTTTCTGTATTTGCTAACATTCAAAATGTTCTTCATACGAGTTCATTTAGAAGCTTTTCTACGCCACATTGATAAATGAGGGCCCAGGAGCCAAGTTGATTTGGATAGACTCCTTCATTTCTGTAGAGTATCTTTCCAGAAGGTGTCAAAGTTATCTATAAAAGTGATTCCAGCAGAGCTACAGTATTGTTTTAGCCAGATGTGTAATGCCGGTAGCCTTCTGAATCTTTCACACCGGCGGCCCAACGAGGGTACTGGACCTGAAATGATTGGCCGTTTTTTTAGTTGTCTTTTAACGTATAAATCTGGCATAAACTAAATAGCTATTACGGCAGCAGTTGCTTTTTATGTTTTGGTTAATAACATCAACCACAGGGGTCTGGCTGTTAGAGTTGGAGGCCTGGTTCTTATTTTACTGTGATTATTGTGTGTGACGCAACACAGAGTGCCTGGACAAAGCCCTTAGCCATGGTACGTTGGCCATATACCACAAACCCCCCGAGATGCCTTCTGCTATTATAAACTGGTTACCAATGTAATAGAGCAGTAAAAATGCATGTTCTGTCATACCAATGGTATACAGAGTGAATTTCCACGGCTGTCAGAAAATCAGCATTCAAGGCTCGAACCAGCCAGTTCATAATGTGGATTCTATAACTATGGGCCTTCAGACACAACTCAAAGTAAGGGCAATTTCACCCAAATATAGATTTTGCCTCTACTATCCCTTTTAGCTGGTTTAGAGTACCTACCTCCTACCTGTCAACCTTGACCTCCCCTTGCCCAGTGCACTACTAGTGTCAATTAGCTATTTTGAATAAACCAGACTGGACACTGTGCGTTGTCTGGTTTAACCAGGCTATCAAAGAGTTACCAGGCTAAGGCAGCCATGTGGAGAATATCAATGCAAGGACACACTATGCCAAGATATTTACCAGACCAGCCATCTAGCCATTAGAGGCCATCCCTGTGTCTCACAGCAGATTTTGTAAATAAAATCTGGCATAAACTAAATAGGTATTATGGCAGCAGTTGCTTTTTATGTTTTGGTTAATAAAATCAACCCCGGGAGTCTGGCTGTTAGAGTTGGAGGCCTGGTTCATATTATACTGTGACTATTATCCCTAAACTGACTGTGAAATCGATGTTTCGTTTCTTGCCTTAGTTTTTCCTCTCAAAGTCAAACCATGCCAAACCGTGCTTCTCTGTAAACAAATGCAGATGTTTTCCTGTGATAAGCATCCGCTGTCTCAAAGTAAAGCAGACAGCATTAAATTGACTGATTTACTTTTTATTATTACATTTAACATGCAAGGTTGACTACTTCAAAGAAGAAAATTAATTTAGTGAAATTTAATTTTGAAAGTGTCACGTCCACTCCCGCTGCTCCCCTCCGGGGTTCGACGTCGTCGGTTTACTAACCACCTTCCCAGGCAACCATCTTTACAAGCACCTGGCACCCATCATTACGCGCACATGTGTCTCATCATGAGACACATCGGGACTCCATCACTTCACTGATTACCTCCCCTATATCTGTCACCTCTTTTGGTCCATTCCCCAGGTATTATTAACTGTGTTTCATGCCTATACGCTACTCGTGGTTCTTGTATTGGGCTATGTTCCATTTATTATTAAACTCGCCACCTGCTCTTGCATTCTGACTCCCAATGTATATGTTACAGAATACTGCGTCAACAAATGGAAGCAGCAGGTACAGTGGTTCCTCCTGTAAAAGTTGGGTCATACTGCAGCACACGTGGTTGCTGCGTGGCTGCTACAGAATTCTATGGCATGTTATTTAATTGTCAGCTTGTTGCTACTAATGCTAGGTAGTGTTGGTTTGACCACCAGAGGGCATCTTTGAGAAGCATTTGACAGTCTTCAATATTGGCTGTACTAAAATCCTTTTTTTGTAAGAACCTGGTATATGGGATTGATTAATAAATGTAGCTTAATTTGATTATTATTGTCTCTATTCCAAGAAAAAAAGCCTCGGTTTCAGTTCGGAAAATATGGCGTTGTACAATGTGACCGGTCGGGAGTAGGCTACAGTACTAAGAGCATAACATTTCCACACCCTAATTGTAGTCTAACCAATACCCAAACGGTGATTCAGTGAAAAGAAAAATAATTTACTTATCTATCAAGACCAGTCCGCATGCTTGTCTGCTGAAACAGTTGACCACATGCCAGTAGGCTATTGCTTCATATCCTATTGCTTCTTACTTCAATGTGCTTTAAATGCCACAATGTCACAAATAATTGAACATACACCATTTTTAAAACTCTAATGCTTTACTATTTAATAATTTCTGCCCTCTGAATTCATATTCATTATATAAATATGCCCATCTGCACCTTGCTATTGGGGGTGCGCCGTGCGGCCATGCCTTATGGGGAAAGAGGGGATGGAGCCGGTCGGGCGCAACCCAGGTGACATAGAGATGAGGGGATCCGAGCTAGGGCGAGAGTCAAGCCTCCTGGCCCAGAACCCCACTCTGAGGGAAGGTAGAAGTTCAATAAAAATAAATAAGTCCTACACCTCTTAACAGCACATTACTCAACATTAGTGAGATTCATGTCGCCTACGTTAGGCCGAAAGTATATCTAAAAATATATGTTTCAATGGTTGGAGAAACAGATGCCTCACAAGTCCTCAACTGGCAGCTTAAAAAAAATAGTACCTTCAAGGCACCAGTCTCAACGTCAACAGTGAAGACGTGACTCCGGGATGCTGGCATCTAGGCAGAGTTCCTCTGTCCAGTGCTCATCTTAATATTTTATTTTTTTGGCCAGTCTAAGATATGGCTTTTTCTTTGATATTGGCCTCCCACTCTTTCTATTCTGGTTGGAGCCAGTTTGCAATGTTCTGTGTAGGGAATAGTACACAGCGTTGTATGAGATCTTCTGTTTCTTGGCAATTTCTCGCATGGAATAGCCTTCATTTCTCAGAACAAGTATTGACTGACAAGTTTCAGAATGAAGTACTTTGTTTCTGGTCATTTTGAGCCTGTAATCGAACCCACAAATGCTGATGCTCCAGATACTCAACTAGTCTAAAGAATGCCAGTGTTATTGCTTCTTTAAGCAGAACAACAGTTTTCAGCTGTGCTAACATAATTGCAAAATGGTTTTCTATTGAACAATTAGCCTTCTAAAATCATAAACTTGGATTAGCTAACACAACATGCCATTGGAACACAGGAGTGATGGTTGCTGATAATGGGCCTCTTGTACGCCTATGTAGATATTCCATTAAAAATCAGCATTTTCCAGCTACAATAGTCATTTACAACGTTAACAATGTCTACACTGTATTTCTGACCAATGTTATGTTATTTTAATGGACAAAAAAAATGATTTTCTTTCAAAAACAAGGACATTTCTATGTGACCCCAAACCTTTGAACAGTAGTGTATAAAAACATTCCACTTTGACAATATGGGGTATTGTGTATGCCAGTGACACAAATCTCAATGTTATCCATTTTAAATTCAGTCTGTAACAACAAAATGTAGAAAAGGTCAAGGGGGGTGATACTTTTTTTGAATACTTTCTGAAGGCACTGTATACAGATACTGTACATGCGACCTTTGAGCAAAATTGTATGATATGTTTGGAAATAAGCTATTGGAAGTATGTCAGGAAATGTCAGCATGTCTGTTACGTTTAACTCAAATACATTTACTTTCCAAAGAGCCTCTCCGCATCCAAATAACTACTGTTCAGCTGAGAGGAGGAAGTTAGACAGAGGTCAAATTGTGTGTGTGTGTGTGTGTGTGTGTGTGTGTGTGTGTGTGTGTGTGTGTGTGTGTGTGTGTGTGTGTGTGTGTGTGTGTGTGTGTGTGTGTGTGTGTGTGTGTGTGTGTGTGTGTGTGTGTGTGTGTGTGTGTGTGTGTGAATAAATCAGTCAGAGGATACCGGGGTAGCCCTTCTGAGGTGTCTAAACAGATTAGGGGTTGAGATGAGGAGTTGGTGGCCCAAGGAATCATTCACCAGACACAGTGGGTGATGGCAGGGACAGAAGCTTGCCTGGAGTGTCCAGCAAGCAGGCAGTCACCACAGTTAAAGATCCCTTTCATCCCTGTTTTAACAGTTCCTCCAACAAGGGAGACTGTAGCTTTGTCAGTTTTAACTACTAAGGAAAACTGTAGCTCCATCAGTTTTAACTACTAAGGAAATCTGTAGCTCGGTCAGTTTTAACTACTAAGGAAGACTGTAGCTTGGTCAGTTTTAACTGCTTTGCATCCCTTTCCCCTCCAATTATTGGATTTCCTTAAGTGCTCTCTCTTTAACGGCATGTACAGCCTTACCATATTATCAAGAGCCCACTTCACGCTTAAGCCAAATGGGATTATTTTCTGTTTGTCCAGACCCAAGGTACATTTTTTGAACAGTAGGGAACGCTGTAGCCGTGACACTGAGGGACGAGTAATTAAAGGGATAGTTCAGTGTTTTTAGGAAGTTTCTGCTTGCAATGCAGCATCGCTGACATCGGGCCAGCTGTTTACATTCATGAATTTGGGCAATGCTATATATGCTAGCTCCTGGCTGTGGCCAAGGCAGCAGCTAATCTTCCTGGGGTCCAAACATATTAAAGCACTTACATTACATTAAGTCAAAAGATAAAACATTACATCAAAACAATACATCAAATAACATTATTACACTACATATATAATACAAAATGTTTGATACCACTATACAACAATGTCACAATGCATGCTTTTGTGTGAGTCTCTTCACAGTACCGTACAGCTCGGTGAAGTCAATCTCTCTTCCACTTTTAGCCATGAGAGATTGACATGCATGTCATTAAATGTTAGCTCTCAGTGTACTTTTAAGGGCCAGCTGTGCTGCCCTGTTCTGAGCCAACTGCAATTGTCCTAAGTCCTTCTTTGTGGCACCTGACCACACTACTGAACAGTAGTCTAGGTGCGACAACTAGGGCCTGTAGGACCTGCCTTGTTTATAGTGTTGTTAAGAAGGCAGAGCACTGCTTTATTACGGACATACTTCTCCCCATCTTAGCTACTGTTGTATCAATATGTTTTGACCATGACAGTTTACAATCCAGGGTTACTCCAAGCAGTTTACCTCAATTTGCTCAATTTCAACATTATTTATTATGAGACGTAGTTGCGGTTTAGGGTTTAGATGAACGATTTGTCCCAAATACAATGCTTTTAGTTTTAGAAATATTTAGGACTAACTTATTCCTTGCTACCCACACTCTTTGTTTAGTTTGCAGTCAAGTGTTGCTGACGTGCATAGTGTTGAGTCATCCACATACTGTACATGGACACACTGGTGTTACTCAAACGCATGTTGTTAGTAAAGATTGAAAAAGTAAGGGGCCTAAAACGCTACCTTGGGTAATAATCACCACTTCATTAAGTCAGGATTCGTATTTGACTCAGCCATGCCTCCTTGCCCGTCCAACATTTCCTCATCTCCCACCCCTTCTAATGTGACTATCCCTGATGCTTCAAATCAAATCAAATCAAATGTATTTGTATAGCCCTTCATACATCAGCTGATATCTCAAAGTGCTGTACAAAAACCCAGCCTAAAACCCCAAACAGCAAGCAGCACGGCCAGGTGGACTGGGGACAGCAAGGAGTCATCATGTCAGGTCGTCCTGGGGCATGGTCCTAGGGCTCAGGTCCTCCGAGAGAGAGAAAGAAAGAGAATTAGAGAGAGCATATGTGGGGTGGCCAGTCCTCTTCCGGCTGTGCCGGGTGGAGATTATAACAGAACATGACCAAGATGTTCATAAATGACCAGCATGGTCGAATAATAATAAGGTAGAACAGTTGAAAATGGAGCAGCAGCACGGCCAGGTGGACTGGGGACAGCAAGGAGTCATCATATCAGGTAGTCCTGGGGCATGGTCCTAGGGCTCAGGTCCTCCGAAAGAGAGAAGGAGAGAATTAGAGAACGCACACTTAGATTCACACAGGACACCGAATTGGACAGGAGAAGTACTCCAGATATAACAAACTGACCCCAGCCCCCCGACACATAAACTACTGCAGCATAAATACTGGAGGCTGAGACAGGAGGGGTCAGGAGACACTGTGGCCCCATCCGAGGACACCCCCGGACAGGGCCAAACAGGAAGGATATAACTACACCCACTTTGCCAAAGCACAGCCCCCACACCACTAGAGGGAATTCTTCAACCACCAACTTACCATCCTGAGACAAAGCTGAGTATAGCCCGCAAAGATCTCCGCCATGGCACAACCCAAGGGGGGGTGCCAACCCAGACAGGATGACCACATCAGTGAATCAACCCACTCAGGTGACGCACCCCTTCCAGGGACGACATGAGAGAGCCCCAGTAAGCCAGTGACTCAGCCCCTGTAATAGGGTTAGAGGCAGAGAATCCCAGTGGAAAGAGGGGAACCGGCCAGGCAGAGACAGCAAGGGTGGTTCGTTGCTCCAGAGCCTTTCCGTTCACCTTCCCACTCCTGGGCCAGACTCAAAGAAGTTCATGAATTTATCACTGCTAAAGTGAAAGTCATCCTCTCTTGGGGAATGCTGCTTTTTAGTTAGCTTTGCGACAGTATCAAAAAGGAATTTCAGATTGTTCTTATTTTCCTCAATTAAGTTAGAAAAATAGGATGATCGAGCAGCAGTAAGGGCTCTTCGGTACTGCACGGTACTGTCTTTCCAAGCTAGACGGAAGACTTCCAGTTTGGTGTGGCGCCATTTCCGTTCCAATTTTCTGGAAGCTTGCTTCAGAGCTCGGGTATTTTCTGTGTACCAGGGAGCTAGTTTCTTATGAGAAATGTTTTTAGTTTTTAGGGGTGCAACTGCATCTAGGGTATTGCGCAAGGTTAAATTGAGTTCCTCAGATCGGTGGTTAACTGATTTTTGTCCTCTGGTGTCATTGGGTAGACAGAGGGAATCTGGAAGGACATCAAGGAATCTTTGTGTTGTCTGTGAATTCATAGCACGACTTTTGATGTTCCTTGGTTGGGGTCTGAGCAGATTATTTGTTGCAATTGCAAACGTAATAAAATGGTGGTCCGATAGTCCAGGATTATGAGGATGATGCTTCTCCCTCTTTTTTCCCCTGTCCCACTACAAAGTTTCTCCCTGCAGGCAATCACTGAGTCTGAGGTGCTAAAGGAGCTCCTTAAACTGGACCCCAAATAAACACCTGGGTCAAATGGTTTCGACCCTTTCTTCTTTAAGGTTGCTGTCCATATCATCGCCAAGCCTGTCTCTCCTTTCTGGGGATGTTCCCATTGCATGGAAAGCAGCCACAGTTTGTCCTTTATTTAAAAGGGGGAGATCAAACTGATCCAAACTGCTATAGGCACATTTCTATTTTGCCCTGTTTTTCAAAAGTGTTGGAAAAACGTTTTAATAATCAACTACCTGGCTTTCTTGATGTCTATAGTATTCTCTCGGGTATGCAATCTGGTTTCCGCTCAGGTTATGGATGTGTAACTGCAACCTTAAAGGTCCCAAAGATGTCACCATTGCCCTTGATTCTAAGCAATATTGTGCTGCTATTTTTATTGACTTGGCCAAAGCTTTTGATAAGGTAGACCACTCCATTCTTGTCAGCCGGCTAAGGCGTATTGGTGTCTCTGAGGGGTTGTTGGCCTGATTTGCTAACTACCTCTCTCAAAGGGTGCAGTGTATAAAGTCAGAAAATCTGCTGTCTCAGCCACTGCCTGTCACCAAGGGAGTACCCCAAGGCTCGATCATAGGCCCCACACTCTTCTCAATTTACATCAATAACATAGCTTAGGCATTAGGAAGCTCTCTCATCCATTTATATGCAGATGATGCAGTCTTATACTCAGCTGTCCCCTCCCCAGATTTTGTGTGAAATGTTCTACAACAAAGCTTTCTTAGTGTCCAACAAGCTTTCTCTACCCTTAACCTTGTTCTGAACAACTCCAAAACAATGCTCATGTGGTTTGGTAAGAAGAATACCCCTCTCCCCACTGGTGTGATTACTACCTCCTGAGGGTTTCGAGCTTGAGGTAGTCACCTCATACAAGTACTTGGAAGAATGGCTAGATGGTGCACTGTCCTTCTCTCAGCTCATATCAAAGCTGCAGGCTAAAGTTAACTCTAGACTTGGTTTCTTCTATAGTAATCTCTCCTCTTTCACCCCAGCTGCCAAACTAACCCTGATTCAGATGACCATCCTACCCATCAGCAGGTAAGGGTGCTCTCGAGTGGCTAGACGTTCTTTACCATTCGGCCATCACATTTGCCACCAATGCTCCTTATAGGACGCATCACTTGCACTCTATACTCCTCTAAACTGGTCATCTCTGTATACCCATTGCAAGACCCACTGGTTGATGCTTATTTATTAAACCCTCTTAGGCCTCACTCCCCCCTATCTGAGATGTCTACTGCAGCCCTCGTCCTCAACACCCGTTCTGCCAGTCACATTCTGTTAAAGGTTCCCAAAACACACACATCCCTGGGTCACTCCTCTTTTCAGTTAGCTGCAGCTAGCGACTGGAACGAGCTGCAACAAACACTCAAACTGGACAGTTTTATCACCAATCTCTTCATTCAAAGACTCAATCATGGACACTCTTACTGACAGTTGTGGCTGCTGTGTGTGATGTATTGTTGTCTCTACCTTCTTGACCTTTGTGCTGTTGACTGTGCCCAATAATGCTTGTTCCATGTTTTGTGCTGCTACCATGTTATGTTGCTACCATGCTGTGTTATCATGTGTTGCTGCCTTGCTATGTTGTTGTCTTAGGTCTTTATGTAGTGTTGTGTTGTGTGTTTTGTCCTGTATTTATTCATTTTTGTTTAATCCCAGGCCCCCGTCCCCGCAGGAGGCCTTTTGGTAGGCCGTCATTGTAAATAAGAATTTGTTCTTAACTGACTTGCCTTGTTAAATAAAGGTTAAATAAATACATTTAAAAATCATGTTTGCGAATGACACACAGTAGTAGGCCTGATAGCCTACAGGGAGGTGAGGGTGCCAGGAAAAAAAACTCTCCCTCAAAGTTAAGAAAGTGAAGGACCTGAACGTGGACTTCAGGAGACAGCAGAGGGAGCACGCCCTATGCACATTGATGGGATCGTAGTGGAGAAGGTGAAGCGCTTCAAGTTCCTCAGCATACATTACGATTTTCAAATCGCACAAAAAATCAAACGCCCATCAAAATAAAGTTATCATTTAAAACAGTTGAAATGTTTACAAATTAGATTTGCTTAAATTAAATTAACGGATTATACTGCTATTATGTCTTGCTATAATTTTTTGCAGTTCTAATTTAGTGCCTTATTGCAAACAGGATGCATGCTTTGGAGTATTTTTAATCTCTATAGGCTTCCTATTTTCACTCTGTCATTTAGGTTATTATTGTGGAGAAACTACAATGTTGTTGATATGAGTTTTCTCCTATCACAGGTATTAAACTCCATTAACGCTGTGTAATGGTTTTAAAGTCACCATTTAATGACGTTTGTTTGTCCCGTTATGTTCAGAAATCCACAGGAATTAGCGGTCACAACAATGCAGACGGAAATTCCAATTAGTCTTCATAATGTCCACAGAAACATGTCAAACATTTTTTATAATCATTCCTCAGGTAGTTTTTAAAATATATACATTCGATAATATATCAACCGACTGTCTAGGTTTTTCAATAACAGCGGGAGGAACAATGGCGGCTTTACTCTGTTGTGCAAAAACTCGCTCTGGGAGCCCCCACCTATCCACTTACACAATGTGATCTTTCACGCTCATTTTTCAAAATAGGAATCTGGTTGTTAATAAACAGCTCAGCCATGTGCTTCTTGTCAGTAATAACCACATCAACATTAAGGGACATGGAGGAGGGTTTATTCTCCAGGTTTTTAACCGTTTTGCAGAACTTCTAGGGGTTAGACCCACAGAGAGAGAACTGAGTGCACTTAGCCCGAGTGCACTTATTTCTAGTTTGCCAGAACGATAGCCAGTCAGCTTGAGTATGCGTGTGCCGAGCCTTTCACCAAATGCAATTCTTGAGGTGGAGTAACTCTGCAATATCACGGTCGAACCAGGGGCTGAACCTGTTTCCAATTGTCACTTTATGGGGGAGTGTTTGTTAACAATACCACTGAAATATAAAAAAAAGAAGGTCAAAACTGATTCTATACCATTTTACAGAGGCCAGTTCATGAAGGAAGGCTTGCTCATTAAAGTTTTTTAGCAAGCGTCTATGACAGGTCGTTTCACTGAGCAGCCATTACGAACACAGGCTGAAAAACAGGGATCACTAAGGTATTACAGAAAACACCAGACTGATACCTATCAGGATTATTTGTGAGGATAGTAGCCTTTTCTTGATGTTTGGAGTCATACCTTGTGGGATTGGTGATAATCTGAGAAAGATTTAAGGAGTTCCATTGCTTTAGGACTTGGTCAGGTGGTTTAAGCATGTCCCAGTTTAGGTCACCTAGCAGGACAAATTCAGACTTAGTGTAAGGGGCCAGGAGAGAGTTTAGGGCAGGTAGGGTACATGCCGGTGCTGATGGATGACAATAGCACCCAGCAAAAGTCAACAAAGAGCTATTTGAAAGTTTAATGCTTAAAACCAGCAAATCAAATTGTTTGGGGACAGACTTGGTGGAGACAACCGAGCACTGAAGGTGATCCTTGGTGAAGATTGCCACTCCCCCACCTTTGGAAGATCTGTCTTACCTAATAAGGTTATAACCAGAAAGGTTAACATCAGTATTCAAAACACTATCTTAACCATGTCTCAGTAATGACCAACACATCTGAATTGGAGCTGTGAACCCACACTTTCAATTTATTAATTTTACTTAATAGGTTTCTTGTGTTAACGTGCAGAAAACCCAGGCTTTTACGAGAGCAGAAATCAGGGGAGCAGATATCAGAGCACAAGTCAGAATTGGGGCTAGCAACAGTGTGTACAAGTACATTTCCAGATATCATCAACAGTAATGCAATCAAGGCACGGCAGAGGACAGGGGGAGCTCTGCAGTGCTGGTTTAGGACATCTGAATGTCCATCAGATGGCAACAAGATCATATTGTACAGCAATTTCATCAGGTAACATGAATACAAAGCCAGCGAGAGACCAAATGTCTGTGTAACCAACAGAGAGTCATTGTCCTGAGTGTGGGGACAAACAATCTGTCCCAAGTTTGGGTAAAGAAAGTTTGTAGTCAACAAAGTATGCAGGAGTCAAATAGCAAAATTCAAAAGAAAAAAAGTGATCATTGAGTTGATGCCACGCAGTCATGGGTGAACAGGGTGTACACATTCTTGTAATGTACTGTGCCTTCAGAAAGCATTGATACCCATTGACTTACTAAACATTTTGTGTTACAGCCTGAATTTCAACAAACATTTCACAAATAATAAAAAAAAAGGGAAAACATGATTTTATAAAATGTTGCACATTGATTGAAAATTAAATACAGAAATGTCTTATTTAAATAAGTATTAAAACCCTTGATAATACATGTAAGAAATACAGCTGCAAGTCTTTTTGGGTAAGTTTAAGAGCTCTGCACACCTGGATTTTACAATATGTGCCAATTATTTTTACAATTCTTCAAGTTCTGTCAAGTTAGTTGTTGATCATTGCTACACGGCCATTTTCAAGTGTTGCTGTAGAGTTTCAAGCACATTTGAGTCAAAACTGTAACAAAGCCACTCAGTTACATTTAATGTTGTCTTGGTAAGAAACTAGTGTATATTTGGCCTAGATTTCTAGATTATTGTCCTGCTAAAAACTGAATTTGTCTCCCAGTGTGTGTTGGAAAGAAGACTGAAACAGGTTTTCCTCTAAGAATTTGCCATTTCTTTTTATCAAAACAAACTCTCTAGTCTTTGCAGATGACAAGCATACCCATAACATGATGCAGCCACCACCATGCTTGAAAATATGAAAAGTGGTACTCAGTGACATATTGTATTTGCCCCAAACACACTGTAACATATTATTCAGGACAAAGTGTATTTCTTTGGTATGCAGTATGTCTTAATGTGGCATGTTTTATAATATTTTTATTCTGTACAGACTTCCTTCTTTTCAGTCTGCCATTTAGGTTAGTATTGTGGAGTAACTATAATGTTGCCTCATCCTAGGTTCTCATATCACAACCATTACACTCTGTAACAGTTATAAAATCACCATTGGCCCCCCTGAGCAGTTTATTTCCTCTCTGGCAACTGAGTTAGGAAGGACACTTGTATATTTGTAATGACTGGGTGTATTGATACGCCATTCAGCCTAATTAATAATGTTACCATGCTCAAATGGATATTCAGCTTCAGCTTTTTTCTTTTTTTTCCTTTTACATATCTACCAATCAGTGCCCTTCTTTGAGAGGCATTAAACAACTTCCCTGTTCTTTGTGGTTGAATCTATGCTTGAAATTCACTACTTTATTGAGAGACCTTACAGATAATAGTATGTGTGGGGTACAGAGATGATGTTGTCATTCAAAAAGTATGTTAACCACTATTATTGAACACAGAATGAGTCCATGCAACTTAACAAAAGAACTTAAGCACATTTTACTCCTGAATGTATTGAGGCTTGCCATAACAAAATGGTTGAATAATTATTGACTCAAGACATTTCAGATTTTCTTTTATTAATTACAAAAATGTCCTACAAACAATATTCCACTTTGACATTATGGGGTATTGAGTGAAGATCAGTGACACAAAATCAAAGTTGAATCCATTTTAAAGTCAACAAAACAAAACGTGGAAAAAGTAAAAGGGTGTGAATACTTTCTGAAGACACTGTATTTTAAGCTACCTTCTGAATCTGATTAAGAGGTGTAATGTTTGTATAATTTATCACCCAGTGTCAGAGCCCACCCTGGGACTGAACCTCCCATGGGAATACCAAAATGGAGGATAATTAACAGCCTGCCTCCAGCCAACGGGTCAGCCATTTTATTCACCTCGCACACAGTCAGTCTGTGCTCCAAATGCTACCCTACAGTATATAGTGCACTACCTTTGACCAGAGCCCTGCCTCTCTTTCCTGAGGAATGCAGGAGAAGTATATTAGATCTCCAAAGTTGCTTATTCACAGTGATTAATTACCAGTTTAATGAAAAAAGTGGGCTCCGAGACAATTTGTCATGATATCCTTTATAGAGTTGACTCTTCCTGGAGGAAGTAAATCTATTTAAGGGACGCAGAAACTCATTTGTTGTGATACCCAATCCTCTCTTGTGGTTGTCTTGTGTTATGAAGGCAGTGGTAAAGATAACTTAATGGAGGTGTTTTAACGTTTCACGGTAATAGGTCTGATTGTGACATGTGGGTGGTCACCAGTCTGTGTTTAAAACCACCGAGACATGATCTGAATTCCAATGAGAGGAAAATTAGACGATGTTTAGAGGGTCAAAGGGGGCATTTGAAATGAGAAAAAAAATCATCAGCATACAATTTCCAAGGGGTCGTTATGAGTTGATTAGAGATACAGTAATTGATCTTTCATCAGCTAAACAGTAAGTGTAAACAGCAGCTTTCCTACTTCCTTTTGACATCCATCTCCTTAAAGATGATTATATTTTCTCAATGAAGATCGAAAGACGATAAAGATAATCAAGGTACTGAAGCTCAAATATATTCACTCTCAGGCACATAATGTGCATGTTACTGCTGACATATTACTAATCTTCTACTCTGAGTGTGAGTGCCTTCTGAGCTCAACTAATTTACACACCAGCCACCTACAAGCCTTGAATCAGACCCTCACCCTGTTTCTCTGTTCCTAAGTGGCTACATGGTGAAACATCCCCCATCCACTGCTGTTGGCACATTTCCACTGCAGTCAGCCATCCTATCACCTCCATCACATCAGCCATGTCAGCTCAACCACCACAAAAATGAGAGATGAAAATGGTAAATAAACCCCAGCCCATTTGCCTGGAAGAATTTGACTATTTCACGAGGCCATAAACAAAGACAGTGGCTAGCTCTCTACACTATCTCAAATGCTGCTTTACTCCAGTGAACCTATCAGTGATGTCAGGCTGCAATTGGTCTGTGAGCTGTGGACAACAGAGCAGAGCAGGCCAGTTCTGATGCTGGATGCTGGAAGCGTTCCTAGGTGGGAGAGGAGCCAAAAGTGGCATCTCAATGACAAACACAAGGCCATCTGCTTAGCCTCGCTATGTGCAGAATAAGATGTGAAAATCACTTTAGAATCGCTGGAAGAAGAGAGCACTCTGGGAAATAAAGTACAGGAACTGACAAAAGTCATGTCAATAGCCATAACCCCTCTAACGTTGTGATAATGCTGCTCTCACTACACTGGAAGTTAATAGGAAGATGACTTTTAGATCGTGAAAACGTCTATCATACATGTCAGATTTCAATACTGGTCAATGTCATAATGCGGGATGTTGTCTTCTCTCGAATGAGCCATTGATCATATTTTAGCAATATCCCTACCTCAAGAAATGTGTAATTCAACAGAGGGTCCACCACATTTCTCCTATTTTTCTGCCTCTTCAGTCCAGGGTGCATTGCATGGTGTAGTTGCGAACGTCAAACTCTCTCTGCGAAGCACACAATCTTCAGATTGATCATGAAGAGATTGTAAAACAAACTGCACTAAGCTTCTTCAGGCTAGCGTCTATTTTTCTCCACTTCCTGTCTGCTTGTTACTCAGGCCCAGAAGCCAGGATATGCACATAATTGGTACCATTGGATAGAAACACGTTGACGTTTGTAGAAATGTTAAAATAATGTATGAGACTATAACAATTGATATGGTAGCCAAAATTCTAAAGAAAAACCAACCGGAAAAACATTTTTTTTGAGAGCCCATGCTCTTTCAATGGAAAGCTATGGGTCCTATGCAATTTCAGCTCCCAGATTGCAATCCCTATGGCTTCCACTAGATGTCAACAGATTTTGTTCAAGGTTTCAGGCTGGTTTCAGGCTTGCAAATTTGACATACATATTTTCCTGTGAAATATTATAGTTTAATTACATTTTAGGGTACCTGAGGATTAAATAGAAACATATTTTGACTTGTTTTAACAAGGTTTTTGGATTCCTTTCTCTGCACGTTGAAAGAGTGGATTACTCAAATCGATAGCTAGCTACTTCACATGCTGATATTGACTTTGGTATTATAGCTAGCCAGCCCAGAGAGCATTGCATTGTGGGTTTTGTAGTCGACTTGAGCTGCAATAGATTTCCACAACGATTTTCACTTTGCTACCAACCTTATAACAAAATTAAACATTTGTTCAAATAATGTTCTCACATAGTGTTATTTAACACTGCAAGTTATAGCAATTATTGCTTTTGGGTGGATTCTTCCTTTAATATGTCAGCCATTTTCAAAGTTTCCAATGATTATTATGTGAAAGCATTATTATTATTATCATCATCGTCAACGAAAGCCATGACAGAGTGCACACAAAGAATGGACTAGATTCAGTGTGTATGTGCTTATGTAGGTGATGTCATATTGAAAAGTAAAGTGTTTTGAAAGAAACACTGGCCTTGTGTTCAAGTTTAAATAGAGTAAACAATTGAGACAACGCAAGGGTTGAAAATGTGAACTGTTTATTAAACAGTAATTCTCTTTTCATTAGTTTCTCTCTTTCCATTATTTTCTCAGTTAATTTTTTTCTCCCTCTCAATAACTTCGCTGTCTGCCCAAGAGTGATGCTGTTGAATTCCTCACCCATAAGTTAATGTAGTCACAATAAAATAACATTCACTGGAGTTGATTTCAAGAATGTCCATGTGACATTGTCTGACAACTTGACAAGTGTCAACACATTCTTTCCGCAAATCACGTGACAATTTATGTGAGAAAACTCACTGCAGATCAGGGATGATAGCTGTACCTTTCAAACCCTGTTACTTGAGTCTTGTCTACAGTTTTCCAAGACCACAAGTATTTTTCCTCCCTTTCGACAGGCAGGGAAAACACATGGTTATGGAAAAGGGATATTCTGATGAAAACATTGATCCTCTTTGGCTTGGCCCCACTTAAAATCTGTCAATTCTAATTTAAAAGAACATGGCTGTCCTTGCGGTGACAATATTGTGGCATGTGTGAAGTTATAATCATTTAAAATCAGTCTCTGGGTAGGAATTCTGAATGTTGGCCGTGGGTGTTCTGACACCATACTTTACTTTCGATCAAGTATCAAGTATCAAGTGCTTAGATAAAGTATATACTGTTATATATTTCTCTGTGCCAACAAACCTAAAATAGCAAAAGACTGGCAAGATGTCAAAAAAGATTTTCCTTTATGATCCAAGTGAATAATGCACTGTGGGAAAATAAAAAATGGCAGCTCAGTGAAGGTCTCTGAACATGCCATAAATACATTATGGTAATGTATCTCGAAGATACAATATTCCCACTGTTTTGTATTTAGGGCAAATGCCTCTCAATGGAAATATTTCCACGTATGGGCACGAACCGTGACTGTTTTTCCCACATCTAAAAATGGTGAATAGTAGCAGATTCGCTGCCGGGCATCTATGGACAGACAATGAATGAAGCCAATATTAAAACAACTTCCATATTGTTTTAAATCTGCAAATGAAAGACATAAAAGAGATCAAAACTCCCATTGCACAACATTACAGTTGGGCACATAAAAGTTAGAAGCGGCAGTTAGCGAGGCAGTATGAAATGGCTTGCCCACGGGTTTGGAAAAGAGAGAATGTTGTTGATTATGCTGTCAGCACATAGCTTACAACTGAGACCATGTTCAACTGGAAGTTTGAATCCCTTTGTTCAAGAATAACTTTTTTTGTAGTGAAAAGAGAAAGCATCTCTAGGCACACAACTGTCGACCTCCACTGAGAGATGGACAAAAAAACATGCTCAGAGTAATGGAAAAAGCATGTTTCTGAGGACATCTGTAATAGGTTGAGATTAAGAACCTTGAAGAACTCACTCATTCGTTTTGCTCGTTGACTTTATCGTAGTTTGTGTGTGTGAGATTCATGCAGACGCAGTATGGCAATGAGAGAATGAACAATCACAAAGGAGAGAAGTTGATTTGAGATGAACAGTGCGAAGCAGCCTCGCTGATCGGTCTGGGCACAGGGCCTTGACTGTAATGCTGTGACTAGCACTGGGCAGCAGCCTCAGCCAAAATGCCCAAACTCATCCAAAACTCTGACCCGGACAGCAGTAGGCTGGAAAACAGAATCAAAATCAATGTTAAAGGACAATTACAACTAAATTGACCTCTAACATTGCCATAAAATGAACTTAAAGTTACCAGATACTAGTATGTGATGAGACAGATGATTGTTGTTGTGAGAAAGTTTAATCCATTGTTAGACCTTTGATCAGAGCGACTTCAAACACTGCACATAGCTAATCAAGTTTTCACAACTCATTTGATATATTTCGTAAACAGCTTGTACACAAGGGACAGGTAGCATGACGGTGAGCAAATTAACCAAGTGTTTCCACTGTTTAAAGGGGCAATGCAATCCCCAGTTGCCACATCCATTCTTTCACTTATAAATGAATTATACTTACCCATTGATTCTTGAATAATATAACATACATGCCTCATGAGCTTATTGGTAATTTATTCAAACAATTATCTTTATTTAAAATCGATTAATTATTGCATATAATATGCACCGTCTATTTAATGTTCTTTATTCTGCCCACTCAACTCTACAGCCAGAGGTCGTCATCTCTCTTGATGCTGTAAAATGCTTTCGACCGGGTTGAGTGGGAATATCTATTTATGGTACTAGAAAGATTTGGGTTTAGCCCGTCATTCCTTTCCTGGATTAAAATTTTGCACTCACCCCCAGTCGCAACAACAATGTTACCTCCAGCTACTTCCCTCTCCACAGGGGGGCCAGACAGGGTTGCTGTTTATCTCCTTTCCTATTTGATATGGCTATTGAGCCTCTTGCTATCGCCCTGTGGGCGGAGGAGAGGTTTAAGGGGCAACATAACTCACAAGGTGTCGTTACACGCAGACGATCGTCTTTTATACATCTCTAACCCTGTGGAGTCTATGCCCTCTCTTTTAGACATGCTACAAGGATTTGGGACATCTCTGGTTATAAGTTAAACCTAATTAAAAGTTTGCTCCTCCCCATGAATCAGTTAGCAGAAGGAATTGGGTATGCCAATTTCCCATTTAAGGTGGCGCATCAGGTCTTTAATTATTTGGGGATTAAGGTCACATGCTCATTTAAGGCTCTGTTTAAACATAACTGTTGTCTCTTCCCATTTCATTAGCAGGTAACATTGAATTTTGTTAAGATGACTGTACTACCTAGGTTTTTGTACTTATTCCAAATTATTCCCATTTTTCCCCAAGTCGACTGGACAGCTACATTTCCAACTTCATTTGGAATAAGTCAAATCCACGAATGAGAAAGGTATATCTAGAAAGACCTAAGCCCACAGGCAGGCTGGGCCTTCCCAATTGTTTTACACTACTACTGGGGAGAAAATATTTCTAAATGTGTTTATTGGGTTTCTACATTTGAAAGCAAGGATGGCCCAACTTGGGGCATCATGGAGTTACAGTCAAGCCTTCCAAATTTTCTGGTCTCGCTCCTGTCCTCCCCAATGCCCATGTTTTGAACCCCATTGTTAAGAACTCCCTTAACTCCCTTCTGGTCCCAATTCCGAAATCACTTTACCCTTAAACGAGCAAGTGGCTTCTCTCCATTAACATCTAATCATCTCTTCCCAGCGTCGCATATTGACACTGCATTCCAGTTCTGACATTGGAACGGTCTGGTGTTATTTGGGACCCATTTGTTGATAACACATTAGTCTCATTCGATACTCTGAGGGTTAACCATAACATTCCCAATACCCACTTTCTTTAGATATCTACAAACTCGCAGCTTTGCCAAAAAAAAAACATTTCCTTTCATTTCCACTCAAGCCTACTAAGTGTCCAGTCGAGAGGTGCTTAGATCTTTATCCCTTGTCTGAAGGGCACAATCTCCAGATTATACGACATAATACAGAACATTAATCCGCCGTCCTTTGCAAATACAAAATCTGTATGGGAGCAAGACATGGCGGCGAGCTACCCGATGATACATGGCAACAAAGTATTGAGCGTATCAACATGTCAACGTTTTGCACAAGGGCTTATTCAGTTCAAGGATTTGCACCGTCTTCATTACTCAAATGACAGATTGGCAAAAAATATACCCAAATGTTGACCCCAAGTGTTTGAGATGCCACTAGAGTCCAGCGACTGTGGGACACATGTTTTGGTCATGCCAATCTTTGAGTGGCCTCTGGGACCTCATTTTTGAGGCATTCTCACATATGTGCAACACAACTGTTAGCCCCAACACCGTCACTGCCATTTTTGGGGTATTTCCCCTCGACCAGAATGTTACCACGCATTAGCCTCGCTGCTAGCTCGCCGCCTTGTCCTCTTTCACTGGAAGTCTGCAAAGCCGCCCTCCTTTATGCAGTGGGTTAAGGAGGTGATGTGATCTCTGCCTCTGGAGAAGGTTAGGTACACTGTGTATGGGTCCCAACAAAAGTTTGACTTCAACTGGTCCCCATTAATACAATATTTGGAAAGCCTGTCTTTTACTTAGTGTAACTTGCATATCTTGGTAAGCAGTCATGTCCGTTCTAGTGGCCATTATTGCTGATAATCTTTGTAAATCACTGTTTTTGTTTCTATTACTGTATGTTCTTTTCCTATTTAATTACTTTTATAGATGCCTTGGTGGGTGGGTGGTTTGGAGGGAGGGGATGGGATGGATGGGAGAATGAGGGGTTGGGATTGTACTGTTTTTGTTGTTATCTGAATCTATGAATAGAGTTTGTTTTTATAATAAAGATGATCTACCAAAATGAAGACAAAACACTGCAGAAATATTATTATTATGATGTAGAAGAACAGTGTACATGCAGTGGTGAAAGTACTTAAGTAGTACTTTATAATATTTTTACTTCAGTAATTTTTGGTGGTATCTGTACTATTTATATTTTAGACAACTTCACTACGTTCCTAAAGGAAATGATGTCCTTTTTACTCCATACATTTTCCTTGAAACCCAAAAGTACATTTTGAATGCTTAGCAGGACAGGAAAAGTCCAATTCAGGGACTTAAAGATTTTTTTTACTTAACCTTTATTTAACTTGGCAAGTCAGTTTAAGTAAAAATTCTTATTTACAATGACAGCCTACTGGGGAACAATGGGTTATGCCTTGTTCAGCAGCAGAACAACATCATTTAACCTTGTCAGCTCAGGGATTTGATCCAGCAACTTTTCAGTGACTGGCCCAATGCACTAACCACTAGGCTACCTTTTCACCCCTAGAACATTCCAGGCTAGTCATACTGCCTCTTATCTGGCGGACTCACTGAACATATACGCCTCGTTTGTAAATTATGTCTGATTGTTGGAGTGTGCCCCTGACTTTCCATACATTTAAAAAACTAGAAAATGGTTCCATCTGGTCTGTTTATATAAGGAAATTGAAATGATTTATACTTTTGATACTTAAGCATATTCATATTCTTACATTTACATGTGATACTTAAGTATATCTTTTTTTAAATATTTCTTTAACTGAAGTAGTATTTCACTGGGTGACTTTTACATTTTAAAAGACGTAATTACAAACGTAAGAAATGTATTTTACATCTCGATTACACTACAAGTTCACATGTCTTGCTGTGCAGGAAAATCCCTGCAACAACAGCGTAATCAAATTAAGAAACTGCATCTGTTGTCCCCTCATCTGAAATAATTAACTAAAAGTAACAATGAGCTAATTGCCAATATCATGCTGGTTCTGTAGCTCAATTTGGCACATTCCATAATACAAAATAATATTTATTTGCAACAGTTAGCCGGCTTGCTTGTAAAGTGGCTAATTAAAGTAGCCTATATTTTTCCCAGCTAGCTAACAAACAGGGATAGCATTTTAATACAACTTTATTTATCATGTGACTTTGACTTCATACTTTTGAATTAAATAAATCAACTTTGCCTGTGGTAACTGTGGTGGTGAATAAATTGATACATGTCTTTTCTTTCTTTTTTTGTTCCATACTCATTCACATTCATTCCCAGGTGTTAACAATTGGATTTCTTCATGCTCAATGATTTTCAGCTCTGACTTTGACTT
Source organism: Oncorhynchus masou masou (assembly GCF_036934945.1). Classification (NCBI taxonomy): domain Eukaryota; kingdom Metazoa; phylum Chordata; class Actinopteri; order Salmoniformes; family Salmonidae; genus Oncorhynchus; species Oncorhynchus masou. The sequence goes on along the minus strand of NC_088226.1, from coordinate 20,300,035 downwards.
CATACTTTTGAATTAAATAAATCAACTCTTGCCTGTCTCTAACTGTGGTCTCTGAATAAATTGATACATGTCTTTTCTTTCTTTTTCTCTCTCTCTCTTCTCTCTCTCTCTTCATTCTCTCTCTCTCTTCTCTCTCTCTCTCTCTCTCTCTCTCTCTCTCTCTCTCTTTTCTCTCTCTCTCTCTCTCTCTCTCTCTCTCTCTCTCTCTCTCTCTCTCTCTCTCTCTCTCTCTCTCTCTCTCTCTCTCTCAGGTCTTAACTCTCTCTTTCTTCTCTCTCTCTCTCTCTTTTCTCTCTCTCTCTCAGAGACTCTCTCTCTCTCTCTCTCTCTCTCTCTCTCTCTCTCTCTCTCTCTCTCTCTCTCTCTCTCTCTCTCTCTCTCTCTCTCTCTCTCTCTCTCTCTCTCTCTCTCTCTCTCTCTCTCTCTCTCTCTCTCTCTCTCTCTCTCTCTCTCTCTCTCTCTCTCTCTCTCTCTCTCTCTCTCTCTCTCTCTCTCTCTCTCTCTCTCTCTCTCTCTCTCTCTCAAAACATGCCATCTACTTCCTTTCAGACATTCAGAGATCATAGCTGGTACTCTGGATGCCGCTCAGTCAGCCCCGTAAATGGCATGGCCATGTCTCATATTATCATTGCGTTAAATTGATCTTGCTGCATTTAGCCCCATTTACTGTACGGGCAGATGCCGGACAGGAGAAGCAGGTACGGGGAGTCAGACATTTACTCGGGAACAGACATAGAACAAGACAGGAACAGCGTCAGCACACGGGTAATACGGACATATGACAAACAATACAGCAGCGGGGAACAGAGCTGGGGAACTGACAAATATAGGGGCGGTAATAAACAGGTGATTGAGTGAGTCCAGGTGAGTCCAATGTCGCTGAAGCGCGTGACGAGGGAGGCAGGTGTGCGTAAATGGTGACAGGAATGTGTAATGCAGGGTAGCCTGGTGCCAGGGGGGAAGAGGGCGCCAGGGGGGAAGAGGGCGCCAGGGGGCAGGGAGCGCCAGGGGTGGGGGAAGAGGGCGCCAGGGGGCGCCAGGGGGGAAGAGGGCGCCAGGGAAGAGGGCGCAGGGGCATGGGGGCGCCAGGGGAAAATGGGAACAAAGGGCGCCAGGGGGCCAAAAGGGCGCCAGGGGGAAAAGGGCGCCAGGGGGCGCTAGGGGGGAAGAGGGCGCCAGAGGGCGCCAGGGGGGAAGAGGGCGCCAGGGGGGAAGAGCGGGAGCAGGCGTGACATTTACAGCATATATTATCAGGATAATTTCTCCTTGATTTCCTTTTTCACACGGACATCTAGTTCTTTGATCCCCTACAGAGAGGGAACAGAAACCTCATCTGACATCAACTACTTGGATCAAAGCAGAGCATGTTGAAGTTTTGAAATACTACCGTGATAAATTCAACCTGACACGTTGGCGCCTGCAGCCCTTTGCAACTCTTTAATCCACATTTAAGGATTTTGGTGCCGATAAAATTGTTAAACTTTGGGTGATGAGTAATGTTCTTTGACACTTTGGAATGGAGAGATTTTTACCCATGAACAGCTTGAAGTTGGAAGCCATTTAACCTCTAAAATACCAAACAAAAGGAGGACAGGAGGTCTAGGTTGAAGATACAGGTACAACCGCGTATTCTAATGCAGAAGCTTTAGGAAATAAAGAGACCAGTGCCATTACTAACTTGCATCGCTGGTGACTTTGACTAGAATTCTTCCTACTTTATGCAAATAGTTATGGGATAATAGAATCCTCTTTTCCTAACCTGGGTATATTCAACCTAGCAGAAGGTGTGGCCCAAAAATGTATTTAAAAAATCTATGCTAAAATGCATGTAATTCCTTAATGTATTCTAGAGATGCATATACATACTGTACACTGAGTACACCATAAATTGGGAACCCCTTCCTAATATTGAGTTGCACCCCCCACCTCTACAGTGGATGTTTAGCAGTGTTATGTGGTGTTTGTAATTAAGTGGGAATATACCACAACTTGGAAAAATCCACTTACAGTTGAAGTCGGATGTTTACATACACTTAGGTTAGAGTCATTAAAACTAGTTTTAATATCTTGCTAAACTATAGTTTTGGCAAGTCCGTTAGGACATCTACTTTGTGCATGACACAATTGTTTACAGACAGCTTATTTCACTTATCACTTTCACTTATCACAATAATTCACTGTATCATAATTCCAGTGGGTCAGAAGTTTACATACACTCATTTGAGTGTGCCTTTAAACAGCTTGGAAAATTCCAGAATATGTCATGGCTTTAGAAGCTTCTGATAGGCTAATTGACGTCACGTGAGTCAATTGGAGGTGTACCTGTGGATGTATTTCTAGGCCTACCTTCAAACTCGGTGCCTCTTTGCTTGACATCATGGGAAAGTCAAAAGACATCAGCCAAGACCTCAGAAAAAAAATGTAGACCTCCACAAGTCTGGTTCATCCTTGGAAGCAATTTCCAAACGCCTGAAGGTACCACGTCGATCTGTACAAACAATAGTACGCAGGTATAAACACCATGGGACCACGCAGCCGTCATACCGCTCAGGAAGGAGACGCATTCTGTCTCCGAGAGATGAATGTACTTTGGTGCGAAAAGTAAAAATCAATCCCAGTACAACAGCAAAGGACCTTACAAACGTATCTATATCCACAGTAAAACGAGCCCGATATCGACATAACCTGAAAGGCCGGTCAGCAAGGAAGAAGCCACTGCTCCAAAACCACCATAAAAACGCCAGACTACGGTTTGCAACTGCACATGGGGAAAAAGATCATACTTTTTGAAGAAATGTCCTCTGGTCCTCTGATGAAACAAAAATAGAACTGTTTAGCCATAATGACCATAGTTATGTTTGGAGGAAAAAGGGAGAGGCTTGCAAGCTGAAGAACACCAACCCAACCGTGAAGCACGTGGATGGGAGCATCATGTTGTGGGGTGCTTTGCTGCAGGAGGGACTGGTGCACTTCACAAAATAGATGGCATCATGGGGAATGAATATTATGCGGATATATTCAAGCACCGTCTCAAGACATCAGTCAGGAAGTTAGAGTTGGTCGCAAATGGGTCTTCCAAATGGACAATGACCCCAAGCATACTTCCAAAGTTGTGGAAAATGGCTTAAGGACAACAAAGTCAAGGTATTGGAGTGGCCATCACAAAGCCTTGACCTGTATCCAATAGAACATTTGTGGGCAGAACTGAAAAAGCGAGCAAGGAGGCCTCCACACCTGACTCAGTGACACCAGCTCTGTCAGGAGGAATGGGCCAAAATTCACCCAACTTATTGTGGGAAGCTTGTGGAAGGGTTCCTGAAGCATTTGACCCAAGTTAAACAATTTAAGGGCAATGCTACCAAATATTTATTGTGTGTATGTAAACTTCTTTGCCGCTGGGAATGTGATGAAAGAAATACAAGCTTGAATAAATAATTCTCTCTACTATTATTCTAACATTTCACATTCTTAAAATAAAGTTGTGATCCTAACTGGCCTAAGGAATTTTTACAAGGATTAAATGTCAGGAATTGTGAATAACTGAGTTTAATGTATTTGGCTAAGGTGTATGTAGGTGTTTGACTTCAACTGTAGATGGCCCTCCGTCTGGTAATTACTACTTAAATCAGCCATTAATCCCCTTGTGACAGTGGGAATAGAAGCTTGTTTTGTGCAACAAGGATGGGCAATTGAATGCAAGATTCACAAAAAACGTCAATTGTTAAACATTTCTAACTTGTCCATGAGTAACAGTGTTAACATGTTATGCTCAACACGCTCAGTTTACCACAAAAAAAAAGAAAATAGCCAAAAAGAGTAAAACCAGCTCACCTGGATTTACACTGTTTTAACTACTAGATGTTCAATGTTTATTTTGAAATAGATATTTGAAAAATAATAGTATCACCATATTTAAAATGAAAGTTCAGTTCAAACAGGGTTGACCTTAAAATGAGGGACAGACATAAATCACTATTTCGCATGAAATAATTAATAATCTTCAGAAATAACTGTCAAAGCAAGAACATAACTAGGACTTTACAATGTTGAGAACGTGGGAGTATTTTGGGGGGTTAGTGTTTTAAAATATTCCTCGAAGTCACAACGTGCACAGAAAGACATGTCAAATTGCTGAATTGTCACTTTGGCAAGTCTTTATTCATATTGAAAATCAAATGTATTGAGTTCTCCATGTGATCTATACATAAGGGCACTTCATTTCAAAAACAGGCAATATTGGTGCATCATTTCCACTTAACATATCAAAGGCACTCATTTCATGGAATGACCTAGTACATGTTAAGTTCTTCCCATTGGATGTTGGTTGCAATTCTCGCGTCAAGTTCGCTTGTTTATTTGTCATATTATGCACATGAAAGACATGGATTCACTACATGACCGATAATGTATCATGTTTGTAGTATTTTTTGTTGTTGTCATTTAAATGCATGTTACTGTTTTTGGTATCTGTCAAGTACAATTAAAAAAGTATTTTGACAAAATATATTGTAGAGGTAGTAGCCTATTAGAAGACTTGGAGGCATGGCTTTTTTTTCTTTTTAGCCTCTGATTAGATGGATTGCCATGCCAGTTAATGGTGTTATTTGATTTAAGTTTAAGCTTGTACATTGCTAGTTCTGCAGTCTTAAAGATACATTATGCAGAAATTGTGCTGCCATTTTCTGGTTACTGAAATTCTAATAGGGCACCTAATATCAGTTTGTGACAAAACGATCAGTTATTGTGTAGAGAATCATAGTACCACCTAAACTGCTGTGAAATATATTATTCATAACAAACAAAAAAATGTATTTTCATCCTAAAGTAAAAGATGCAAAAACTACACTTTATAGGACACTGTCAAGGGGTGCATAACTGGTGTCATGAAGTCAAACGCAGGAGAGCAGAACTTGGTAAATAGCCGTAGGCGTTTAATGTACATAACTACCGGTATACAAAAATAACAAAACACATGGGCATGAAACCCGTATCGCAGCAGTGCATAAAGCACACGTACTTACAATAAACAATTCCCGACAAGAGCATGGGGGAAACAGAGGGAACATACAAAACATGTAATTAGGGAATTTGAAAACAGGTGAATGCGAAAACCATACAAAACAAGTGGAAAATAGATTGATGATGGCTAGAAGATTGGCGACGTCGACCGCCATCCTGATAGGTGGGCTCCTGTCATAATACATAAGTTTGACCTTTACGTTAAACCAGCATAGATCAATAGGTCAACATGAATCAATAAATAGGGCCAACAAATCATTTAGACACCTCAATCTGACTGCCCTGCTCATGTAGAATTCTGCCAGTCGCTCAATACTCCGATTATACATGGCTGTAAGTTCTGTATGTGTGTCCAGAAACCACCCACATATCATCAACAGTCTCATGACAGTAAATACTAAGAGTCTGAACACACAAACATAAACCATTTGCATTTCCATTACTCCATCCTCCGTTATTGACATGGACAAAGATCACTAGCTAAGTTTCCATCCAATTGGCAATAGATTTATGCAAATATTCAAAAATCCGCAAACATGTGCATTTTCCCATTTTCCATCAAATTGACTTGACCATCCGGTCACCAGAATAAGCCCCTCAATATTTATTCGAAAGGAGCATCAAGCTCATCATCTTTCACTTTCACCACCCTGTGAAGTTGTCTGTAGCCTAATCAACTGCATGCTTTCATGAGTCGTAGTGGGAGGACCACACAACATGTCATCGTGTGACTCCAAGAAACAGCGAGCCTGGAGAAGCTTATCTGATGCAGCAGGACAATAGGTCTGGGTAAATAGCAACGGACCAGGAAGAGAACCCGATGCAGAGATAAACAAGTCAATAGGCATCTGTCCCCATCAATACCTGAAACGTGACATTGAGTTGCAGTGTCGATGTGTCTCTGTCACCAGATCTCAACCCAATTAAACACTTATGAGAGATACTGGGTGGCGCCCGAAACAGCGTTTCCCCCACCATCAACAAAAAAACGAATTATAGAATTTCTCATGGAAGAATGGTGTCGTATCCCTCCAATAGAGTTCCAGACACTTGTAGAATCTATGTTCTGGCGGCTCCTGGTGGCCCATGGTCCAATTAAGACACTATGTTGGTGTTTCCTTTATTTTGGCAGTTTCCTGTAGTAACCCGATATTATAGCATGATAGGCTGTTTAGAAACCTTAATCCACTGAAGTAATTGATTCACCACAAATGTCATCTTAAAAACATGTGCACAATAATTTTTTCTTTAAACTGTGTTTGAGAGAGGATTTCAAATCCATTTATGAAATCAGTCCACAATTCTAAGTTGATTTTGTTTTGTGATCTGCTATTGATATAAAGCCTTTGTAAACAATGTATCACTTACAGTAGGGAAGGGCAAGTACGAGGGAGAAAAATGGTGAAGTACAATGGTGAATAACAATGATAATGAGCAAGAAAATGGTCAATGATTAAAGTGGATAAAATAAGATTAAGAATCCCTTATCTTTGTAAGGTGAGACAATTCCATTACTAAAGTGATGAGTTGGTCAGTGGACACCTATTCCAATGGGCTCGCTCTCACACAGAATAAATAGCTCTGTCGTATTATTGCACCATGACGGCTTTCCCTCCACACAGTTGTATCACCTGTGAAAAGACAAATTCCCCACCACTTTCAGCTACATCTGGTCTCCCATCCAAGGACCAACCCTAATTAGCTTCAGAGGCAAACCAGCAGTAGGATGCAGGGTGCTATGTTGCTGGAATGAATGTGCTGAAACCTACAACTGGGAAAACGTCAGTGAAACCAAAGACTAGGGTAACAACCAAAGATGGACAAGATTCTCACATGTGAAACTACTATTCACATGTGAGGTGAAAACATGTTGTTTTCTCCCCACGTGAAAAGGTGGTGTTAACATGTAAAACTCTAAATGTAATACACGTGAAATATGGTTTGACATGTCAAAACAGTGATTCCACATGTGAAACTCAGAACTGCCAACTCTCACACATTGGCCCTGAGACACACGCATTTGACTCACGTCTCAAGCTCTTACAGCACAACTTTTATATTTCACGCATTGAAAAGTAAAAAAAAACGTAAATTTTTCTAACTAATCCATTGTATAGTTAACTTTTCAACAGTGCTCCAAATCGTTTAGAAATCAGAGCACCTGCGCCTGCAATTTGACATCACGAGCAGAACCTGTTTCATTGTCCTGTTTTGCCACAGAACTGTGAACCGCAGCACATTGAAGCATATGATTGGTCTAGTTATGTAAGGGATCAAGGGGATTGGATGCATGTTTTAATGAAATGATCAGAGTGGCACTGAATGGGGAGAGAATGTTCTTCACAGAGTTTTTAAAATTATAAAATGAGCAGCACGGTAGTGCTGTTTTATGTACACTGTTGTCAACAAAATGAGTTTGCTGTTACTCCCATCCCTATTGCAGAATGCAGCCAATTGACAGCATGTACTAAAGTCGATTTATTCCACACTTGCATTAGCCCCTCGTTTGGTGATTGGCATTTAGGCTGTGACAACGAAAAGGCAGCAGACAGACCTACATCATGTTTTCATATTTGTACCTGTGAAATTAATTTTGTCAGAAAAGTTTCATTCTAGAGGGGGGGGGACTATGAATGGATTTATGTCATCTTGTCTTTACAAGATTTTATCTATTTACTTTATTTAGTCTGATTATTAATCTTTTATTTTCATTTTTTTAAACTTTTACCGTTTTTTTTGTGATATCCAAATTGATAGCTACAGTTTTGTCCCATTGCTCCAACTCCCATACAGACTCGGGAGAGGTGAAGGTCGAGAACCGTGCGTCCTCCAAAACCTAACCCTGCCAAGCCACACTGCTTCTTGACACACTGCTCGCTTAACCCGGAAGCCAGCCGCACCAATGTGTCAGAGGAAACACCGTACAACTGATGACTGAAGTCAGCTTGCAAGTGCCCGACCCACCGCAAGGAGTCACTAGAGCACAAGGACAAACCCTCCCCTAACCCAGACGACGCTGGGCCAATTGTGCACCGCCTTGTGTGTCCCCCAGTCACGGATGGCTGTGATACAGCCCAGGATCAAACCCGGGCCTTACCCTAAAATATAGGGTATTTACTCTGCTTGTCAGAAAGAACTACTGTTATTCCCCAAACATATTTTATTATTCCACTTATTCCCAATTTTGTCAGTATAATCATATACTTCAAATCTGATATGCCTACTTTGGTCTTTGAAAATGAATGATATGAGGCTAGGTATTAATGCAGCCATTCATAGACAGTTTTCAATAAGTCATACAAATAACCATTGAATATTAAATGCTCCAGGAATCAAATAGAATTTTTCCACATTTCACCATGAAATTAACATAGCAAATCTCTCTCCATGCTTGCTTCAAAAGCTGGAACTGTACACACGTGAACGCCCCAACAAAAATGATCCCCCCCTGTCGACAGCAACCCCACCCCAAAATATCTTCCTGCGGCCATGGGCCAGGTCAACTGTCTATAGAAGTTTCCTTGCCTATGTCCTCATCTGCCTCCTTGCCTTAGGCCCTGGATGAGGTGAAATGATTATATTTATCCATTATTCTTTCTTATCAGAATACAAGAGAGAGTTTCGAAGGATATTCAAAAAAAGCCTATTTATAAAGTAATTGAGGCAGGGTAGCCTAGTGGGGGTGGCAGGGTAGCCTAGTGGTTAGAGCGTTGGACTAGTAACCGGAAGGTTGCAAGTTCAAAACCCCCGAGCTGACAAGGTACAAATCTGTCGTTCTGCCCCTGAACAGGCAGTTAACCCACTGTTCCTAGGCCGTCATTGAAAATAAGAATTTGTTCTTAACTGACTTGCCTGGTTAAAAAAATGGTGTCACACCCTTGCCATAGAGAGGGTTTTATTCTCTATTTTGGTTAGGCCAGGGTGTGACTAGGGTGGGCATTCTAGTTTCTTTATTTCTATGTTTTGGCCGGGTATGGTTCTCAATCAGGGACAGCTGTCTATCGTTGTCTCTGATTGGGAATCATACTTAGGCAACCCTTTTCCCACGTGTTTTGTGGGTAGTTATTTTCTGTATAGTTTATGCACCTTACAGAACTGTTTTGGTTTTCACTCTTGTTTATTTTGTTCGAGTGGTTTGTGATCTAATAAAATCATGAACACTTACCACGCTGCGCTTTGGTCTGATCCTCATTGCGACGAGAGCCGTGACAGAACTACCCACCACCAAAGGACCACGCAGCGTGGCCAGGAGGAGCAGGGATCCTGGGCCCAGGAGAAGAGAGAGTGGAGGACCTCATGGGCATGGCAGGGGACAAGACCCTGCCATGGAAACAGCAAGGGAGGAATGGCGGCGATACCAGGAGTCACGGCAACGAGGCAAGCACGAGAGGCAGCTCAACAACAAAAAAATGTTTGGGGAGTGTGGCAGTCGGGGTTCAGACCTGAGCCAACTCCTCGTGCTTACGGTAGGGAGTGTGTTACTGGTCAGGCGTGGTACTGTTTATTTTGTTTGAGTGTTTTGTGATCTAATAAAATCATTTATGCTTACCACGCTGCGCTTTGGTCCGACCCTCATTACGACGAGAGCCGTGACAAATGGTCAGTTAAGAAATATAATCACATTTGATATACAGGTAGCTGCCAAAATAAAGGAAACAACATGGTGTCTTAATAGAGCATTGGGCTACCATGAGCCATCAGAAAAGCTTCAATATCCCCAAGCATTGAGTCTACAATTGTCTGGAACTCTACTGGGGGAATACGATACCATTCTTCCTCAAGAAATTCCCAGGTGCCACTCCAGATTATTCAATTGGGTTGAGAGCTGGTAACTGAGACGGCCACGGCATATGGTTTACATAGATTTCAAGCTCACCAAATCATTCAGTGACCACTGAATGATTTGTCATTCTGGAAGAGACCACGCCTATCTGGATAGAATTTATTCACCTTAGGTTGAAGGTGATCGCTCAGAATGGCTGTGTATTTATTGCCATTTAGCTTTCCCTCTAAGGGGATGAGAGGACCTAAACCATGCCAGGAAAATGAACCCCACACCATGAGAGCTGCCAGAACTCTAATTTACTCAATTGTTTCCATTATTTTGGCAGAAACCTGTATGTGCACACTATTTACCCCCAACCGATCATATGGTATTAAACGTGCTGGTCAAAACTAGTTTGAGTTTCCTAAAATCTTTGTTGCTAATGTGGTACTTTGTTTCTCTCAAAGACCCAGACTAGTGCAGTGCTCCATTTGAATCATTTTGTTCATTTACGATTGTCTTGCCATTTTTGTTACACTCTTGCGGCTGTGCAGCTGCATTTTTGAGAGATTATGTGCCAAATAGCTTTTGGGAAACTCACCTCAGAACATTTCCAGCATTGTTTTCACAAACCATTTTACAATCGGAGAAGACTTTTCCCCTACATAATGTTGGATGGGCTGAAGCATCTTATTTTCCCCTCATGAACCATTCAATTCACTGTGAAGGGAAGCAGTCATCATCCATTTTGGATATCAAACATAATCATGCATTTCTTCAGTGTAAAAGTCACAGGGAATGATACATTTAGCCATCTTGGTTGTCAACCAGCCAAGTAACAAAACATGCTAAAGTACCAATGGCTGAGACAGCACTCATATCGTTTGGCGACAGCACTCACATACGACTGTCTCAAGCACACTGTCAGAAGATACTGTATACTATAACCTAAAGGCATAACTGCGCAAGGTCGGTTGGATGGTTGCGGAAGATCGGTTAAAGATGTTAAACTCTATCATCCACTCCTCCCTTATCCCTTGAATTATTCATTGTCAATGTAATAAATCATATTTCCAAGAAATGGAAAGGAAATGGCAATATTGCGTATGCTTGTCGTCCATGATCAACCTTTCTGAACCTCTCTCAGAAACATATAATTGGATGAAAAGCAATTTTGACTCACTGATTTTCCTGAAAGGGTGAACTGATGCGAACAACATTGTACAGCACCATCCTATTATGATCTCTCACAGAGAGCAGGTTGGCAGACATTTCTTACCTTTTAATGTATCATAATCTTGTCAAAAACATATTTTAATTGGGGAGTCAGAACAATATAGTTTTGTGCACTGAAGCAAACGAAAGAAAGCAACTTGAGTCCAGGAAGCTTTTTCAAACTTTGTAAAGCTACACAAACAACATGATTTACTTACTAATTATGCTAAATTGTCATGGGGATGCTAGTAGAGGAAAACAGTTCACTTGAGTGCAGCTCTCAATTTTCTTTGTTTAAACCTTGACCATACAACTCATTACAAATGCTCAAAACAACTTAGTACAGTAGGAGTGAGAAGAAAACAACCAATCAATTGAGGAAGTCAATAATTGTGACTTAAAGAGGCGGCAGAGCCTCACTGACATCCCGACTTTCTCACCACAACTTCTGAGAAACGTACAAACAGTTCTGTTAAGAGCTACACTGGAGGGTTATTTTGCTTGTGTTGCCGGTTCCCGTTGCCAAATCCATGGAACTAATTCCCTCCTTCCCAATAGGAACGGAAACAGCCTCTCAGGTTATCATCGGCATCCCACCCTGACCATCTCCTCACCTCTGATTGAAAAACATCTTAGATAAAAGGAGAGAGTTCGATTCTGCCTTGAGGCTGGCATAGCTCCCCTAATAACAATTAGCAGGGAGGGTGGAGTGGAGTGGGTACAGAGAGATTAGTCAAGCCAGAGTCTGCAATTCAACTTTATTACACAGGCTCTCGGGAGCCGCTGTGTTTGAGGATACTGAGATTAAAATGTCGAAACAGCCTTTTCTACCCCAAGTAACTTTGGTGTTGGCTGTGGGGCTGGGGAATAAAGCTAGTGTGTGTGCGCGCATATGTGTGTCTAGCAATGTTAAAGCATCCGACAATTTAAGGTAAACCCTCCGGGTTACATTTTTGTGACCTGCTGACTACAGCCTTACCACGTTTTATCAATCCTTTTTTTCCCCATGGTTGTCCACTATTTCTCATTAGCTACAGTTAGCCTCAACGACCACCAACTCCTTTATCTCAGTCATAACACCTCTTCTCCACACCACCAGCACCCAGTGTAGTGGGCTAGTGTGAATCCATCCCATATATCAGCAGCACAATGTAAAAGCTATTTGGCAGCCCTTATTATCTGATAGTGAGCAGTTGGTGTGACCTTGCCAGAGATCAATGAGTGTAATACAGGCAGCATGTATTCGACTGGCTGACACCTCATGCATGATGATTCCACAGCGCGGTAGCCATCGGGGGATGATTTATGGCGAGGAAATTAATGTCAGCATTGAGGAGATTCAAGACATGTTCACAGTTGATAGGACTTATTCCAAAACCTTAACATGTGTAAAGTTTAAGTGTTAGCTGATGAATAGTATATAACGCCTCCGTGAGACATAGTTTCACCAATCACCACCCAAGATGCAGTTTAATCCTCAAATCATACAGAAGTAGCGTGTGTTTCTGCCTCTGTTAGACATTTTCTAAATTAATGTCTAAAGAGGAAGCTTGAGCCATTCATTTAATTGAAATTATTAAGTTTGCTTAGCTAGCTTATAACGTCTCCACATGTGCTATAGAATTAAATGTTATGCATGTAAACCTAAGGGGAAATTGTTTATAGAATTGCAAGATAGCTCAACTTTTCCGGTATATGAACAACAACCACATCGACTTCACCATCCTCCAATTTAAAAATCGGGAGACCACATGGCAATACCATGGCATGAATGATGTGCCACAGAGTGAAAATTCTATTGATTGGTCAAAATTACACAAGTCACTTTAAGTAATGGGTATTTTGGGTAAGAATTGGTGTGTGTGAAAAAGAAAAAAAAACATGCATCACAGGAGGTTGGTGACACCTTAATTGGGGAGGACTAGCTCATGGTAATGCCTGGAGCAGAATGAGTGGAATGGTATTAAAAACATCAAACCCTTTACTCAGTACTTTGTTGGAAACCCAAATTGGTCTACACGGACAAGTTCTGGCCTGGTTTAGATCTTATCTGTCGGAAAGATATCAGTTTGTCTCTGTGAATGGGTTGTCCTCTGACAAATCAACTGTAAATGTCGGTGTTCCTCAAGGTTCCGTTTTAGGACCACTATTGTTTTCACTATATATTTTACCTCTTGGGGATGTAATTTGAAAACATAATGTTAACTTTCACTGCTATGCAGATGACACAGAGCTGTACATTTCAATAAAACATGGTGAAGCCCCAAAATGGCCCTCGCTAGAAGCCTGTGTTTCAGACATAAGGAAGTTGATGGCTGCAAACATTCTACTTTTAAACAGAGATGCTTGTTCTAGGTCCCAAGAAACAAAGAGATCTTCTGTTGAATCTGACAATTAATCTTAACCTGTTGGAACTCTAGGGGTGCAATTTCATTTTTGGATGAAAAACGTTCCCGTTTTAAACAAGATATTTTGTCACAAAAAGATGCTCGACTATGCATATAATTGCTACTGTTCGAAAGAAAACACTCTGACGTGTCCAGAAATACAAAGATCTTCTCTGTGCGTGCCCTTTAACGTGAGCTTCAGGCAAAACCAAGATGAGATGGCATCCAGGAAATGACAAGGATTTTTGAGGCTCTGTTTGTCATGATCTCCTTATATGGCTGTGAACGCAAGAGGAATGAGTCTGCCCTTTCTGTCGTTTCCCCAAGGTGTCTGCAGCATTGTGACGTATTTGTAGGCAGATCATTGGAAGATTGACCATAAGAGACCACATTTACCACGTGTCCGCCCGGTGTCCTGCGCCGAAATTGGTGCGCAAAAGTCACCTGCCAGTATTTTTCCAAACAATACAGAGAGTAAAGCAAGCTTCCACGAACTGCATGTCAATGAAGAGATATGTGAAAAAACACCTTGAGGACTGATTCCAAACAACGTTTGCCATGTTTCGGTCGATATTATGTAGTTAATCCGGAAAAAGTTTTACGTTGTAGGTGACTGCATTTTCGGTTCGTTTCAGTAGCCAGGCGCAATGTAGAAAACGGAACGATTTCTCCTACACACAGACGCTTTCAGGAAACACTGCGCATTTGGTGTGTAACTGAGAGTCTCCTCATTGAAAACATCAGAAGCTCTTCAAAGGTAAATGATTTTATTTATTTGGTTATCTGGTTTTTGTGAAAATGTTGCGTGCTACATGTTATTCAAAATGCATTGCTAGCTTTGCATACTCTTACACAAATTAGTCAATTTCTATGGTTCAAAAGCATATTTTGAAAATCTGAGATGACAGTGTTGTTAAGAAAAGGCTAAGCTTGAGAGCAGATGCATTATTTTCATTTTATTTGCGATTTTCAGAAATCGTTAACGTTACATTATGCTAATGAGCTTCAGGCTATAACTGTATACAGGGTTTTTTCATAGCCAAACGTGAACAAAACGGAGCGATTTGTCCTACACAAATAATATTTTTTTGAAAAACTGCACATTTGCTATGTAACTGAGAGTCTCCTCATTGAAAACATCCGAAGCTCTTCAAAGTTAATGATTTTATTTATTTGGTTATCTGGCTTTTGTGAAAATGTTGCGTGCTACATGCTACACAAAATGCTATGCTAGCTTTGCATACTCTTACACAAATTAGTCAATTTCTATGGTTCAAAAGCATATTTTGAAAATCTGAGATGACAGTGTTGTTAAGAAAAGGCTAAGCTTGAGAGCAAACGCATTATTTTAATTTTATTTGCGATTTTCAGAAATCGTTAACGTTGCGTTATGCTAATGAGCCTGAGGCTTTAGTCACGATCCCGGATGGGGAGTTTCAAGAAGTTAATGGTTGTACAGTCGTCTCAAATAAAACTGTGAAGGACCTCGGCGTTACTCTTTTACCCTGATCTCTCTTTTGACGAACATATCAAAACTGTTTCAAGGACAGCTTTTTTTCCATCTACGTAACATTGCAAAAATCAGAAACTTTCTGTCCAAAAATGATGCAGAAAAATTAATCCATGCTCTTTTTACTTCTTGGTTAGACTACTGCAATGCTCTACTTTCCAGGTACCCGGATAAAGCACTAAATAAACTTCAGTTAGTGCTAAATACGGCTGCTAGAATCCTGACTAGAACCAAAGAATTTGATCATATTACTCCAGTGCTAGCCTCTCTAACCTGGCTTCCTGTCAAGGCAAGGGCTGATTTCAAGGTTTTACTGCTAATCTACAAAGCATTACATGGGCTTGCTCCTACCTATCTCTCTGATTTGGTCCTGCCGTACATACCTACACGTACAAGACGCAGGCCTCCTAATTGTCCCTAGAATTTCTAAGCAAACAGCTGCAGGCAGGGCTTTCTCCTATAGAGCTCCATTTTTATGGAATGGTCTGCCTACTCACGTGAGAGACGCAAACTTGGGCTCAACCTTTAAGTCTTTACTGAAGACTCATCTCTTCAGTGGGTCATATGATTGAGTGTAGTCTGGCCCAGGAGTGTGAAGGTGAACGGAAAGGCTCTGGAGCAACAAACTGCCCTTGCTGTCTCTGCCTGGCCGGTTCCCCTCTTTCCACTGAGATTCTCTGCATCTAACCCTATTACAGGGGCTGAGTCACTGGCTTACTGGTGCTCTTTCATGCGTCACTTGAGTGGGTTGAGTCACTGATGTGATCTTCCTGTCTGGGTTGGCCCCCCCCCTTGGGTTGTGCCGTGGCGGAAATCTTTGAGGGCTATACTCGGCCTTGTCTCAGGATGGTAAGTTGGTGGTTGAAGATATCCCTCTAGTGGTGTGGGGGCTGTGCTTTGGAAAAGTGGGTGGGGTATATCCTTCCTGTTTGGCCCTGTCCGGGGGTATCATCGGATGGGGCCACAGTGTCTCCTGACCCCTCCTGTCTCAGCCTCCAGTATTTATGCTGCAATAGTTTGTGTCGGGGGGCTAGTGTTAGTTTGTTATATCTGGAGTACTTCTCCTGTCTTATCTGGTGTTCTGTGTGAATTTAAGTATGCTCTCTCTAATTCTCTCTCTCTCAGAGGACCTGAGCCATAGGACCATGGCTGCCTCGCTTCGCGTTCCTAGGAAACTATGCAGTTTTTTGTTTTTTTACGTGTTATTTCTTACATTAGTACCCCAGGTCATCTTAGGTTTCATTACATACAGTCGAGAATAACTACTGAATATAAGAGCAGCGTCAACTCACCATCAGTACGACCAAGAATATGACTTTCGCGAAGCAGATTCTGTGTTCTGCCTTTCACTCAGGACAACGGAATGGATCCTAGCCGGCGACCCAAAAAAACGACTTCATAAAAGAGGGAAACGAGGCGGTCTTCTGGTCAGACTCCGCAGACGGGCACATCGTGCACCACTCCCTAGCATTCTTCTAGCCAATGTCCAGTCTCTTGACAACAAGGTTGATGAAATCCGAGTAAAGGTAGCATTCCAGGGGACATCAGAGACTGTAACATTCTTTGCTTCACGGAAACATGGCTCACTGGAGAGACACTATCGGAGTCGGTGCAGCCAGCTGGCTTCTCCACGCATCGTGCCGACAGAAACAAACATCTTTCTGGTAAGAAGAGGGGTGGGGGTGTAGGCCTTATGGCTAATGAGATGTGGTGTGATCACAAAAACATACAGGAACTCTTCACCTGATTTAAAATTCCTCACAATCAAATGTCGACCGCATTATCTACCAAGAGAATTCTCTTTGATTATAATCACAGCCGTATATATTCCCCCCCAAGCAGACACATCGATGGCTCTGAACGAACTTTATTTGACTTTTTGCTAACTGGAATCCATACATCCTGAAGCTGCATTCACTGTAGCTGGGGATTTTAACAAGGCTGAAAACAAGACTCCCTAAATTGTATCAGCATATCGATTGCGCAACCAGGTTTGGCAAAACCTTGGATCACTGTTATTCTAACTTCCGCGACGCATATAAGGCCCTGCCCCGCCCTCCTTTCGGAAAAGCTGACCACGACTCCATTTTGCTGATCCCTGCCTACAGACAGAAACTAAAACAAGAAGCTCCCACGCTGAGGTCTGTCCAACGCTGGTCCGACCAATCTGATTCCACACTCCAAGACTGCTTCCATCACGTGGACTGGGATATGTTTCGTATTGCGTCAGACAACAACATTGACGAATACGCTGATTCAGTGTGCGAGTTCATGAGAACGTGCGTTGAAGATGTTGTTCCCATAGCAACGATTAAAACATTCCCAAACCAGAAACCGTGGATTGATGGCAGCATTCGCGTGAAACTGAAAGCGCGAACCACTGCTTTTAATCAGGGCAAGGTGACTGGAAACATGACTGAATACAAACAGTGCAGCTATTCCCTCCGCAAGGCAATCAAACAAGCTAAGCGTCAGTATAGAATCTCAATTCAACGGCTCAGACACAAGAGGTCATGTGGCAGGGTCTACAGTCAATCACGGATTACAAAAAGAAAACCAGCCCAGTCACGGACCAGGATGTCCGCCCCGTAGCACTCACTTCCGTCATCATGAAGTGCTTTGAGAGACTAGTCAAGGACCATATCACCTCCACCCTACCTGACACCCTAGACCCACTCCAATTTGCTTACCGCCCAAATAGGTCCACAGACAACGCAATCTCAACCACACTGCACACTGCCCTAACCCATCTGGACAAGAGGAATACCTATGTGAGAATGCTGTTCATCGACTACAGCTCGGCATTTAACACCATAGTACCCTCCAAGCTCGTCATCAAGCTCGAGACCCTGGGTCTCGACCCCGCCCTGTGCAACTGGGTACTGGACTTCCTGACGGGCCGCCCACAGGTGGTGAGGGTAGGCAACAACATCTCCACCCCGCTGATCCTCAACACTGGGGCCCCACAAGGGTGCGTTCTGAGCCCTCTCCTGTACTCCCTGTTCACCCACGACTGCGTGGCCACGCACGCCTCAAACTCAATCATCAAGTTTGTGGACGACACTTGATTACCAACAACGACGAGACGGCCTACAGGGAGGAGGTGAGGGCCCTCGGAGTGTGGTGTCAGGAAAAGAACCTCACACTCAACGTCAACTAAACTAAGGAGATGATTGTGGACTTCAGGAAACAGCAGAGGGAACACCCCCCTATACACATCGATGGAACAGTAGTGGAGAGGGTAGTAAGTTTTAAGTTCCTCGGCATACACATCACAGACAAACTGAATTGGTCCACCCACACAGACAGCATCGTGAAGAAGACGCAGCAGTGCCTCTTCAACCTCAGGAGGCTGAAGAAATTTGGCTCGTCACCAAAAGCACTCACAAACTTCTACAGATGCACAATCGTGAGCATCCTGGCGGGCTGTATCACCGCCTGGTACGGCAACTGCTCCGCACACAACCGTAAGGCTCTCCAGAGGGTAGTGAGGTCTGCACAACGCATCACCGGGGGCAAACTACCTGCCCTCCAGGACACCTACACCACCCGATGTTACAGGAAGGCCATAAAGATCATCAAGGACAACAACCACCCGAGCCACTGCCTGTTCACCCCGCTATCATCCAGAAGGCGAGGTCAGTACAGGTGCATCAAAGCTGGGACCGAGAGACTGTACTCGATACCATCTACTGTATCTTGCCTATGCTGCTCTGTACCATCACTCATTCATATATCTTTATGTACATATTCTTTATGCACTTACACTTGTGTGTATAAGACAGTAGTTTTACCATGAAGGCCTGATTGGTGGAGTGCTGCAGAGATGGTTGACCATCTGGAATGTTCTCCCATCTCCACAGAGGAACTCTAGAGCTCTGTCGGCATGACCATCAGGTTCTTGGTCACCTCCCCGACCAAGTTTGGCCGGGTGTACAGCTCTAGGAAGAGTCTTGGTGGTTCCAAACTTCTGTGTTGTAGATATGTGGTAGGAGAGTAGGGGCCTGAGGGCACACACATTTCATGTGTTGTAATCTTTATGGATTTACCTTTTATGGGAACAAACTCTAGCAACTTAATTGAATTATTTTGGTAATCTTGGATTTAGAAAAATGACATTTTGGTTTTAACTGAATCTCTTTGACTTTGACCTTTTGAACTATTTACTGAATGGACAATTGACTCGAGTTGCTTTGTTTGCTGGATATATCCAAAAAGCCTATTGCATCCACTTGAGTTGGTTTATTATTTAGGTTTCTTATCTATTGCTGTTTTATCATTATTCCAAGCTTTAATATGATTCTTTAAAGGGGGTTTGGCTTTTTGTTGGGGTTGTGCATATTTACAGTATACCTTCTCTAAATTTCTACAAGGTTTATGGGTCAAACTATCGCTACATGGTTCCCACTCCTTTTTTTGTATAGCACACTTGATCAGAAAGGACAGGTGATTGTTTTAAGCTAGCCAGCTGACTGTTTACATTCAAAAGATACATTTTTGAGACAACTTGTTTCACCACCCAAAGCGTGAGAGGACTGCAGTGCTGAGATAGCAGAGGGCTCCCTTGTAGTGAGGAAGTGGCATGCTTGTCGTAATGAGTAGACCAAGGTGAAGCGTGAGTAGAGTTCCACATATTTTTAATAAACCGAATCTCAGCAAAACAAACAAGCACAAACGAAACATGAAGCTACTGGTGCACACAGGCAACTATCCGTAGACAAGATCCCTCGAATAACCATGGGTAAATGGCTAAATATGATCCCCAATCAGAGACAACGATAAACAGCTGCCTCTGATCCATATCAGGCCACCATAGAAATACAAAACACCTAGATGACCCACCCAAGTCACTCACGCCCCAACCAACATAGAGAATAAACAACTTACTAGGGTCAGGGCGTGACAGTACCCCCCCAAAAGGTGCGGACTCCGACCGCAAAACCTGACTCAATAGGGAAGGGTCAGGGTGGGCATTTACGATGGATGACACAGGGCGTCGAGGGCGGCTCTGGTGCAGGGCGCATCACTGGAGGCTCCGGACCACCGACCGTCGCCGGGGGCTCCGGACCACCGACCGTTGCCGGGGGCTCCGGACCGCCGCCGGGGGTTGGGGACCGCAAACCGTCTCTGGAGGTTGCACACCGTCGTTGGAGGTTCCGGACCGTGGACCGTCGTTGGAGGTTCCGGACCGTGGACCGTCGTTGGAGGTTCCAAACTGTGAAACGTCGTTGGAGGTTCCGGACTGGGACCTGTCACCGGAAGCTCTGGACTGGGAACTGTAGTCAGAAGCTCTGGACTGTGGAGGCACACTGGAGGCCTGATGCGTGGTTCCGGCACTGGTGGTACCGGGATGGTGACACGCACCTCAGGGCGAGTGCGGGGAGGAGGCACAGGACGCACTGGACTGTGGAGACGCACTGGAGGTCTAGAGTGCAGAGCTGGCACAACTCTTCCTGACTGGATGCTCACTCCAGCCCGGCAAATGCGGGAAGCTGGCACAGGATGCACTGGGTTGTGAAGGCGCACTGGCAACACCGTGCGTAGAACCGTTGCAGGATATGCTGGACCAAGGAGACGTACTGGACACCAGGAGCAGTGAGCCGGCACAATACGTCCTGGCTGAATGCCCACTCTAACACGGTAACTGTGGGAAGCTGGAACAGAGCGCACCGGGCTGTGAATGCGCACTGGAGACACCATGCGCATCACCGCATAACACGGTGCCTGACCGTTCACACGCTCCCCACGGTAAGCACGGGGAGTTGGCTCAGGTCTGAACCCTGACTGTTTTGGGGCTGCCTCTCATGCTTACTTCGTTGAGCAAACTCCTCCTATCCTTCGGATGGCGATACTCCCCAGCCCTTGTCCAGGGTCCTGCTCCCTCCAGGATTTCCTCCCAGGTCCAGTCCTCCTTGGTCCGCTGCTTGGTCCGCTGCTTGATCTTCTGTCACGCTCATTGTAATGAGTAGACCAAGGCGCAGCGTGAGTAGAGTTCCACATATTTTTTTATAAACTGAAACTCAGCAAAACAAAACAAATGAAATGTGAAGCTACTGGTGCACACAGGCAACTATTCGTAGACAAGATCCCACGAATAACCATGGGGAAATGGCTAGCTAAATATGATCCCCAATCAGAGACAACGATAAACAGCTGACTGATTGGGAACCATATCAGGCCACCATAGAAATACAAAACACCTAGATGGCCCACCCAAGTCACTATCACGCCCCAACTAACACAAAGAATTAACACCTTACTATGGTCAGGGTGTGACAGTAAGGCTGCATGATGATTTGAAAAAAGTTATTTGAAAGGCATTAATTAATTAATAAAAAATGTGGCATACATAGTTCGTCAGACTCTCATTCACAATTTAAGATGCACTTGATAATGCCTCTAATTTCCCGACGGCATTGTAAGGGGGTGCGTAACTGGTGGCAGGGAAGTCAGATGTAGCAGAACTAGGTAATAGCCGGAGCAGTTAATTTCCAAAACCAACGGCATCAAGAAAATAACAACATGGGTACAAAACCAAAACACGCACCAGTCAACATGTACACAGGCACTTACAACAAACAATACCACACAAAGACATGGGGGGGAACAGATGGTTAAATACACAACACGTAATGAGGGAAATGAAAACCAGGTGTGTGGGAAAACAAGACAAAACAAATGGAAAATGGATCGGGCGATGGCTAGAAGACCGGTGACGTCGACCGCCGAACACCGCCCGAACAAGGAGAAACCGACATCGGCAGAGGTCGTGACAGGTATCCCCTTTGTGTGGCCATAATGCACCCTAAAAGAAATGCCTGCCTGCTCCCCTCATCTCACTCACATGGCTCTCCATCACGTGATTGAGTCTTTCTCACAGGCTACAAGTGAAAACAGACACATCGGAGACGCAACTGCGTGTCCTTATTCAATTCCCGAGGTGCATATTGAAGATATTGGAAGAACTGTCCACATCTACTTTTCGTCAGCCAACAAGATGAGTAAACCTAACGAACAGCAAAAGCACTAGTCTATGTCAATCTACTATCCCTCATAGTACAAAGTTGACCTATTCTGTCAAAAAAAAAAAAATCCAAACATTGTCTGGGACAGTTGTGGGATGTGATAGATCCCAAATTAATACAACCACTAGCATCAAACAAACTTTTTTATGCAACGAGGCTGACTCAACAGACCAGAACGTTAAGCTTAAAATGTTTATAAACTATTAGGCTATTCACATTATAAGCGCAGCAATGCATACAAAGCAGTAGGCTATAAGCACGAATTATGCATGTAATGCTTTTAGTACAAAAAGTGCATTTTTAAATGGTGAAATGTATCTTCCCCAAACATGAAACTCAAGTACTGCTTATGTATGCCAATTATGCTCTACACCCCTTGTAAAGCGGGTTAATGTGCTTCATTTTAAGAAGTTATTTGGCCAATTTAGTTGTGATACAAACCTTATCAAACATATAGGCCTATGTGCTAGGCTACCTGAGGTGTGAGACTTGATTTGATAAAGCCATTGTCTCTTCCCTTTAGCTGGGCATCATTCACAAGTGATAATATATAATTCAACCATTGTCAACCATCCGGCTATTCTTGATTTAATATTGTCTTTACATATACTAAATAATATATGTGAAATTCATTTTGATTTAGAATGGACCATTATCATGCACTTGTCTTGAAACAGGGCAAAAAAATATGTCATCTCTGCACTTAAATAGCGAATGGAGGACGCTTTTCCAGTGGTTCCTTTTCATGCCAGCCAGGTCGGCTATACTCCTATCTTAAAGATAAGCAATGTGCTTAATATTAGGAAAATTTGAGAAATAAATATATTAGGCCTAGCCTATAGAAAGCTGATGGGATCCTCTTTTTAAGAGGCCATCACTCTGTTTTCTCTCGTAATTGCAGAGCCTATAGAAATGTTGCGCAACATGAGGTCACGGGCTCTCATTAAGTGTTTGATTAGATTTTTGATGACATTTGCAGATGTCAGAGTGATCAGACGGACAATTGAGTGCTGAGTACCAGGCAGTTAGCAAGTTTGGTAAGCTATTAATGACCATCAGCAGCATCAGAGCTTGGAGAAGCCTAATTATCTTGACTAAACAGTCATGTGAAATTTGATTGCATTCATGACTCATGACCCTGGTGTGGTGGTAATACGGTCTACCCAACAGCCCTAGTCACTCAGAAATGTATTCCAATGTCTGTCCACCTTCCAGCTGAAAATCTTTGCCAGTCAGTATGTGTGAGCGCGCATGTAGGCAACCTGCCCTTCCCAACGAAGCATAGTCTAGTAGCCTACTGACATTACAATCGTGATTCTGAAATTAGTGCCAAAAAGTGGTTACTTAAGTCTGATTGGCATTTGTGTCTGTTTTTATCGCTGCAGAACATTTAGAAGGTATCCCTTTTCAGGTTTAGAAGTGACTGCTAAATGCTAACTCCAGTTCATAAAGTACAAGCTGGTTTAGCATACAGAAATCAGTGGTGGTAGTCAGTTATTTTTTAACTGTAATGCATTTGATTGGTGACAATGACATGAACATCATGTTGGGGTTGACATTCATACAAGCATTATACTCCAATTTTTACCTCAACATAGTATGAAATACACATATAAACAATAGCCTAAATGTAGACAAATTTTGCTACAGAGCAATGAGAGTTGGGATTTCTTCCCCCATAACATTTCTATGGCAATTCCATTGTTTTGGTCGAGTTTGATTGACCTGTTGACAGCATCAATTGGTGAAGTAATTTCATGCTGAACTAAATGTAAAAAAATATATATTTTAGACTTAAAAAGGAACAATATAAAACCATAACTTTTTGGGGTTTAAACGGGTTCAGAAATTGTTGCTGGTCAGAAAAGTGGAACAAAAGAAAATAATGGTTCTGTTCAGAACAAAAACATTTGGAAAATAACTTTGGTTCCAACCCCTGTTTATTATCATAACGTGAACCCAGTCCAGGTCCCATCTGTTATCAGATCTGCCAGAGGCTCAATGCACTCCATGGAACCAGTCACTGGGCTATGGGCAGTGAATGGGCAGATGGAGAAGTCAGAGTGAATTCTTCAACCATGGTTTCATCAAGTGGATTTTCAAGGAACTGCGTGCAAGAGTGTTTAAGTGCACAACAGAACTGTTTGATACTGTTTTTGAGGCCAAATCCATGTCCATTACTCATCTAGCTAGAACGATACTGAGATATTGAAATATTGGAGTACTCCTTGCTCTGGCCTTATAAGAGCCCATGTTAAAGTGTCCAATACCGCTAACCACTACATGTGAACTGTTCACATTTCTTCCAACCTCCCTCAGGCATTCTTCCATCCGCCCAATACTACAGTACCGTCCCCAAGGGGAAAAAATAAGGTTTGTAAATAAATTAACGAGGCAAAACAATCCCAGACTGAAACACATATTGTAATAGTTACAGGATAATTGTATAATCAAATTTATCTTGGGATAAGTCCAACTGAATTGTTGTGTTCCCCAGCAAGAAAACCAAAAATGTCACTCAAACAGAAAAGGGAACTAACAAAGAGTCACTGACAACAACCAAAACAAGTGGGGTTTTATGAGGGGTTCTGAAAGATACTCATGGGTGTGTCCACTGAACGTTGACTAGCAACAACTGGGTCCTAAAAGACATCCACCATGAGCACAAACTATATTTTCCCACTAAAAGGCAAACAAAATAAAAACCCATGCCAAACTTAAAGACAGGAAGCAAACCAAAAAGTGGAGCAAAATGAAAATAGGGAAGATCAGACAAAGGAATGTTTTTCTAGAAAATAGGGAACACCAAATAGGGAGCACCAACTAAAGGTGTTAACCCACCACATCTCTCAAGAGCACTGAGCCAGCCACTCTTAAATATAACCTGGGCCAGCACAGGTGAAACATCTTCCCACTAACGAGATGACAAACCAGCACAGGTGTAACACATAGTGACTAACGAGGTGACACCAATTGATGCGTCCCACGTGCTAACGTCCAACCTTGAAATATAAATGGAAAAACCAAAGCCTGTAACAGGAACATGTCTGTAATAAGAACATATCATTTTGGAAGTTCCAAATTAACAAATACTCAGTATAGCGCGATATCAACAACTTACCATTATACTCAAAGACAGCCCCTATAAAGACTTTCCAAATATACTTTTTAAACCATATGTTTTGAATAATGTATTTTTAATATGTCTGTTTGGGTTATTTTTACATCTGTCTACAACATCAGTAACACTAATAATAATTCAAACTGTGTACACTTCATCTTTGGCACATCTGCATCATTCCTTTTCATCGCGTGCCAATTGAGTGATGATTTAATTTTGAAATTATAATTATGATATCCCAAAGGACATTGTAATTAGAAAAGGGTATTAACTCTAAGAGTAATGGCAGGCAGGTAGAGAAGGATAGGGGGCTCAGTCAGATGCTGAAGCAGTCAAATTGAACATTAAGTTGTAACGAGCGAAGCGTGATTGCTTGACCACATGGCATGAGATTATACATTTCCTCAAAATATTGAAAAAAAGGGTGAGGAGGTAGGATATGAATAAAGAACAAAAGAGGTGATTAGACTAAAATCCGATGATTAGTTCACAATTGCTTGAGTTCACAATTGTGTGTGTAAGAACCCTGGCATATTGTGTGATGGAGATTGATTACTGAGGGGAAGTAGTTCTACAACTAATTTATCTCCACTTTTTAGAACATGAAAACATGATCCTAGGTTACCCATCTATGTATGTCACACAGAGGTGCAACTTTCACTGGGGACATGGAGGACATGACCATGCAGATGCTTTATAGTGGTTGGGTAAGATGTTTTCTAGTTGGCTAATGTTAGCTAGCTAGCTAGCTAGCTCACTAACTAGCTACTATTTTTGCCTCGATCACATTTGACCTGATTCAAATGATGAAACTGGTAGCCAAATGATTGACGTTTTTTCAGCGCAATGTGAGTTGTTAGTCATTATAGCAATGTGATGTTATTGATCTGTCAGTTTCCCTAGCCAATTCCCTACTTTTCACACTGTCACGGTATAAACGGCTCTACAGGCTTCACTTTAATGATGCTCAGTCAGCACACAAAACTATGCTCATCATGTCTTAGCAGGATCAGAGGGTGACAGGGGCCTCATTAGGGTCAGGTAGCCAGGGAAGACCAATCTGTGACAGCGTAGAGGTGAACTTTTGCAGATGCAATACTTTATTCTGTCTGTGCAGCAAACACTGGACAAGCAAGAAACTTCAAAGATTGAAACTATTTTAAGGCAGTCAGAGACCTCTAAAGTTGATTTCCAAACTGTATCAAGGGTGATAGAGGCTTTTCCCGATTACACAAAACAAGCAAAACAAACATGTGAGGAAGACCTGGGAGATGCTATTGATGATGAATGCCCAGTCATGTTCATATAATCTCAAGACATAAATTACTGCAGTATAAGACATTCCATAGAACGTACTAAATGCCAGTGAAACTGAATATCATGCACATAGAAATGTATTTATTCTGCTGGAGGTGTAAAACACAAAAGGGGAAATATGTGATGGCCTTGTGAAGGGTGGTGGAATTCTGGCAAGAAGTATGTTTGTTTGTCTCGGCTTGTCTATAGTCTTCCTTCTACCTGTTTCTGTTTGCTTGGAAATGTTGATATTATTAGAAGAAAATGTGTAAACCAGCATTTATAGCAGTTAAGAAATGTATTGCCATTAATTGAAAAGTTGTTAAGTTATGTACCACTAGATTTGATTTATCACAAGATTAAAGGTATACTGTGCAACTTTCAAAAGGCCTGGATGCCTTATATGGAATACTATATGACAAAGGAGTCTGTGTTGAAAACATGCACACGTCAGAGGAGATACTTATTTAGGTAATCCCTAGCTGCTGGTCTACTCAGTCCTGGCCCTGGGGTTCTGCCTTACAGTTGGTTGTCATTCTGGCATTGGCCTTACACACCTGAAACCAATAATGAATGTTTCACGAAGATCCTAAAGCTGACTAGGGTGTGTTGGGTTAGGGCACTGCAGGGTGACCAGCTGTATTGTGTGCAAGTAAAAAGAGCTCTATAGTACTTTTAGGCCTATGATATGAGTTACATGGAGTGTGTATTGTTTCCATGTGTTAATGTGTAGGTGTATGTGTTTTTTATAAAACTTTTGTTTTCCAAACCTTTCATTGAGACACAAAAAAATATGGGAAGAAAGTTATGTTATTGACGAGACTGGTGGGGTCCGGGCCTGCAGGTGGCTCATGCTGGCTGGGCGGTCTGGCTGAAAATTGATATTGAGAAAGTCTTTGTGCTTCATTTGTGAGAGTTATTTATTTGTTTGGCTAATTTTTATTTTTTTATTTAACCAGGTAGGCCAGTTGAGAACAAGTTCTCATTTACAACTGTGACCTGGCCAAGATAAAACAAAGCAGTGCAACACAAACAACACAGAGTTACACATGGGATAAACAAACGTACAGTCAACACAATAGAGAATTATATATACAGAGTGTGCAAATGTAGTAAGATTAGGGAGGTAAGGCAATAAATAGGCCATAGTGGCAAAATAATTACATTTTAGCAATTACACACTGGAGTGATAGATGGTCAGATAAATTACCTTGACTTGGAAGAGTTCCAGTGTTATTTTGGAAAGTCATAGCCAGCTAGCTAACATAGCATCCCTCTGTTTGAGCTGGGTGTTTGAGTAACTAAACTAGCCAGCTGCATTTGCTAAGTAAGTTGCTTCTCAATTTTTTAAGAAATGAACATGTTCAAAACTGTTCAACTATTGTCTTTCTCTCTCTTTGAGCCAACAACTCACCACATTTTAGGCACTGCTGGTTCCGGTTCCGGGTTGGAGCGAGCGGTCGCATCTACACTTCGGTCCGCAGGTAGTATAACTTTTCATTACATTTTCATTACATTTCATTATAGTACAACGGTTTGATTTGTCTAATCTTAGCAATTTCTTCTTAGCTCTACATAGGTTTGAGGACACGCTCCCCACGGTAAGCACGGGGAGTTGGCTCAGGTCTGAACCCTGAATGTTTTGGGGCTGCCTCTCATGCTTAAGCAAACTCCTCCTATCCTTCGGATGGCGAACTCCCAGCCCTTGTCCAGGGTCCTGCTCCCTCCAGGATTTCCTCCCAGGTCCAGTCCTCCTTGGTCCGCTGCTTGGTCCGCTGCTTGATCTTCTGTCACGCTCATTGTAATGAGACCCAAGGCGCAGCGTGAGTAAAACATATTTTTTATAAACTGAAACTCAGCAATACAAAACAAATTTATTAAGCTTTGTCTATAAAGGCAACTTTTCAATGTTTTACTATTTTTATGCATCCGCTGAAGACCATGGTGCTTGCCTTCGGAGCTGTGAGGGGAACGGCACTGTGTACCTCCAGGCTCTGATCAGGCCCTACACCCAAACAAGGGCACTTTCATCCACCTCTGGCCTGGATAAAACTATACCACTGAAAGTACAGTTCCCGCTCAGCCCAGTCAAAACTGTTCGCTGCTCTGGCCCCCAATGGTGGAACAAACTCCCTCATTTGCCAGGACAGCGGAGTCAATCACCACCTTCCGGAGACACCTCAAACCCCACCTCTTCAAGGTACCTAGGATAATAAAGTCATCCTGTTAATTCCCTTAAATGATTTAGATGCACTATTGCAAAGTGGCTGTTCCACTGATGTCAGAAGGTGAATTCACCAATTTGTAAGTCGCTCTGGATAAGAGCGTCTGCTAAATGACTTAAATGTAAAATGTAAATGTGAACACATATACATACCACAAAAGTGTTCAAATGAACACTGGAGCGAGTTAAAATTGGAAGTGTTAGGAAGTGCACAGTATTGACTCACACCCAGATCAGCCACTGTACTTTTCCTCTATTCAAATAACAATTATTGTCTACTGTGCACTTCCTGATTTATGATAATGCACCTCAGCAGTTCTAATCTCCTCTCTGTCTCTTTATCATCCACAAAAATCTATACCCTATCAGCATCTCCTTGTAATTGATTAGCTTTATCACAGAAGAGCAATAGCACAGAGGAGTGTTTTGCAATGCAAATTATCGATGTGTAACACAGATGCTAGGATGACAGTGTTATGTAACCTAAGGGACTGTAGCCTAGCGTGGCATAGCTGTACAGGCAGGCAGAGGTTATCTACAGAAATCCTCCCTGAGGGACCCCACTGCTTTTAGTCTGAATTGTCGTGCAAAGGTAGTAGGCTTTCAAAAAAATGACACATTTTCATATGGCATTACCACAAGCCCATTAGATACTTTCACTTAAACAACCAGCAAGATTTCAGGCGTTGCTCCCCGAGTCCTAAAGCGTCCTTTCATGAATTGATTCAGTGACTTTCACTCCACAATTTAAGTGTTTATAATTCCCTTTTTCTTAGATGAGATGGCTTTCACACACTTTCACTCTTGTCCTATAATACCTTAATGTTTTAGGGCTCGATTAGTGTCTCCGACTCTCTTTCACTACCAGCATACTAGAATAGAATACTGTTCTAGAATAACCATTTGTACATTGTTACAACACTGTATATATACATAATGACATTTGTAATGTTGAAACTTCTGTATGTGTATTGTTTACTGTTAATTGTTATTGTTTATTTCACTTTTGTATATTATCTATCTCACTTGCTTTGGCAATGTTAACACATGTTTCCCATGCCAATAAAGCCCCTTGAATTGAATTGAATACTACCTATTCTATTTAAAACGGCCACCATTCAAGCTCAGCATTTTAATCAGCAGTCCTTTCTGAGCCAAGTCTCTTTTGGTTACTATAGATCGATTCTGGGAGAAGATTTCTATGAAACATCAATGCTTCTCCACTATCAGAGTGTCTCTTGTGAGAGTGCTGTGCAGCTCTCCAGAGTACTGTCTTCCTAGCTCACTTGCATTGAGTTGGATGCGGGCTAGTGAGTGGATGCAGAGGGGTCGGAGGGAGGCAAGTGGAGGGTGGATGTGGAGGGTTGAAATGGATGTACACTGGGAAGAAAGGGTCAAAGGGACCCGTCGATATGCCTGGGAAAACAGTCAGACTCTCTAAACATCCTCTGCCGCTACTTAGCCTGCATGCTCAGGGCTTACTAACCACAAGTGTTTGCCAATGAGCTCCTCAAGCTGCTCCTCTGGTGTATCAGTATCATGAGCTGCTGTCTGTCTGCGACAAAGCCGTGGGATTCAGTCTGTAAGTAAGATTCGCAGTATGTTCAAAACACCAGACATTCCTCCATCTCAACTTAAGCATCAACAATCCAAACTCACTCCAGTAATGATCGAACCAACAGTGTGAATGACTTATTATATATTGTGTTACTTTTTTTTGGGGGGGGGTTGCCTAGTCTTTTATTACAGCGTAGAATTTATTGTAATTCTAAAATGATGCACACACACACACACACATCACACACACACAAACGGCAATGTTTTATTGAATAAAGCCAGTGTCTATTTTCGATTTCACTGATCATGACCCTCTATCAATAGGCAAGACTTGTTCGCTATCGAAAGCCCTCTGAAAGCAATTATTGTACCTTGCCTGCATTGTCAAAATAAAACCATAGCCAATTTGCAGCTTGTTTTGGAAATCACTGTGTGTTTTTGATACCTGTATTTACTGCGCTTGTATTGTCTGTCTCTATTACGTTTCCTCTCAAGTGATTATTCAATTTATCCGGACAGGGAATTACTTTGTTCTTTCCGTGTTCCTTCTCTCTGTCAGTGATTGCCTCCTGTACTACAGATGAAGAGTCAAGTGGATTACACAATACAATACTCTTAAACAGATGTTTTGTAGACTGATTTAATACATTTGCAATGTTTAACTTCATTTTATTCTAAGATATGTTTAATAAATTAGTGGGTATGACAAAATGCATTTTCTGGAGGAAAAAAACAGACAAACATTTCCATTCTGAAAAACATGACCTAAAAGTATATTACTTATTTCTTCACTATTTTTCAACTGATTTACCCAGTTTACAGTGCCTTTGGAAAGTATTCAGATCCCTTGATGTTTTTCTCTCCACATTTTGTTACATTACAGCCTTATTCTAAAATGTATTAAATTAAATTAAATCCTCAGCAATCTACACACAATACCCCACAGTGACAAAGTGAAAACAGGTTTTTAGAAATGTTTGGATATTTATTAAAAATAAAAAACAGATACCTCATTTACATAAGTATTCAGACCCTTTGCTATGAGTTTCGAAATTTAGCTCAGGTGCATCCTGTTTCCATGGATCATACTTGAGATGTTTCTACAACTTGATTGGAGTCCACCTGTGGTAACTTCAATTGATTGGACATGATTTGGAAAGGCACACTTGTCTACAGTACCAGTCAAAAGTTTGGACACACCTACTCATTCAAGGATTTTTCTTTATTTTTCCTATTTTCTACATTGTAGAATAATAGTGAAGACATCAAAAATATGAAATAACACATATTTGCCTTGACAGCTTTGCACACTCTTGAAGTTTTTGAAGTGCCCATCCAAGAAGGCGCAAGTCATTGGCCACAGATAAAATGACTTCAAATCACATTATATGTATAATAGCTTTGATTGGACTGATACTGGACATCATACTTTCAAAATCTTAGCTAGCAGTCATCATCATTAATCAAGTCGACAAGCTACTGGCAAATCCTTTTTAATCCTTGTCATATGAAGAAAAATAAAGAAGAGAAATTATAGATAAAACATATCGGTGCTCATCGGCCATTGGACATAAACATTACACAACATGTTGGAAATTGCAAATTCAACAATGAATTTGGAAGGAATTAGTGACAGGCTAATAGCCTGCTATTCAGTGGAGTGGCTGTGTGGTCCCAAATCTGGGATTAAGGGGCTGTTAAAGTGATAAACATTCAACACCAGTTATGCTATCAATGAAGCATGATTTGTGCTGTACTCAAAACAACTGTTAACTCTGAACTGCAAAAACTTGACTTCAGTGAGTTCAAGACAACTGGGAAGTCAGGAATAAACAAGCTATGACAGGGAAAATACGTTTTGAATGGTCATCCAACTTGGAATTGTAAATCTGGCCTCTTTCTAGAGCTATGACCGGAAGATCATTGATGCTATCATGATTCAATCTTGTTTTGTTCACAGTTCCTAGTTGTTTTGAAAGCACCATTAATCCATAGAATGCCAGACTTTGATGACAACATTTGCCCACAAAGGACCGCTGCGCCACCTTCATTTGAGTACAGCACAACAAGGTGAGTCCAAAAATGTATTGTATGCTGCTGCATAAATTCTGTAATATGCCAGGAAGGTATGTATATTGTTGCTAAGAAAGCAATACTTAGTGTATGTTGTGTAGTAAGATAATAGTAGACAAGGTGCCTCACCCTAATAATTTGGTCAATTTACCCTGATTCATTTTGTCTAGTGTTCTGACTTGGTGGTGCACATCTAGCCTATAACCTGTTTTAGAGAAATGTAATCATCAAATACTGTAAGAGCTTTTATTGTCTGCTTATATGCCCCCTTTATTTATCCTACGGTTCTGACTTGGTGTACAGGGAGAACACACATTTCAAAAGTGCTAAACAAATAGTTATATTGCCTGAGTCCATTCAAGCTCGTTCATTAATTGAGGCGATGGGAACCCCACCCCCCGTTCAGCTGAAAAGGTGGCGCAGGGAATGCAAAAATATTCTTTAGAAATATTTAACCTCCACACAATAACAAGTCCAATACCTCAAATGAAAGATAAACACCTTGTTCATCTACCCAGCGTGACAGATTTTTTTAAATGTTTTACAGCGAAAACACAACATATATTTATGTTAGACCACCACCAAACCAAAGAAAGAATTAGCCATTTTTGCCAGCAAAAGATAAAATCACAAAAGCACTAACCTCTTGAAAATCTTTATCAGATGACAGTCATATGACATGTTACATAGTACATTTATGTTTTGTTCGATAATATGCATTTTATATCCATACATCTCGGTTTACATTTGACGTCATGTTCAGAAAATCCTCCAAAATATCCGGAGGAATTATAGAAAGCTATGCCAGATAACAGAAATATTCATCATAAACTTTGACTAAAGATACATGTTCTACATATAATTAAAGATACACTGGTTCTTGATGCAACCGCTGTGTCACATTTTTTTTAACATTACGGAAAAAGCCTAACATTGCAATAATCTGAGACGGCGCTCAGACGTAACAATATTTCTCCGCCATGTTGGAGTCAACAGAAATACAAAATTACAACATAAATATTCCCTTACCTTTGATGATCTTTCATCAGAATGTAGTCCAAGGAGTCTTAGTTCAACAATAAATCGTTTTGTTTCATAATGTTTGATTCTAGTGTCCAAGTAGCAGCATTTGCTATCACTTTCAGCTCACATGCCCAAAAAATGACTTCTGGTCAAGGATAACTTTGCATGAAAACTTCCAAAAGACATATTACAGGTCGAAGAAACTGGTCAAACTAAGTGCAGAACCAATCTTCAGGATGTTATAATCATATATATCCAATAACATTCCAACCGGATCATTCGTTTTCATCTGGGGCTGATTGGAACAGCCGTAGCACTCAAAGAGAAATGCGCCACAACAAAATGGCATTCTCTTGCGACCCCGACTATTTTCCCTCCCATTAGGTCAAAGTTCACAGCAAATGCTCCATTACACTTTCTACTGAATGAGGACATCTAGTGGAAGACGTAGGAAGTGTTTCCAGATCCATAACTTGTTGGGAAGGGAGAGGGCGATGACGTCAAATTTGCCCCAACATTCAGGATTTCAAAACTTGTTTGGAAGATTGCCTGCCCTGTGAGTTCTGTTATACTCACAGACATAATTCAAACGGTTTTAGAAACTTCAGAGTGTTTTCTATCCAATATTAATAATAATATGCATATATTAACAATTTAGGACAGATTTTGATGCAGTTCACTATGGGCACGCAATTCATCCAAAGTGAAAATACTGCCCCCTATCTGTAAGTGGATTTATTAATTTAATGTCTTAATTGAAATTACGGATTGCCTCTTATCCACTTGTCGTCCCATTATGCCATAGTTTGTACATCTCAATTTTCATTAGAAACTACATTTGTTTAAGCAAGTCAGCCATATTAGCTATGTTTTTTAAGGCAGGAAAATGAGGCTGAATTAACTGTTTCACTGCCAGACAAGGCTCTGCTGATAGCCATGTGTAGCACTGGTAAGATGTTGAGACAGCTGTTGGGACAACTTTATGTATAGGTCATTTGTGGGCACCGTTTGTCACCGTTATAGTGCAATTCATGTATTGTTTAGTATTGTGTTGTGTAGTGTAGTGGCTTTGCTGGCATGCATCCCAGTTGTATTTTTGCCCCACCAAGATTTACATGCTAAAATCACCACTGGGAACATCCCTAACCCATTGAAGTTGAAATCTAAAATGGTTTATGGTTATGATTAAGGTTAGGGTAAGTTAAGGTTAGATTTAGGGTAGGGATGTCCCAAGTATTCTGTTTAGCACTAACCAGTTTTTTTCTCACCTTAATCTAGCGCACCTGATTCTAGTAATTAGCTGGTTGATAAACTGAATCAGGTTAGTTATAACTGGGGTTGGAGTGGAAAGAGACAGGATTCTAGCTCCCCAAGAACAGGGTTGTAGAGTCCTAGTCTAGTGCAGGGTTGCCCAAACTTGGTTCTGAAACCACTGTGTAGTGCTGGGGCACCCCAGGGGGCCCAAGGACCAAGCTTGGGAAACCCTGCTCTGGTGTATGTTACTATGGCTTCAAGTCATTAAAGTAGGTCTGAATCATTTAAATAATCAAGAGATGAGTGAAGGGAGACTAGACATACAGATGTCTTAGGATCTTATTTTACTAGTTTTGTTCTATAATCCTGCAGCATGAGGATTATTATTATAATAATAAAAAACATTCCTAGCAGGAAATTCCTTTTGCAGAAGTAGGACATTTATTCTGTCTGGTGTTTTAGCGTTTGAGCGAGCGAGAGCGAAAGAGAACTGCAGGTTTTAAGGGAATTTATCTAAACGACTACTTCCGGCGCCGACAGAGATGGCCGCCTCGCTTCGCGTTCCTAGGAAACTATGCAGTTTTTTGTTTTTTTACGTGTTATTTCTTACATTAGTACCCCAGGTCATCTTAGGTTTCATTACATACAGCCGAGAAGAACTACTGTATATAAGATCAGCGTCAACTCACCATCAGTACGACCAAGAATATGTTTTTCGCGACGCGGATCCTGTGTTCTGCCTTACAAACAAGACAACGGAATGGATCGCATGCAGCGACCCAAAAAAAACGACTCCGAAAAAGAGGGAAAAGTGGTGGTCTTCTGGTCAGACTACGGAGACGGGCACATCGTGCCCCACTTCCTAGCATTCTTCTTGCCAATGTCCAGTCTCTTGACAACAAGGTTGATGAAATCCGAGCAAGGGTAGCATTCCAAAGGGATATCAGAGACTGTAACGTTCTGTGCTTCACGGAAACATGGCTCACTGGAGAGACGCTCTCGGATGCGGTGCAGCCAGCGGGTTTCTCCACACATCGCGCCGACAGAAACAAACACCTTTCTGGTAAGAAGAGGGGTGGGGGTGTATGCCTTATGGCTAACGAGGCATGGTGCGATGAAAGAAACATACAGGAACTCAAATCCTTCTGTTCACCTGATTTAGAATTCCTCACAATCAAATGTAGACCGCATTATCTACCAAGAGAATTCTCTTCGATTATAATCACAGCCGTATATATCCCCCCAAGCAGACACATCGATGGCTCTGAACGAACTTTATTTAACTCTTTGCAAACTGGAAACCATTTATCCGGAGGCTGCATTCATCGTTGTTGGGGATTTTAACAAGGCTAATCTGAAAACAAGACTCCCTAAATTTTATCAGCATATCGATTGCGCAACCAGGGGCGGAAAAACCTTGGATCACTGTTACTCTAACTTCCGCGACGCATATAAGGCCCTGCCCCGCCCCCCTTTCGGAAAAGCTGACCACGACTCCATTTTGCTGATACCTGCCTACAGACAAAAGCTAAAAAAAAAGAAGCTCCCACGCTGAGGTCTGTCCAACGCTGGTCCGACCAAGCTGACTCCACACTCCAAGACTGCTTCCATCACGTGGACTGGGACATGTTTCATATTGCGTCAAATAACAAAATTGACGAATATGCTGATTCGGTGTGCGAGTCATTAGAACGTGCGTTGAAGATGTCGTTCCCATAGCAACGATTAAAGCATTCCCTAACCAGAAACCTTGGATTGATGGCAGCATTCGCGTGAAACTGAAAGCGCAAACCACTGCTTTCAATCAGGGCAAGGTGTCTGGTAACATGACTGAATACAAACAATGCAGCTATTCCCTCCGTAAGGCTATCAAACAAGCTAAGCGTCAGTACAGAGACAAAGTAGAATCCCAATTCAACGGCTCAGACACAAGAGGCATGTGGCAGGGTCTACAGTCAATCACGGACTACAGGAAGAAATCCAGCCCAGTCACGGACCAGGATGTCTTGCTCCCAGGCAGACTAAATCACTTTTTTGCCCGCTTTGAGGACAATACAGTGCCACTGACACTGCCTGCAATGGAAAAATGCGGTCTCTCCTTCACTGCAGCCGAGGTGAGTAAAACATTTAAACGTGTTAACCCTCGCAAGGCTGCAGGCCCAGACGGCATCCCCAGCCGCGCCTCAGAGCATGCGCAGACCAGCTGGCTGGTGTGTTTACGGACATATTCAATCAATCCCTATACCAGTCTGCTGTTCCCACATGCTTCAAGAGGGCCACAATTTTTCCTGTTCCCAAGAAAGCTAAGGTAACTGAGCTAAACGACTACCGCCCCGTAGCACTCACTTCCGTCATCATGAAGTGCTTTGAGAGACTAGTCAAGGACCATATCACCTCCACCCTACCTGACACCCTAGACCCACTCCAATTTGCTTACCGCTCAAATAGGTCCACAGACGATGCAATCTCAACCACACTGCACACTGCCCTAACCCATCTGGACAAGAGGAATACCTATGTGAGAATGCTGTTCATCGACTACAGCTCGGCATTCAACACCATAGTACCCTCCAAGCTCGTCATCAAGCTCGAGACCCTGGGTCTCGACCCCGCCCTGTGCAACTGGGTACTGGACTTCCTGACGGGCCGCCCCAGGTGGTGACGGTAGGTAACAACATCTCCTCCCCGCTGATCCTCAACACTGGGGCCCCACAAGGGTGCGTTCTGAGCCCTCTCCTGTACTCCCTGTTCACCCACGACTGCGTGGCCACGCACGCCTCCAACTCAATCATCAAGTTTGCGGACGACACAACAGTGGTAGGCTTGATTACCAACAACGACGAGACAGCCTACAGGGAGGAGGTGAGGGCCCTCGGAGTGTGGTGTCAGGAAAATAACCTCACACTCAACGTCAACAAAACTAAGGAGATGATTGTGGACTTCAGGAAACAGCAGAGGGAACACCCCCTATCCACATCGATGGAACAGTAGTGGAGAGAGTAGCAAGTTTTAAGTTCCTCGGCATACACATCACAGACAAACTGAATTGGTCCACTCACACAGACAGCATCGTGAAGAAGGCGCAGCAGCGCCTCTTCAACCTCAGGAGGCTGAAGAAATTCGGCTTGTCACCAAAAGCACTCACAAACTTCTACAGATGCACAATCGAGAGCATCCTGGCGGGCTGTATCACCGCCTGGTACGGCAACTGCTCCGCCCTTAACCGTAAGGCTCTCCAGAGGGTAGTGAGGTCTGCACAACGCATCACCGGGAGCAAACTACCTGCCCTCCAGGACACCTACACCACCCGATGTTACAGGAAGGCCATAAAGATCATCAAGGACATCAACCACCCGAGCCACTGCCTGTTCACCCCACTATCATCTAGAAGGCGAGGTCAGTACAGGTGCATCAAAGCTGGGACCAAGAGATTGAAAAACAGCTTCTATCTCAAGGCCATCAGACTGTTAAACAGCCACCACTAACATTGAGTGGCTGCTGCCAACACACTGACACTGACTCAACTCCAGCCACTTTAATAATGGGAATTGATAGGAAATTATGTAAATATATCACTAGCCACTTTAAACAATGCTACCTTATATATAATGTTACTTACCCTACATTATTCATCTCATATGCATACGTATATACTGTACTCTATCATCTAGACTGCATCCTTATGTAATACATGTATCACTAGCCACTCTATATCATCGACTGCATCCTTATGTAATACATGTATCACTAGCCACTTTAACTATGCCACTTTGTTTACATACTCATCTCATATGTATATACTGTACTCGATACCATCTACTGTATCTTGCCTATGCTGCTCTGTACCATCACTCATTCATATATCCTTATGTACATATTCTTTATCCCCTTACACTGTGTATAAGACAGTAGTTTAGGAATTGTTAGTTAGATTACTTGCTGGTTATTACTGCATTGTCGGAACTAGAAGCACAAGCATTTCGCTACACTCGCATTAACATCTGCTAACCATGTGTATGTGACAAATGAATTTGATTTGATTTTGATTTGATTTGATTTGATTTTAAATAACAAGGCACATTTTGATTTCAGGCGCAGGAAAATTCTCAGCTACAAATCAAATGAATATCCTAAACCTGTAGCAAAACACTGCTGATGGACACACACCTTGTGTGAGACAGCCAACTGCCTAAATGCATGGAAGTGAGACATGGTAATGGAAAGCTCATTGAGCCATTGCTTCCTTTACTGTACCTTTTCAAATTATGAAATAGTCAGTGACAACTCCTTCAGTGACACACATATAACCCCTTACACAATTTATCTTCTCTGTACACGTCTGCTTAAAACCAGACTCCAAAGACTGGGTCAGGCTGCGGTTGTTATAATTATGCCTGACGTGACATGCGCAGAGGGTGACAGCTGCTGCTGTATGCTGGAGAACATGCAGCATTGGCTGGCATTGGACGCACGTCAATAGCAATAAATTAGAGCCAGGGTCGTTGTCCATTCCAATTAATGGGTGGTGCTGTCGAACCGAACCGAGGCATGTTCCCAAAATGTAGCGTGAGTGACAGTCCAATGCCTCTAAAGGAAGGAATCTTTTTGCAATTGTACACATTTTGCCATGGGCAAGAGAGAAAGAAATTGCAGTTTTACAGCAGATTTCTAGTCATTTTGTCATGGGGTGGAGAGCAATCTTTGCAGTTTTAAAGCTAATTTCCTGCAAGTCTATACATTTTGCCAAGAGTTTATGATATCAGAGTGAGATTTAATAAGAAAATCAGTGGGGGTCCCCTGGAGGTTAGGGCCCCTGGCCCATCTGCCTTGCATGCCCGATCAGTATTCGGCCATGATTACTTCAAGTTTAAAGTGGAACTGACAGCTTTTTAGCGACATGACATTCGATTAAAATCGGTTCATTTACACCCCCAGGAAGAATATGTTGCTTTTTTTTCTTTTTATTTGACAAGCGAGAAATTAGTCATTTTAACGTTTTCATACGTTCATAAAATGCTTGGGAATTACGTATAGTAAGGCATTTGTGAAAATTCAATAGCAATATACTATAGTGGGAAAGAGACCATGTCTTTGGACAATTAATAGGCACTGTAGGAAATAAAACCGAATAAAAACTGTCTTGTCAAGGACCGGACTCTACCTAGGCCGGTGAGCCATAACCAATCAGGGTTGCAGTAGGCCTTTATGCAAATATGGCATTTGCCACACGGGCCTACCATCATTCAATTTGAACTGGACAGTGTAAAGTATTCCCTTGCAGTAGCAACAGTGCGACTTCAGATCATTAGAAAGCATTCGCCAAAAGTCACAAAATACACCTGAATGGATTTCTTCAAATATGTAAATATCACAGGAGTCTTCTGGGATTTGGGAACTTTATAGTCCTATTGATCAAACAACCATGAATATGTAGACTCTCTCTCTCTCTCTCTCTCTCTCTCTCTCAATTACCTATGCACATCATCATAATCAACAACAAAATCAACAACTAATGTTAGAAAGAGCGAAATTAGCTAAAACCTAACAAGGGAACAATAGAAAAACCCTCTCAAACATTTTCAGCTCTTAGTTGGCCGTCAGAATTGCACTGAATTGCCTGCCAATGCATACTTGTTGCAACCCAAGTTTTGACAACTGAGTGGGAACTTGACTGCCTGCCCATGTGATCGATGCCAAATACATTTGATTGACAACTAAGAGATATGCTAACCGTGGATAACACTTATTCAAGTTCAGTATTAGCTACCTAGTAAAGTGATTCACAATTCTTGAAGCTAACTAAATAACACCTGCATCTCTAGCTATGGCCACTGGAAACACAATATGCTGGGGGGAAAGTCATTCACTCGTCCAATGACATGACATCCTCCCAGCAGCTAGCTAGCTAATCAATAAATAGATATGCTAGGCTATTAGCCACCTTATGACTGGCTTGTGATCATGACCCTTGCTAGTTTAATTGTATTCACATTCCCAGTCTTCAGATTCATCAGTTTTTGTCCAAAATATTGAGTAATTGAAACTGAAACAGTTCATCCTAAATGGCTGGAGGTAGCAAATAATGTACCAGGCCAGCTGTGATTTACAACATGATAGCAATATTTGTTGGAATATCAATACATGTATTGGTGAATTATCAATCGTGCATTGAACTGCATCCATCTCTTCTGTCAATAATGACCTACTCTATGTCATGGAATATTGAGTCAAAACCTCTTTATAAAGCTGGTTCTGTAGCATGAACTGGAGATGTGATAGTTTTGACTGATGTTATGATGGTCTGTTTCATATCTGCAAAGTAGTTAAAACGCTGTCAGTTCCACTTTAAATAGCTGACAAGACTAACTTGCTGACACTGAGTAACAGTCAGTGACTGACATAACAAGAGAAACTGCTGATGCACAATCAAATTAAAAAATGTGACCTTGTGTATTCTACTATTGTAACTCTTGAGACCCTGAACTGAGTCCCCCCCACCCCCCAAAAAAAGAAAAACTGCAGCGGACCCCAAGTGACCGCTTATGTCGCTTATGCCTGGAGACCAATGTAAGCTAAACAGACTGGTGAAGAGATTGGCGAAGGACTAAGGGGATAGGCCAGGGAGAAGCAAGTTGTCAGGTGGCAATTGCAAAAGTCATTCGTATTTTAAATGTTTTTGATTGAGCAAAACAAAAACCCACTGGTTGTTGTTGTTGTTTTCAAAGCCAAAGCCAATACCAGTCCCTCACAGCACACAAGTTCTTCTAGTCTATAAAAACACACAGTAACCGGACGACTTCAGCACACAATTTCCCTGACTTCTCCGATGAACATGTAATTACAGATGCTCCTCTCCCTCTTCCTTCTCATCTTACATCTGTTTGTGTAATTGGACGTTAGCATTGTGATATAGGGCTACACTGAAGGAATCCCATTGAGGGTATCTTCCCACGCAGG
Source organism: Oncorhynchus masou masou (assembly GCF_036934945.1). NCBI lineage: Eukaryota > Metazoa > Chordata > Actinopteri > Salmoniformes > Salmonidae > Oncorhynchus > Oncorhynchus masou. The sequence continues at coordinate 20,258,609 of NC_088226.1, read as the reverse complement.
TCATTCCCTCCTGTACGCTCTCATTGGACAGTCATTACCGCCACATGCTCTTGTTCAGTGCAGGTTTTAACACTGCTAACAAGCTAGCATGCCGGCGCAGTCCAAAGAAAGGCAATTTCACGGCTGTGTACATTCTCAGACTGTCCAAGTACAGCTTCTGGTAATGTGAGGCAGCAGTAGTAGTTTGGAACCATGGTTTCTAATTGGGCCCATGTTAGGAAGGTGTTGTAAATTAGCAGTGCAGTAATTTGATTAATCAGGTTGTTCTCTTTTGCATATGGACACCCAACAGGAAAATAAATCCAAGCCCCAAGTTGCCTGTTAATCAAATCAAATATTATTTGTCACATGTGCCGAATACAACAAATGCTTCCTTACAAGCCCTGAACCAATAATTCAGTTTAGAAAATACCTAAAGAAATAAAAGTAACAAATAATTCAAGAGCAGCAGTAAAATAGAAAGGCTATATACAGGGGGTACCGGTACAGTCATTGTGCGGGGGCACAGGTTAGTCGAGGTAATTTGTACATGTAGGTAGAGTTATTGAAGTGACTATGCAAAGATAATAACAGAGCAGCAGCAGCATAAAAGGGGGGGAGGCAGCAACAAAGCAAATAGTCTGGCTGGCCATTTGACTAGATGTTCAGGAGTCTTATAACTTGGGGGTAGAAACTGTTTAGAAGTGTTTTGGACCTGAACTTGGTGCTCCGGTACCGCTTGCCATACAATAGCAGAGAGAACAGTCTATGACTAGGGTGGCTGGAGGCTTTTACAGTTTTTAGGGCCTTCCTCTGACACCACCTGGTGTAGAGGTCCTGGATGGCAGGAAGCTTGGCCTCTGATGTACTGGGCCGTACGCACTACCCTCTGTAGTGCCTTGCGGTTGGAGGCCAAGCAGTTTCCATACCAGGCAGTGATGCAACCTGTCAGGATGCTCTCGATGGTGCAGCTGTAGAACCTTTTGAGGACCTGAGGACCCATGCCAAGTCTCCTGACAAATCAATCAGTCTTTTATTTTCACCAACTCTCCGTTTGGGTATTGGTTAGTCTACAATTAAGGTGTGGTAATGTTAGGATTATTTTGCTCTTACTGTAGTGGTGTAGCCTACTCCCGACCGTTCACATTGTACACCGCCATTATGGGCTATTAGCAGGACAATAGACTCTTGTCATGGAGGAAGGTAGCGGGAGAATTGTATTGTTAAATGTGATTGGACCATGTTAGTTTGTTGGTGATGTGGACACCATGGAACTTGAAGCTCTCAACCTTCTCCACTACAGCCCCATCTATGAGAATGGGGGCGTGCTCGGCCCTCCTTTTCCTGTAGTCCACTATCATCTCCTTTGTCTTGATTACTTTGAGGGAGAGGTTGTTGTCCTGGCACCACATGGCCAGGACTCTGACCTCTTCCCTATAGGCTGTCTCATCATTGTCGGTGATCAGGCCTACCATTGTTGTGTCATCGGCAAACTTAATGATGGTGGAGTCGTGCCTGGCCGTGCAGTCATGAGCGAACAGGGAGTACAGGAGGGCACTGAGCACTCACCCATGAGGGGCCCCGTGTTGAGGAGCAGCATTGTGGATGTGTTGCTACCTACCCTTACCACCTGGGGCCACCCATCAGGAAGTCCAGGATCCAGTTGCAGAGGGAGGTGTTTAGTCCCAGGTTCCTTAGCTTAGTGATGAGCTTTGAGGGCGCTATGGTGTTGAACGCTGAACTGCAGTCAATGAATAGAGTTCTCACATACAGTGGCTGCTCAACTAAAAGTTTTGAGATTATGCTGCGGGAGGTAATTTGTGGTCTAGTACAGTACCCTGCATCACTGCTCCAAACCAGCGCACAGTAGAGTTGGAACACTGATTGTGCTTACTGGAAAATACTCTTTCAAAATTAATGGAAGAGGCAAGTGGAAGGGGGAAAACACAACATGCAGAGGTCAAGATAGCGCTGTTTTGAGACAAGCATGAGGACTGGTCTTGTTAAATCAATGAGAGTTTTATTTTCACTGAATCTCCGTTTGGGTATTGCTTAAACTACAATTAGGGTGTGGAAATGTGAGGATTATTTTGCTCTTACTGTAGTGCTGTAACCTATTCTCGACCGGTCACATTGTACATTGCCAATATGGGCTATTAGCAGGAAAACAGAATCTTTCCAAGAAGGAGGGTAGGGGGAGAATTGTATCGTCAAATGTATTTCTTAGTTAGGTTGGCTGTATAAATTGTGCGTGTTTTAGTATTTTGATACTTTGTGCAAGGTAATTGATCAGCATTAAAAACTTTCTGGATGGCATCTTCCGAGTGGCGCCAGTGGTCTATGACACTGCATTGCAGTGCAAACTTTGTTGCTTCGGATGCTGATTCAATACCCATGCTGGCTGCGACCGGTAGACCCCTGAGGTGACGCACGACAGGGAGAGAAAACAAGCTTAGCAGGCTGTGAATTCAGCAAACAACGTTTCTAGGATGGGCTATTAGCAGGACAATAGATATTTTCCTTTTATTCCGATTACAACCGCTCACTTTCGGTTACTTGAAAACAAAATCAACTCCAAAATGTCGTTATTTTTTAAACAAGGACTTGAAAATGAGATTGTGAACTGCAAACAACGTTTCCAGGCCGAGAATGGTAAATTACTAATTAATACATTCGTTCAATACATTGGAATAAAAAAGAAGCCATCTTTTTATGGGCTATTTGCAGGACAATAGACTCTTGCCAAGAAGGAGGGTACGGGGAGAATTGTATCGTTACGGATGAATGTTTTCAGTTGATGCCAAACAAGTTTGATCAGGTTTAAATCAAGACACCTACATGTAGAGATGAAAAAAATATGTTTTGATATATTATAGGCCTACCATAGGTGTTGTAGATCTTTACTCTATTTATTTTGGGGCTACCTGTTCCAGGGTTAGGACTGTAACCACCAGAGGACTTGAAAATGAGCTGCAGCTGAGAGGATCTCCAAAACTTAAAGTATTTTGGTTTCAGTGCATTTTATGACAAAAAAATTTTATATAGCCTATCAATGTGTAGGCATACTGTGTAAATTGATAATTGTGTACTTAAAATGTGAATGTGTTTTTACTGAGCATATAACTGTAATGAGTATGATGTGGGAGACAGAGTGCTGGTTTCAAGCGCAGGGTGCAGCGGGTGTTTATTTAGTAAAGGACCACAGGTGGAGGCAGGTAGCAGGGTCCATGGACAGGCAATAGGTCATACACAGGGAATCCAAAAAGGTAACAATATAGGCAGGGGGATAGGCTTATAACGTAGTCCGGGAGATCAGGCAAGAGATTGATGACAGGATATCAGATAGGCAAAAGTACGTTGTTAGTGAAGATCGCCAAATCTACGATACACAGGAGGACTAATATGGAAATAAACAGCCTTCCAAATAGAAGGTGTACAAAATGACATACAGCTGTGTGAACAGGTGATCAGAATTCAGGTGATTGGGATCTGGAGAGTGAGCTGCGTTCAGGGAATCTATGTGTTTGACAGTGTGAGTTGGAAGCAGATCTTACAAAAACCATTCCGACAACCATCCGTGGAGATCAGTGGACAAAGGGCTGGACAACGGGCCAGACCGAAAAAAAAATGCATGGTTCCACAGAATACCAACTGGAATGGCAAATGAGGCTTCTTCATCAACATCTTTATGCTTTCGTTAATAAAATAATGATACAAATACTCTCGCCAGCTTTGATCCATGCCTGGGCCTGCAGGACGCAAATGTATTTGTTTGTCAGACAAATCATTGGGTTGAAACTACAGAACAGTACAAAACAAGAGAACACACATGGTTAATGTTCTGAAGAAAATAAATATATTTATTGGTCATGGCTCCCAAGTGGCGCAGCGGTCTAAGGGGCTGCATCTCAGTGCAAGAGGCATCACTACAGTCCCTGCTTTGAATGCAGGCTGTATCACATCCGGACGTGATTGGGAGCCCCATAGAGCGGAACACAATTGGCTCATCTTCATCTGGGTTTGCCGGAGTAGAACGTCATTCTAAATAAAAATGTGTTCTTAACCGACTTGCCCAGTTAAATAAAGGTTACTTTTATTTTTGCAAATTTGTAATGTGTTTTGTTTGGTAACTTACTTTGTAAATATTAATTCACATTTGTTGTGCCACTAAATAAACAATTAAATATTTAAATTAATATTGTTAATATTTGTATAATTATCATAAAAATTGGCCTCAAAAGGTTCTTCGAGGAACCATTATAAGTGGTGCTTTGAATAATATTTTTCAATGGTTCTTTGAAGAATTTATAAGGGTTCCCCCAAAGTTTCAATTTGAAGAACCCCTAAAGGACACTCAATGAACCTTTTTCGAGTGTTGGAGTAGATGTTATTTGGCTTTTCATTGCCGAGCATTCAAAGACAGCAAGTGTGTGTGTGTGTGTGTGTGTGTGTGTGTGTGTGTGTGTGTGTGTGTGTGTGTGTGTGTGTGTGTGTGTGTGTGTGTGTGTGTGTGTGTGTGTGTGTGTGAGAGAGAGAGAGAATATCAAAACACACACAGTAACGCGTGTTAATGAGTTCTGAGAGAGAGAGAGAAAGAGAGAGAGAGAGAGAGAATATCAAAACACACACATTAACGCGTGTTAATGAGTTCTGAGAGCCGATCTGTTGGATTAGTTTAATAGCCCGGTTACTGTGTGAAAATCCCCCCCAACAAGCAATAGCATACCTGCGTGTGGTCAACTATTTCAGTCAACTTTTTACCCTGCATTATAAGTGCATAAAAGCTCCTTAGATATTCATTTAGAATCCTCCAAATTTAATTAGATCTACTACTGTACAAGGACATTTTGCGGATGTGACAGTATTTTATTTAGAGATTTAGAGAGTATTTAGAGATTCGGTAAAGAAATGTGTTTGTAAAGGGTTATCTATGGCTCTCTGAGGACTGGGTAGGGTAGGGAGCCCACGCCTTCCGCTTCTCCATTCCCTAGGAGCTGGGTTCTAGGCCGGGAGGGTGACATCGGCTCTCACTCGAGCTCAGATCCCTGCATCTCCATGTCGCCTGCGCCATACTACCGTGCCTCTTTCCCCGTTAGGCATGGCCACGTGGTGCAACCCCAATATCAAGGTGCACATGGGCCTATTTATATAATGAATATGAACTCAGAGGGCAGAAATTATTATATAGTAAAGCATTAGAGTTTTAAGAATTGTGTGTGTTCAATTATTTGTGACAGTGTGGCATTTAAAGCATTTAAAGCATATTGAAGTTAGGATTTTAAGCAATAGCCTGTGTTCAACTATTTCAACACTATTTCGCGCTGCTCTGAGACAAGCATGGGGACTGGTCTTAATAAATAAATGAGATTTTTATTTTCACTGAATCGTATTGGTTAGATTACAATTAGGATGTGGAAAATGCATGTTGTTGTTTTCTTTGTATTATCTTTTACCAGGTCTAATGTGTTGTACTCCTACATTAATTTCACATTTCCACAAACTTCAAAGTGTTTCCTTTCAAATGGTATCAATAATATGCATATCCTTGCTTCAGGTCCTAAGCTTCAGGCAGTTAGATTTGGGTCATTTTAGGCGAAAATTGAAAAAGGTGTGGATCCTTAAGATGTTAAATTCTCTGGTACAGCCAATATTGAAGACTGTCAAATGCTTCTCAAAGGTGCCCGCTGCTGGTCAAACTAGCACTAACTAGCATTAATGGCAACAATGGCTGACAATTAAATAACGTGCCATAGAATTCTGCGGCAGCACGCAAGGTGTAGGTGTAGGTGTTCATTTTGTCCAGGTGTGAAAGGGCAGTGTGGAGTGCAATAGACTGCATCATCTGTGGATCTGTTGGGGCGGTATGCAAATTGGAGTGGGTCTAGGGTTTCTGGGATAATGGTGTTGATGTGAGTCATGGCCAGTCTTTCAAAGTACTTCACGACTACAGACGTGAATGCTACAGGTCGGTAGTAATTTAGGCAGGTTACCTTAGTGTTCTAGGGCACAGGGTCTATGGTGGCCTTCTTGATACATGTTGGTATTACAGACTCCGACAGGGAGAGGTTGAAAACGTCAGAGAAGATACTTGCCACTTGGTCAGCGGATGCTTGGAGTACCCATCCTGGTAATCCATCTGGCCCTGAGGCCTTGTGAATGTTGACCTTTTTAAAGGTCTTAGTCATATCCACTGCGGAGAGCGTGATCATACAGTCGTCCGGAACAGCTGAAGCTCTCATGCATGTTTCAGTGTTACTTGCCTCGAAGTTAGCATAGAAGTAATTTAGCTTGTCTGGTAGGCTTGTGTCACTGGGCAGCTCTCGGCTGTGCTTCCCTTTGTTGTCTGTAATAGTTTGCAAGACCTGCCACATCCGACAAGTGTCAGAGCCGGTGTAGTACGATTCGATCTTAGTCCTGTATTGATGCTTTGCCTGTTTGATGGTTCGTCGGAGGGCATAGTGGGATTTCTTACAAGCTTCCGGGTTAGAGTCCCGCTCCTTGAAAGCGGTATCTCTACCATTTAGCTGCGTGCGGATGTTGCCTGTAATCCATGGCTTCAGGTTGGCGTATGTACGTTCGGTCACTGTGGGAACTACGTCATCGATGCACTTATTGATGAAGCCAGTGACTGATGTGGTGTTCTCCTCAATGTCATTGGAAGAATCCCGGAACATATTCCAGTCTGTGCTAGCAAAACAGTCCTGTAGCTTAGCATTTGCTTCACCACTTTTTTATTGACCGAGTCACTGGTGCTTCCTGTTTTAGTTTTTGCTTTTAAGCAGGAATCAGGAGGATATAATTATGATCAGTTTTGTCAAATGGAGGATGCAAAGGTGGTCTAGAGTTTTTTTCCCTCTGGTTGCACATTTAACATGCTGGTAGAAATTTGGTCAAACAGATTTAAGTTTCCCTGCATTAAAGTCCCTGGCCACTAGCACCGCCTCGGAAGGAACGTTTTCCAGTTTGCTTATGGGCGTACACAGCTCATTGAGTGCGGTCTTAGTTCCAGCATCGGATTGTGGCGGTAAATAGACAGCTATGACGAATATAGATGAAAACTCTCTAGGTAGATAGTGTAGTCTACAGCTTATCATGAGATACTATATCCTCAGGCGGCAAAACCTTGAGACTTCCTTAGATATCGTGCAATCTAGAATGTGAATTGGCACCTGTAATGAAATCACTAAGATCCTTACTCAAAAGGTGAAAAAGGCCCTCAGAGAGAGAGAGAGAGAGAGAGAGAGAGAGAGAACATTTAAACAATGAAAGAGTCTACCAGCACCTGTCCATGTCCGGCTCTAAATTGTAATTGGCCGAGCATGCTGCCCAGCTAGCACATTTGGAACATTGGAAGTTTGTTTTTCCATTAGTTCTGGGAACGTAGCCATCAGATTGGTGACAGGTAAAACTGAATGTTTTTTTAAACGTTCTGAATACGGAAGTGAAAATGTTGCCTTTTCTGGGAATGTACATTTTTAGGTTGCAGGGAGGTTCTGAGAACATTTTACTATAGTTTCCTGAGAGTATTCCTTGGAGGTTTTATTGACGTTCTGAGAACTGAAATTATACGTTACTTGAAAGTAATTAAATAACGTTCTAAGAACATGTTTCAATAATTCTTGCAACCGATACAACATTATATTGGTTGCAAGAACTTTGTTTAATAATTTTAATTGAAAAACGGTACGTTTTGAATCCAGCGTATCAGTTCATAATCCATGTGCCATGGAATCTAGTAGCGGTGCATGGGTAACATCACTGGATTCCCCCCCAAAAAACATTTAAACCTACACTACTGTTCAAAAGTTTGAAGTCACATAGTCCTTGTTTTTTTTAAGAAAAGTAATTTTTTGTCCATTAAAATAACAACAAATTGACCCGAAATACAGTGTAGACATTGTTAATGTTGTAAATGACCATTGTAGCTGGAATATCTAGATGGAATATCCACATAGGTGTACAGAAGAACCTTATCAGCAACCATCACTCATGTGTTCCAATGGCATGTCGTTAGCTAATCCAAACTGCCAGTCTGCAGCTGTGCGTGTAAAGTGGTTTGGAACTTTGAGAAGAGAGGATAACTCCCCTCTCAGACAATCACTGGTACAGCTAAGTAGCTGTCCTGAGGAATGAACACCCATGGAGACCGGACAACTAAGAAGAAGGACATTGTGACCTCTGGTGGACAATCAGAGCATGTACAAGTGGGCCGCAGAAAGGCCCAAACAAACCCTTTACAAGAAGGCTTGGTTCCGACAGAGATAAAACACACGTAAATATATTCATGATTTCTCATTCCAAACAGGCGGCAGTTTGTGTGCAAACTATATGATTAACGTTACTGTGAGAACCATTCTGATATGTCTCAACGATAAGTGTGCCTTTCCCACTCCATTTCACACTCCAACAAGCCGTCATATTTTGTCAGTTCATTAAAGAACGTTTGTCTCATGTAAAGGGTGTATGAATAATAAAACATGTGTAGTGCTTAATAATGAGCAGGGCTGGGATTTTAGCAAATGCATGAGGTTAAGACCATTCAGAATGATATGATAAGAGGTAATGATTAATAAAAATGACTGTTTATCAACATAATAGTTAGAGATTCATTCAGGAGACGGTAACTATTTAAACAACCTCGTCCGTGGTGCCCCAAATTCCTAATGAGTTGTCGTTACATTATTATTTTAATCGGCTAAAAATTAAACATCACATCTACATAACTATTCAGACCTTTTACTCAGTACTTTGTTGAAGCACCTTTGGCAGTGATTACAGCCTTGAGTTTTCTTGCATGTGATGTTACAAGCTTGGCACACCTGTATGTGAGGGGTTTCTCCCATTCTTCTCTGCAGATCATCTCAAGCTCTGTCAGGTAGGATGGGGAGTGTTGCTGCACAACTATTTTCAGGTCTCTCCAGAGATGTTCAGCCGAGATCAAGTTCGGGTTCTTGCTGGGCCACTCAAGGACGTTCAGAGACTTGTCCCAAAGCCACTCCTGGGTTGTCTTGGCTGTGTGCTTAGGGTTGTCCTGTTGGAAGGTGAACCTTCACCCCAGTCTGAGGTCCTGAGTGCTCTGGAGCAGGTTTTCATCAAGGACCTCTCTGTACTTTGCTCCGTTAATCTTTCCCTCCATCCTTACTAGTCTCCCAGTCCCTGCCACTGAAAAACATCCCCAAATCATGATGCTGCCACCACCATACTTCACCGTAGGGATGGTGCCAGGTTTCCTCCAGACTATACGCTTGACATTCAGGCCACAGAGTTCAATCTTGGTTTCATCAGACCATAGAATCTTGTTTCTCATGGTCTGTGTCCTTTAAGTGCCAATTGGAAAACTCCAAGCGGGTCATGTGCCTTTTACTGAGGAGTTGCTTCCGTCTGGCCACTCTACCACAAAAGCCTGACTTTAGTGCTGCATAGATGGTTGTCCTTCTGGAAGGATCTCCCATCTCCACAGAGGAACTCTGGAGCTCTGTCAGAGTGAGTCACCTCCCAGACTGAGGCCCTTCTCCCCGATTGCTCATTTTGCACTGGGCGGCCAGCTCTAGCAAGAGTCTGGGTGGTTCCAAACTTATTCCATTTAAAATTGATGGAGGGCACTGTGTTCTTGGGGACCTTCAATAATGCAGAAATGTTTTGGTACCCTTTCCCAGAACTGTGCCTCGATACAATTCTGTCTTGGAGCTCTACGGACAAATCTATTGATCTCATGGATGGGTTTTTGCTCTGACATGCACTGTCAACTGTGGGACCTTATACAGTTGAAGTCGGGAAATTACATACACCTTCGCAAAATACATTTAAATTCAGTTTTTCACAACACCTGACATTTAATCCTAATAAAAATTCCTTGTCTTAGGTCAGTTAGGACTACCACTTTATTTGAAGAATGTGAAATGTCAGAATAATAGTAGAGAGAATTATTCATTTCAGCTTTTATTTCTTTCATCACATTCCCTGTGGGTCAGACGTTTACATACACTCAATTAATATTTGGTAGCATTGCCTTTAATTTGTTTAACTTGAGTCAAACATTTTGGGTAGCCTTCCACAAGCTTCCCACAATACGTTTGGTGAATTTTGGCCCATTCCTCCTGACAGAGCTGGTGTAACTGAGTTGGGTTTGTAGGCCTCCTTGCTTGCACACACTTTTTCAGTTCTGCCCACATATTTTCTATAGGATTGAGGTCAGGGCTTTGTGATGGCCACTGCAATACCTTGACTTTGTTGTCCTTAAGCCATTTTGCCACAACTTTGGAAGTATGCTTGGGGTCATTGTCCATTTGGAAGACCCATTTGCGACCAAGCTTTAACTTCCTGACTGATGTCTTGACATGTTGCTTCAATATATCCACATAATTTTCCTACCTCATGAAGCATCTATTTTGTGAAGTGCACCAGTCCCTCTTGCAGCAAAGCACCCCCACAACATGATGCTGCCACCCCCTTGCTTCACGGTTGGGATGGTGTTCTTCACCTTGCAAACCTCCCCCTTTTTCCTCCAAATATAACAATGGTCATTATGGCCAAACAGTTCTATTTCTGTTTCATCAGACCAGAGGACATTTCTCCAAAAAGTACAATCTTTGTCCCCATGTGCAGTTGCAAACTGTAGTCTGGCTTTTTTATCACTGTATGGAGCAGTGGCTTCTTCCTTGCTGAGCAGCCTTTCAGTTTATGTCGATATAGGACTCGTTTTACTGTGGATATAGATACTTTTGTAGCTGTTTCCTCCACATCTTCACAAGGTCCTTTGCTGTTGTTCTGGGATTGATTTGCACATTTCGCACCAAAGTATGTTCATCTCTAGGAGACAGAACGCGTCTCCTTCTTGAGCGTTATGACGGCTGCGTGGTCTCATGGTGTTTATACTTGCGTACTATTATTTGTACAGATGAACGTGGTAGCTTCAGGCATTTGGAAATTGCTCCCAAGGATGAACCAAACTTGTGGAGGTATACAATTTTTTTATGAGGTCTTGGCTGATTTCTTTTGATTTTCCCATGGTGTCAAGCAAAGAGGCACTGACTTTGAAGGGAGGCCTTGAAATACATCCACAGGTACACCTCCAATGGACTCAAATTATGTCAATTAGCCTATCAGATGCGTCGAAAGCCATGACGTCATTTTCTGATATTTTCCAAGCTGTTTAAAGGCACAGTCAACTTAGCGTATGTAACTTCTGACCCACTGGAATTGTGATAATTGTGTGTGCCTTTCCAAATCATGTCCAATCAATTTAAAATACTACAGGTGAACTCCAAGTGTTTGAACCATCTCAAGGATGATCAATGGAAACAGGATGCACCTGAGATAATTTTCGAGTCTCATAGCAAAGGGTCTTACTTATGTAAATAAGGTATTTCTGTTTTATATTTGTAATAAAATTGTAAAAGCCTGTTTTCGCTTTGTCATTATAGGGTATTGTGTGTAGGATTGATGCTAGAAAATTAAAATCAATTTTAAAATAAGGCTTTAATGTAAAAACAAAATGTGAATATTTTCTGAATGCACTGTATGAACTGTAACTCAGTAAAATCTTTAAAACTGTTTATATTTTTTTCAGTACATTTGAAGGGAAGGGGAAAATCGATGGAATTGCATCACTTTTCAACATTCGACAACATAGCAACCCTGTGAATTGAGACTTCAGTTCTGTTTCAAAATCCTCTGGCTGAAAGTGCTGGCTACAAACAGAGATTTTGATATTTCTCACACACACCTCCATGGGGAGGTCCTCCACATCCTGAAATCGCTATGAATTCTGGATTTTGTGGTTTGCTTTACAACCAGGAAATGTACAGTATTGGCCCATTTCTACTGATGATATCAACTATGCAGAAACGCTCGAATTTGCGTGTAGAGGAAATACAACATTTTCATGACACATATTAATGGACATACAGTATATAGTGGAATGGAACTGCGGTTGACACTTTATTCAAGAATCATCAGTCCTCCTATTGCATGTCAGGAACGATTTAATTCCGGATGATATTGATCAAATTCTACAGATGAAAGGAAAGATGATTGTCTATCCTTGTTCTACCTCAAAATTATATTTCCAGTTTCCCACGAAATTCTCAACTTTAACCAAGTGTAAAAACCTTGACGTCTGTATCTGTGGGCATCTTTGTTTGTATGTCAACCTTTATATATCATCAGTTGTCCCAAGCCAGTATCACAGATTTTTTGTGAAAAAGGCATAAATTGCTTATTGGATGTTTGTGACAGGCACACGAAAAAGTTAAAAATTGTGCGCAGTACACTATTTTAAATACAGTGAATTTCAATCACAGATAAAGACAGTAGATTACTTAAGACAGAAAATATGGTAGGGAGGGTAGGCATGTAATGCAAACGTGTTCGAATTTAATCACGGACACATTTAGTTAACTAACTTTGCAACTACTTACTACTTTTGCAACTCTTTATCATGTTAGCTAACCCTTCACCAAACCATAACTTGAACCCTTTAACCTATCTTCTAACCCTAAACGTAACCCTTTTACTACTGAGTGAGCATGTTATCTAACCCATAATCTTAACCCCTAGCCTAGGTAAAGTTAGCCACCTACTGTGTTGATTGGCTAGATATACAGGTGGGTAGGAAAAACCAATGCCAAACAGTCACTGTGACACTCAGTTCCACTTCAACAGCCTTAACGTGTGTGTGTGTGTGTGCACGCTTTTGATTTTACTATCCTTATGGGAACCGGAGGCAAATTTGTACAAGTGGGGACATTTCACCAGTGTGTGTGTAAAGTTTGTTTATGGTTAAATAGTGTTTATTTTATGAGACTCAACCAGCTGTTTTTCTGAAGATAGTTCCCCAGTAGGTGTTGTTTCATCCCTACAGTAGCGAGAAACATCCTTTGTTGTATTTGTTGTGACAGGGATGTTATTTGTATGGTTTAAGTGCCTTCACAGTTGCATGTGCTGAAGGTGTCAGCTCTGCATTGTGCATAGCACAGAGGGTCCATGCTAGCTCTCCAAATTGCAACAAACCATGCTGTTAAAAAGATTTGCTGCAATTATCAAAATTGTTCATGCAGGGTTGTTGGAAGATGTTCAAATAAAGAGTGAATAATTGGTTTGATGATGCGACGACAAGTATGAGTATAATGATATATCTGTGCACCTGTCTAACGCACAGCATGCACTTCAGAGAAGCAGCAGTTGAACAAACAGTTGCAAAAGACGGGATTCTTCTGGATTCCAAAACGCTTCTCACTTTTCAAAAGACGTCTTCCTCTCAGAGGTAAGCACTTCGTCGCCTTTCAGCACCCCTCCCAGCTTAAACACCTTTACAGACTACACTGACTTGGCACAACTCAGATTCAGATTCCAATTGAGACAGAGGCTTTAGTCAGACAGAGGCAGCCAAAGCGAGAACGTAAGTAAGACAAACCATGACTAGGGCTGTGTCATGCACATGACTGGAACCCAAGGGTTCTATTTCTAACCAATTTCAGTAGAGTGAAAAATAACCTCTAGGGTTCTAATCAAAAAACCTTCAAAAGGGTTCTATAAAGAACCTTTAGGGATGCCATATATGAAGCAAGCAATATAACCCTTTTTTGTTATATCCAGAACCTTTTTTTCGAAGAGTATGTATGATAATATAGTAAGAAGAATATAATTGAACTTAGCTGAATAAAATATAAAGTATATTTTTTCCATTCCGGAGCGAGTGCCCATACGAAGTAGCTATGTTGAGCGTAAAAGTGATAATTTGAAACAGGTTCTATATGCTAGATGTTGAGTTATTTGGCAACTTTAGTTGTGAATGATACAAACCTTAGAATGTCTTAGAAATCAAAACATTTATGAGCTGCATGATGCGATTATAGGATATTGATCATTGGAAAAAGTCACAAAAAAAAGCTGACACTGTTCCTTGCCTCAGGCTGCATGTGCGGTGAACATATTTTCACCTATCACACTATTCTCAATTTAATTTGGTCTTTTCTAATATGTAAAATTAGTTTTGATTTAGAATGGCCCATTATCAAATGTGCAGGAACAGGGGCAGGGGGAAAAGACATGTAATCTGTATTCACTCAAATAGCGAATCGAGGCGCTTTCCAGCAGTTTGTGCTGGGAAGGCTACTCCGGTTTTATAGAAGAGCATTTGCTTAATATTAGCAACTGAGAAACAAATATAGTAGCAGCTGGGATCCTCATCTTTTTAGTGGCAACCATCAACACTCTGCATTCACACGGGATTGCATATAGAAATATCTGGGCTTATAATAACACTTCACCTATTTCACTCCACGCATCAACCACTGTTTGAGGAGCTTGCAGCCTCTCGCTACTCGACAGGTGATATTCAGCCCAAACTCTGTAGGCCATGGGCTCTCCAACCATTGTTCCTGCAGCTACCCAGTGCTTCATTTTAGAAACCAAGTGAAATCTGTTTGGGAATGTCTATAGTAACATGTTTTCACAACTAAAACATATTTCATTAAACTGTTGACAGCCCCTCTCTCTATGCACTAGAGAAAGGAATGAAGGAGATAGAGGAGGAGATAGAGATGTCAGCAATTACAATTCCCATTACTAGGCTATTAAAAATCAAATACAACTAACTCTGTAATCCACCCTGCACAATCCCTGAACCAACAGCATCGCCTTGGCCTATACGTTTTCTCCCAGACTCTATAGAAAGTTTGGAGTGTAGCATAAGGTATCAGTCCATCCAGCATGCATAATAATGTAGTCCACACTCAAAGGCAATTACTAGAATTTGTTTAATTTTGGAGTGTAGACTAGACCAATTATGTACCAAAGACATCTTAAATCAGTTTTTTTCTGCCATGTGTAATATGTGGTAATTCAGTTATGTGTATGCATAAGCGGTCACACCTTGATCTGTTTTACCTGTCTTTGTGATTGTCTCCACCCCACTCCAGGTGTTGCCCATCTTCTCCATTATCCCTTATGTATTTATACCTGTGTTCTCTGTATGTCTGTTGCCAGTTTGTCTTGTTTGTCAAGGCACAGAGAGTTTTTGTTCTCAGCCCCTGCTTTTCCCAGTCTCTCTTTTTCTCGCCCTCCTGGTTTGACCCTTGCCTGTGCTGACTCTGAGCCCGCCTGCCTGACCACTCAGCCTAACCCTGAGCCTGCCAGAACCTTTGCCCCACCTCTGGATTATTGACCTCTGCCCACCCTGAGCCTGCCTGCCGTCTGGTATCATTGCCTCACCTCTGGTTTATTGACCCCTGCCTGCCTTGACCTGTCTATTGCCTGCTCCTGGATTATTGTATTGGATAAACCATTGTTAATTTGACGTGTCTGCATCTGGGTCTTACCTTCATACCTGATATAAGCTTTAATATGCCTATAGGTGTTTTGAATGAATCATCACCTTAGAAAGCACTGTCCATTTCGTTATGTTTGGCTTTGAAATAATATCCACAACAACCATGTTTTCTACTCAGTTTCTTCAAAATGATGGATCACAGTGAGCTGAGTTTTAAAAGCATGATACTGTTTTGATTAGTGTTAAATGTGATTTTTGACTTCATTTGCAATGATGTTGGAGTGAGAGAGTGACAACAGAGCGCTGAGTACCAGGCCATGAGTGACCTGACAGTCTTAGAGAGTTGGGTACTTCCAACGCATGTCCAGAGTGCATAAAAGGAGATTACCATGACTCAGTTTAAAGTGGAGTTTGCCTGCAGTCATAACTGCCAGTGTGGCGGTAATACGGTCACCGCAACAGACCAAAAATCCCCTGATCCTTGTGTGTGTGCAAATATTTGAGAGAGCCATGGTACAGGGAAACACTGACAATGTAATTGACTTGCTGGGGATGTTTGCCACAGCGCTCAACGACAACACGCTGACAGCGCTTCTCAACAATGTACAGCATCATTGATCTGTGCTGCGGCGTTAATATGAAGACACTCTACATGAGCCATCAGTGGTGCATTCAAGAGTGACTGCAGACGAGACCCACCCATAGGACTCAATAGCACAGGTCAAAGGTGGGAGCACTCTTAAATGTCTGAAAGAAAGAGGGAAAGGTGGAGAGAAGAGGTAAGAAGAACATTTGAATTACTTGTGCAGATTTCAAGTTAGGATTCAGGTCTAATACAATATATATTCTCTTACACATTACCCTCTATTTCGGCTGCTTTGCTCCCCCCTGCCCCTTGAACCCTGATGTTAGAGGACACCAGCAAAAAGGGAGACACGACCCTGATATAGTGATGACAGGTTTCCTTAGTTGTACAGAAGCACAAAGATATGTTACAGTTGACAGATTTTTTTGTATTGTTGTGATATCTGTACATTTCAAAAAAAGGTTCCTTGGGGTTCTACAGTATAAAACATATTTTCTTCTCAGATTGTAGGAAAATAGCTTTTTAAATCAGGCCATCTTATCTATTGTTTTCTTGAGCAGGAGGTTAATTTGCTTTCCTGAGGGTGTAGGCTTAATCTCAACCCCTTATGCATTGGTTGGCTGGATTTCCTGGACTTCCTGAATCCTGGACCTCCTGACAGGCCGCCCCAGGTGGTAAGGCTAGGCAACAACTCATCTGTCACGCTGATCCTCAACACAACACCTCTTAGTCCACCTGTACTCCCAGTTCACACACCACTGCATGGCCAAGCACAACTCCAACACCATCATTATGTTTGCTGATGACACAACAGTGGTAGGCCCAACAACGATGAGACAGCCTATAGGGAGGAGCTCAGAGGCGTGTGTCATGACATGGTCCTTTTTGGATATAGCCAGTGGCTTCCCCCTGTCTCTCTCCTACCCCCAGGTTCTGTTATCTCAGGTCATACATTCCTGGAGGAGACTCTCTCCCCCTGGTCATACAGAAATAGACACATAGAGAGAACAAAGGATTTCAAATGGCAAACTCCTAAATGCCCAAATTGAGGATCTGATACAAAATGTCCACTTGTGAGAAGGTGGGAATGGTCCGTGGACACTTAAGAGACGGGTAATGACGAGTGTGTTTCATTTGGTGACCTCAGAGAGGACAGGAAACACACATGACTATATCTCTGAATATGTAAATTAGTCAATGATGGGGTTTGCATCTAATTCTTGTATGAAATTAATGAGTAAAGATGAAACCTTTTGTGAAAGGATGTAATATGATGTTCCCTTTAAAGTTGAACTTCACTAGGGTAGGGGGCAGCATTCGGAATTTTGGATGAAAAGTGTGCCCAAATTAAACTGCCTGCTATTCAGGCCCAGAAGCTAGGATATGCATATACAGTGGGGCAAAAAAAGTATTTAGTCAGCCACCAATTGCGCAAGTTCTCCCACTTAAGAAGATGAGAGAGGCCTGTAACTTTCATCATAGGTACACTTCACCTATGACAGACAAAATGAGAAAAGAAATCCAGAAAAATCACATTTTTAATGAATTTATTTGCAAATTAAGATGGAAAATAAGTATTTGGTCACCTACAAACAAGCAAGATATCTGTCTCTCACTGATCTGTAACTTCTTCTTTAAGAGGCTCCTCTGTCCTCCACTCGTTACCTGTATTAATGGCACCTGTTTGAACTTGTTATCAGTATAAAAGACACCTGTCCACAACCTCAAACAGTCACACTCCAAACTCCACTATTGCAAAGACCAAAGAGCTGTCAAAGGACACCAGAAACAAAATTGTAGACCTGCACCAGGCTAGGAAGACTGAATCTGCAATAGGTAAGCAGCTTGGTTTGAAAAAAATCAACTGTGGGAGCAATTATTAGGAAATGGAATATAACAAAGTATTGAGATAAACTTTTGTTATTGACCAAATACTTATTTTCCACCATCATTTGCAAATAAATTCATTAAAAATCATACAATGTGATTTTCTGGATTTTTTTAAACTCATTTTGTCTGTCATAGTTGAAGTGTACCTATGATGAAAATTACAGGCCTCTCTCATCTTCTTAAGTGGGAGAACTTGCACAATTGGTGGCTGACTAAATACTTTTTTACCCCACTGTAATTAGTAGATTTGGATAGAACACTCTAAATTTTCCCAAACTGTTAAAATAATGTCTGTGAGTATAACAGAACTGATATGGCAGGTGAAAACCTGAGGAAAATCCATCCAGGAAGTACTATTATTTTAAAAGGCTGTTTTTCCATTGAAAGCCTATCCTCCATATAAAGACGTGGGACCCAGTTCACAATCTCTATGGCTTCTTATACATGTGGCCAGTCTTTAGGCATTATTTCAGACTTTTACTCTGAAAAATGAGGGAGATAAAGCACTTTCAATGAGTGGACAGTGGACATTTCCAGACATGAGTCCAGCGCGTGATCGGGAGCGCGCCTTTCTTGTTTCTCCTTTTCTATTGACGAAACTTTTGTCCGGTTGAAATATTATTGATTATTTATGTCAAAAACAACCTGAGGATTGATTTTAAACATCGTTTGACATGTTTCTATGAAGGTTGTAGGACATAGAGAGAGACATTATCGAACAAAACAAAGATTTATTGTTTAACATGGAGACCTGGGAGTGCCACCAGATGAAGATCATCAAAGGTAAGTGATTAATTTTAACGCCATTTCTGACTTTTGTGACACCTCTCCTTGGTTGGAAAATGGCTGTATGGTTTTCTGTGGCTCGGCGCTGACATAACATAATCGCGTGGTGTGCTTTCGCCGTAAAGTCTTTTTGAAATCTGACACAGCGGATGGATTAACAAGACGTTTATCTTTAATCCTATGTATAAACTTGCATCTTTCAACAATCTTTATGATGAGTATTTCTGCAATTTGATGACTTACTGAAATTTACTGTCACTGCCCAGGTCTGACAGTATCTCTGCAGAAGATCTAGGTGCTGCTGAAGGCCCTCCTTGGTTGGGGACAGAAGCACCAGATCATCAGCAAACAGTAGACATTTGACTTCAAATTCTAGTATGGTGAGGCCGGGTGCTGCAGACTGTTCAAGTTCCCTCGCCAATTTGTTGATATATATTTTGAAGAGAGGGATGCAGCTTAAGCCCCACTATCTCATTCCCAGCCCTGTGGAAAGAAATGTTTACCTGTTTTTCTCGCATGTTTTTCCCCGAACACCACTTTCCGTCAATTTGTATAGCAGACCCTCATGCCAAATTGACTCTAAAGATTTTTTTAAATCAACAAAGCAAGAGAATCCTTTGCCTTGGTTTTGTTATGTTTGTCTGTCAATTAGAGTGTGCAGGGTGAATAAGTGGTCATATGGTAATTTTGTTAAAAGCCTATTTGAATTTGTAGTCTGTATATTTTATCATTTAATTTAAGATTGCTTGAAATTTTCAGATTTGATAGGGAAGCTGAGAGGTCAAATATACTGTTTTCTCCCTCTCCCAGAGCACAGGAGGAATGAGGGCAGCATTGTCAGAGTGCTGTCCATAGATACACGCCGGGCTGTGATGCTCTTTGTGTGTGTGTGTGTGTGTGTGTGTGTGTGTGTGTGTGTGTGTGTGTGTGTGTGTGTGTGTGTGTGTGTGTGTGTGTGTGTGTGTGTGTGTGTGTGTGTGTGTGTGTGTGTGTGTGTGTGTGTGTGTGTCCCAGAGCACCTGAGGAATGAGGGCAGCATTGTCAGAGTGCTGTCCATAGACTCTCTAACAAGCCGTAAGGAGACTCAGGTGTGTCAGAGCAGTGATCCGCAAAGTGCCCACTAATGAAAATGAATGTGTTGTGCTTGTACACTCTCAGAAAAGGAACTATCTGAACCTAAGTGTTCTTCTGCTGTCCATATAGGAGAACCTTTTGAAGAACCATTTTTGGTTCCAGATAGAACCCTTTGGGGTTCCATGTAGGACCCTTTCCACAGATGGTTCTACATGGAACCCAAAAGGGTTCTATGTGGAACCCAAAAGAATTCTCCCTGGAACCAAAAGGGTTCTCCTACAGGGATAGTTGAAGAACCATTTTGGAATCCTTTTTTCTAAGAGAATATAAGATGCTGAGGGGGAAGTTGAGGGAAAGCATCATTACATTCAATAAGGAGGTTAACTGCATAATGTTAAAACTCCTTTTGGCAGCCATCCCTTGAACACGTGGTTTCTTCTTTTCATTACATATTTTTTAACATCCAAATTGTAACAAGTGCACCCTGGGCAGATGGAGAATGGGTAAGCTCCCCCAGAGGGCAAAACTTAATTTCTATATTTTGTTAAACCAACTGACAATGAAAAATGTTAAAGGGAAGAGAGGTCCCCTGCGTTGGAACAGAATGTGTGGAGAGAAAGACATGCCGTGTGAATCTGCATGTGCACGTGCATGTCAGTCAGTCACGGGGAGCATCTGAATGCATCATGGAAGCGGATGGTGCCATGCATGTTTTTGCTCAGCTCACCCCCTGCCTGTGTTTTCCCCCGATCCATAAACAATCCACACTCAATCCATGTTTTCTTCCCCCTCTCTTCTTTGATGGCTCAATGGACGCCGTGTGGGAGGTGAGCTTGCTTGTTTAACTGGCACAGTCATTCCATTTGACAAATTGTATTTTTTTTGTCAGTTTTATGGTTTCCTTCATGTTCTCTTTCATTTTTAACTCATTTGTTTCTTTGATACATCCTGTGGTGAATGTTTTGTGTTCAGATTTTCAAAAAGAAAGGTTTCCTCGCTTCCTCCATTATCAGTAGTGTAAAGAAATCAATCAAAAAATACTACATAAAAAAGTACTACTTAAGTTGTTTTTTGGGCTATCTGTACTTTACTATTTTTGACAACTTTTACTTTACTACATTCCTAAAGAAAATCATGTACGTTTTACTCCATACATCTTTCCTGACACCTAAAAGTACTACACAGTAAATTTGAAAGTGTTAAATCAACAACTGGCCGGCATTGATCAAATATAACACAAAGAGGTAATCAACACTGAGTGTTATAGTGACACTCACTAGTGTTGCTCTAGGGTGACTCCCATTAGAGTAACAATGTGTTTATTCTTCAGTGTTAATTTATTTACTCTTCCCCCATGTAAATGGAAATTATATTTTGTAAAAGCACTTGGAATTCCACAATAAACTCAAGCAAAGCTGTTTCAACATTCAAATATGTTTCTCACAACCTATCCATAAGTCTCAGCCCTGGCTTAAACTGTTATCAAGTCACAGTAGGGGACAATGTAGTCAAGAAAATCCATTGCTCCATATGACATGAGCAAATTAAAAGGTTTGTGGTACATGATGTCATTTACATGAAATACCTTGCATGGTGGACTTTGCTTCAAAACAACTGTAAATGCATGCAAATGATGAAAACATAATGCTTCAAGAGCTGACCCAACCCAAAACAACATTTTCCTCTTTCAGAACAATAGCCGTAATCTTGTAAAATACTGGCATTTCAATGGCTACTTCACCACATATGACCAAATCAAGACTATATTCTATACCATGGGGCTTTACCCATTTAACTGACAAAACATTTGTGCGCACTGAGACATTCAACTTGGCAGCGATCTCATGGCCTTCTTTCAGGTCATTGAGCCTTGATCTGAAGCTAGTCTATCCTGGCTGAACGTTGCCCAATTATATGCCAAGTGATTTTGGTGTTCCTTGGCTAAGTTCATAGTGACATTCTTAAAACTCTACAATTGCTTTTTAAAGAAATTAGGTTTTGCCTTGTAGCGCATACACGAGTGAAGAACGGACCCAATATTCCTTATACAATGAGGATATTGTATCATGAAGAGGTGTTTCGGTAAACAGATTTCTGTCAGGAAACAGATACTTGAAAAGCCTATGATGTTCAGCAATTAACTGCTTCAGACAGATAGTCAATATTTACAATGTGTAGTAGTAGTAACAGAAGTAGCTGCCAGTATTTATCATCTTACTGTAAGACAAGTTTTACCTCAAATTGTGCAACTCCTTCTAAAATGTCATGCATTATATCAACGGAAAAAGTGTCTGTCGTATTGAAGTACTGCAGAGAGTTCAATAAGTAAGCATGCTTCACATCGTACACATGAGGTAGTGTTGGGTTTGACAATGGTCTGAGTGCATGTGTTTTGTTCGTAAAGTCACTCTTGGGTCATTCTCAGAGAACAGTTTGAAAATCCACTTTCTCGGTGAGGCAAAAACGTCAACAAAAACTAGCACTAAAAGATTCCACAAAACCAAACAGGCAATGTATACCAAGATTATCTCCAGTTACTTGGACGATACTGCCATGTATACGACCTATATATGTCTCTTCATATATAGTCCATCTTCCAAATCAAAGTAAACTCCATCTTTAAAATTGTGCCCCAAGTTAAACATGCCACTTGTGTTTGAATTCTTCAAAATTGACTGCAATGTCTTGAGAATTGGAACGTCAGGCAATGTATCAGTTATGACTATTTGATCATAAGTTCCAGTAGTGTTGTTTCTTCTATTGTCAAATCTAACACCAAGGACTTTCTCAACTGGTTGAACTGTTCCCCATTTTTGTATGAAATAAGCACTTCATTTTGATCACTTATTCAACAATGTGCAAGGATTTTCAATATCCTGAAAAGAATGTTGGATTTTTCTGACAGTTTCTGTGTCTTTTGAAGATATACGTGTAAGAGCAGTCACTTTAGCTTGACCCTGTATCTCTTGAACTGCTTCTTCCATGGAAGATACAAAACTATTTACAGTCGTCTGACCAACACCTGCAGCCTGCAGTTGTGCAATAGCAGACGTACACATATCAAGTGTGTTTTTGTTAGATATTGGTACAACATGGTTACAACTAGAATTTGAAGGGAAATTAGCATTATTTGGCTCACTATCAATGGCTGTATCAGCAACCTTCCCAATGTCTATGTTGTATACGCTGTCTATATGAAGGTGTACATGTTGCGCAGCCGTACCAAAAACAAAGTGAGTCTTGAAAAGCTCATCGAAGGCACCAAGAGCGCTCGTTGACTTGCATGGCAAGGCTCGCTTGTCCAGGAGGAAGAAGTAAGCGTGGATGCTGCTCTTCCTGGTCTCGACTGCAAGACGACATGGTTGGCGGCTCTGGTCAATCACATCAAGGTGCTCCTGGATACTGGTTCCTGCCTGAAGACGACAAAAACGAACACCATAATTAGTTCATCATAACGGCTGCAGAGAATGTCCAAGAATATGAATGCCAATACAAACCTTTTGGAATATCACAAGATGCTGTTCAGTTTGGGATGCAGACATCTTGTCTGGTCTTTTTCGGCCTTGTGATGAAGGAAGAATCAAATGGAGCAGGAGAAGGATGGACGAAAGGTCATCGTCCCATCCTAAAAAAAATGTAAATTTCATCAGTGATATTAACATTTCAGAGTTATTTGCAATATAAATGATAAATTATGATAATCTAATCATCAGCATTCGTGTCAGCTCCCTCATCAACTGCAGATTCTACCATCTGGATCAGCTCCTGAAGTTCAGCTCCCTGAGTGGCCTTGCTTAGGGTCTTGCTTAGCATGATGGTATTTTGCTTGAATGTAGTTGGCCACCTCTCCAAAAAATTGTCTGATGTTCCCTCTCCAAACAGCAGCATAAAATCCTGTTCAATCTGAAACAAATAAGACAAAAACATTCCACTTTAACCTCCAAAACAGAGTCTGAGTAAATCACCAGCCCACACATTATTTGAACGACTATTACTGGCCAACCTAAATTGACATCTAGAGCTTAATTGCAATTTATACAATTTGAAACTGTTTTAATTCAAAAAGTCTTACCAAGCCCTTCACATCCAGAAAGTGTGGAAATTTGGTTAGGATGGTGGAGCATTTACCCGGGTCGTGGGTCATCTTCTTCCTGTACTCAAAGGTCAATTTCCTAGCCTCTCAGCACTGGTCGTCACTCAGGGTAGCCAAAGTGGATGGACTGGGCTCCCTCTCAACAGTTGGCACTCCAGAGTATAGTTGAGTGGGCCGTTTCTCTGATGAAGCCAAATTCCTCTGAATGGTTTTGATTCTATACGAGAGGTACCCTTCTCCACTATTAGGGTCATAACAATGTTCCTTAAGAAAATGAACATGGTTACTAATCTTGAAAGAAAAAACAAATAACCAAGTCCCATTTGCTCAGATACTGTACCAGACGAATTAAAACGCAGTTGTAATGTATACTTACATATCCATTTGTGATGTAGGGATCCTTCAGGTATGGGAACATGGACACAATGCCTTGTGCAAACGTTTATCTCACACTGCGCGGTGGTGATGTCCTGACAAAATACAATGTTATGTTTAGGCAGCAATCAGAATCTCCACAAGCAGCACTGGTCCCCAGTCAGCTAAATATCAGGAGTGATTTTTTAATCAGTATCATGCCCATCGAGTTTGAAACAAGATAAATCTTCTACCAATAGCAGTGGATGGTCAGTGGCTTAACCAATTATGTGACTGAGATACTGATACAGAAGTCATTTCTAACATTCAGCAGATATGGGAGCAAGTAACACTCAACCATTTTATTTGGAATCTTTCCTTTAAACTTACCCATGAGTCTCCACCATCGCCGAAAACCAGAACGTTGATCATCTTTCATCTGGTGAGGTCAGTCAGGCTTTTAGTTTTGGAGTATTCCTTGATGACAACCTCTCCACCAGGCTTTTTTTCCCAGTATGCTCTCTATTAGCTGTAAAAAAAAAAGGTGAAGCAATGAAAAATCTATTTGATGCCAAGGGAATTGAAGAATGATTTTACAAACGTACATTTTTTTTGCTTCACCATCAGATATTTGACGCTTTCTGATTAACTCACCTTAATCAGATTAGTCCTCAATATATAGTAAGCAGACGAAATAAAGAGAACAAACTAGCATGAGGCGAAAAAAGCTTGGTGCTGAAATGAGACGCGCCCATGGAACTGTGGAGCAGACTAACTGCACAGGAGAGGGGCGAGCTAGTTAGCTAGCAACTCTAACATTAGCTGCACACACACAATCAAAACCGTTAGACTATTTATGTTACACTGCAGTCTGACAACCATGTATCAAAATGCTAAATAATATCAGTGAAATAGTTGTTTAAAACTCACCTTTGTGGGGACCACATTAGGATTTTGTTGATCCAACAATGGTGTCGAGAAAAGAGGAAATTTGAACGTAGAAACTGAATTTATGGGTAGGGTTGTGATGTTTACACTTACTGAGTGAAAGTCTAGACCAGTAGAGTAAAATTGTACACCTTAGCAATTAACACCAGTTATCAGCACTGACTCCAGGGGTCATTTGGCACTGCCAGTTGCTAAAACAACTCTATGGGAGTTGATCACTTTTGACAATGTGAATTTAACACAGGTGATTTTACTGTGTAGTTACATTTTGAATGCTTAGCAGGACAGGAAAATGGTTAAATTCACGTATTTACCAAGAGAACTGTAACGCTTATCGTCTGGGGAAGGAGAGGAGGACCAAGGTGCAGAATGGTAAGTGTTCATATTTTAAATATTTTAATGAACACTGAAACCAAACAATAAACAACCAATGAACAGTCCTGTAAGGTACAACACTAAACAGAAAATAACCACCCACAAAACACAATGGAAAACAGGCTCTCAATCAGGGACAACGATTGACAGCTGCCTCTCATTGAGAACCATACCAGGCCAAACACAGAAATAGAAAATCATAGACAAACTAACATAGACAACCCACCCAACTCACACCCTGACCATACTAAAACAAAAGACAAAACAAAGGAACTAAGGTCAGAACGTGACAAGAACACCCCTGATCATCCGTACTGTCGCTGATCTGACAGAGTTACTAAACACACATGCTTTGTATGTAAATTATGTCTGAGTGTTGGAGTGTGCCCCTTGCTATCTGTAAATTAAAAACAAAAACAAAAAAATTGTGCTAACTGGTTTGCTTAATAAAATGAATTTGAACTTATTTACACTTTTACTTTCACTTTTGATACTTAAGTATATTTGACCAATTACATTGACTTTTGATACTTAAGTGTATTTAAAACCAAATACTTTGACTATTACTCAATTCATATTTTACTTTTTGACTTTTACTTCAGTCATTTTCTATTAACGTGTCTTTACTTTTACTCAAGTATGACAATTAAGTACTTTTTCCTCCACTGTCCATTATTATATGAATCGAATAAACTGTCAATTTGTATTGACATGGCTAGAAACTGGGTCCATGTTTTGGAATGCATGCACAACAGTTTCCCAAAGTTTGAGTTCCTAGTGGTTATTCCCTTTCAATCACACTCGCATGCCCTAAAACAACACTACAGTATTGTTTTGAAAAGTTGAACAAATCCTTGTCAGAAAAAAAACTAACTACATTGCCCTTGGAACAGGCCCAGCGGCAGGATTAACTTGGCAAGAGGGGCATCAGAAATGACTTAGGGGGCAAGTTATGTACAATACCCATCAATGCAGTTACTGTAATAACACTTCCCCATGCCAATACAATGCATTTCCAATCGCGTAAAGCAAACAATAATGTTTGCACCACCGCGATTTATCGGTACAATGCAGCTTCTACGCAACTACCAAACTGTCTCCTCACAGAGTGCGATACTTCGCTGCGTATGATAATAGAGAAATTAGTATTCCATAGCAACAAGTTGTTTATGGCAACACTATAGCTACATCGTTACATTGGTCAAGGTCTGCCCACCCTCATCAATGAAATGCAAAGCACCTCCTCTACCATAGAAAACAACATTAAAAACAATCTGATTGGTTTATAAACCAAACATTTCCAATCACATCACAGAAATCAAGCAGTAGACATGGCAGCAACACTAATAAAGAAAATCACGTCTACACCTATTACCTATTTCTGATTTCCAAAAGCTAGCAAATAACAAAATAACACAAGCCCATCCAGGCTGCCAGTTCTTACCCAGATTCAAACAAGTTACAGCCACCTTGATTCTGTGTTGAACCTCCTCAGAAGTCTTTCGTTCCACTCCCCACGGAATTTTCTTGTAAGATCCCTCTCAAATGCCAGTTGAATCAGCTGCGCTTTCCTCCTGCCACATGCTCCATCTGTGCTCACTGAATACGTTTTTCAATGTTGAAAAAGAGTTCTCGCCAGTTGTCGTCGATGCTCCAAATGTTAATCCCAGCTTCAATGCCATCATCACAGTAGGAATTGCTGTTAGAGGCCCGGAGTATCTATCCAAAATGCTCTGCGTAGTCCATTTTTCTTTTCAAGGTTGGGCAATTTCATTCTGTAGAAACTGGCATGCTACAGTAAACTCAGCTTCCACAAAGTCTCCTGAGATTAAGTCCAGCAGTGGTTTCACCTTTTCCACATCCATAAAGGTTTCAACAAGTTGGCTGTTTCGTTCGTTAAATCGTGCTGACATTTCTCCCAGTACAGCATCCAGAGTGCATTATCCTTTTCTTGCTGGCCCATTGATGTTTCGACCACATTCTCTCAGATTACTACTCTTTGCGGTTTGCTTGGAGCGGGGGTGTCCATGTGATTGTATTTCTTCCATAACTCATCAAACTCACTGTCACGTCGCAGTTTTTCCATGGAATTGTGGACGCCGGATGCCAGTTTATAGATCAGTTGCTTCATTTTGAAGTAACTTGTTAGGGGGGGGGCAATTAATCTGAAACTCGGCTCGGAAACAGCTTGGGTAATGTTGTCCAGAGATTTTATAACAACACTCACCGTGGCCAGATGACCAGTCCAGCGCTGCTCAAGCAGCCGTTTCAGTTTATCTTATGTATATTGCGCAGCCACAGTTGGTTTCCTGAGAAACTTGTAAAGGGAATTACACACATTCAAAAAGTAATCCAGTGCACCCTCAGAGGACATAGCGTGCACTATGACTAAATGCAGCCTGTGGTTAAAGCAATGCACACACAGCGCTTCCCGATTCAGCTTGGCCTGCACTACCTTTTGCATGCCCCCATGTTTACCAGACATCACAACGGCCCCATCATAACATTGACTAAGAATCTTCTTGGTGCTATAGCCAATATTTGTTAGCTCTGACAGGACCAAGTTAGTCAGCGATAAAGCATCACATTCTTTATTCGTTGCCATTCACAAACACGGTTGTTTTCGCCCACGTAACGGAGTACAATTGAAATGTTCTCGCACCCGGTTCGGTCTTTAGTCCCAACCACTTTAAGTGTGTACCATGACTCTACTGTACCCTACTTCCTTCACAATTTCCTCTGTGACTACCTCACTCATGAGCCCAATTAGTTCGTTCTGGATGTCATGAGATGTGTATGTGGCATTGCGGGGAATTGTACTTAAGGCACTAGAAAAGTTCCTTGTCTTTCCTGAGCGTATAATCTAACATTGCTAGTATTAGTCCACCGCCCCCTCCCCTCTTGCATCCATCACATCCAAAGTTCCCCTGAGAGGAAGCTTGTCGACAGCAAGAAAGTCCACAATTGATGACAAATACATACAATTTCATGGAAGCTGTGCAGAATTCACAAGTGTTGAAATCTCCACTTTCTGTCCAAAATACCATGCATTTCAAATGCTCATTGCTTTATCAGTGCCTCCCCAGTCCCTTGTTGCTATCAATGGCATGTCTCCAGTTATTATATCCAATTTCGGTGAATGCCTTATCGGCGTTAGCATTGGAGACAATGTTACATTTTCTACAAGGATAGCAGAAAGCTGCATCTGCATAGCAGGAATATTCCAGCCATTTTCTGCCTTTGAACCACATGCTACAAAATGCCGTTTTCTCCCACAGTACAGGCGTATTTCCCCAAACAAACCTGCGCTGGTTCTGCGCTGGTTCCTCATCACCGGGTTGGTTACCTCCTATATCACCAGGCTGCAACACTTTTGCGCAGGTGCAAAAGTGAGGCACTAATGGAGGCATCAGTGCTTGTAATATCCTGGCGGTGCTGCTGCTAGGTTCAGTCTTGGCGGCTGCAGGCCCCTCCTCGGGTTGGTTACCTCCTATATCACCAGGCTGCAAGGCATCAGTGCTTGTAATATCCTGGCAGGTGCTGCTGCTTTCAGTCTGGCGGGGCTCCTCTGGTTGGTTACCTCCTATATCACCAGGCTGCAACACTTTTGCGCAGGTGCCTTTTCTGCTGGGCTCGATAGCCTTGGCATCGGTGATTAGCGTCGGCTCAGCGGCCTTGGCCTCTGTGGCATGCTTCTCTGTGCCCTGGCTAAGCCACTTTCTAATATCCATCATGGTATCAGCTACCTACCTAACTGTTAAGATTAGCTAAATTCCATCCAGCTGCGCAGTGAAACTTTTTTTTCTGTAGTATGTGACTTTGAAAGTAAACCTAAATGGTTAAATTAACCCTGTCCTTCTACTGTGAAGGCCAATCCAAATGTGTTTTTTCAACTGGTAAAATGTGTATGACATATGATGCATGCAAGGAAGTTGCATGAATGAAGCATACACAACAAATCGGTTGGGCATGACGGAGATGGCAGATTGTGGGACTGTTACACCCTGATCTGTTTCACCTGTCTTTGTGATTGTCTCCACCCCCTCCAGGTGTTGCCCATCTTCCCCATTATCCCCTGTGTATTTATACCTGTGTTCTCTGTTTGTCTGTTGCCAGTCCGTTTTGTTTCATCAAGCCGACTAGCGGTTTTCCCTCAGTTCCTGTCTCTCGATTGTTCCTGTTTTCTAGTTCCCGGTTTTGACCTTTCTGCCCTGCCCTGACCCTGAGCCTGCCTGCCGTCCTGTACCTTTGCCCCACCTATCTGGATGATTGACTCCTGCCTGCCTTGACCTGTCTTTTGCCTTCCCCCTTTGGATTAATAAACTGTTGTTAATGGTGGTCTGCATCTGGGTCTTACCTCAAACGTGATAGGGATACAAAACTAAGGGGGCACAATATTCCAATTCCTTTTGCACCTTCATGGCGCCGGGCCTGCCTTGGAACCACTTAGATAGATACTCAAATGGATGAGCAAGTTGAGCTACTTATGCACTTTGAGACGTAACCACGGAAATGCTGATACAACATACAACATACCACTAATCCTAAACCTATATCACTCAACATGAACAACTGGCTTTAAACCAGCCTATAAGGGCACCTTCAGTCTACACCTCTATAGCTTTCTGATGGTGTTTGGTTCCAGAGGTTTGTCCAGTCTAGTCTGGTTGCCAAGATTAAAAGATGCGAGGGAAAGATCTTGGCCTTAGCCATTTATCAGGAAATCACTGCTCCTGCCCTCGACTCCATATCTCCTGTTCAAAAGTAAAGGGTTCACAATTCACACACACACACTGCAGGTTGAAGTACTGTGAAAGGGATAGAGCTGAACTTATTTTATATATCCCACAGCAACATTAGAATGCTTAAAAAAACGCAACCTATTATTTTTATTTTTTTACCAGTCTGATGAAAGCAGACTAGAATCCTCTCAATGGAAATGGACTTCTGTGTTATGTAATTTGAATCTTGCGAGATTATTCCAACATAAGTCTACGAACAACTTGCAGTTTCTTGTTTACTAAGAGAGCACACAGATTAATCTATTGTCTACTTTCCTCTCCATGAATATGGATGTGTTTATCCCTATGTCGTTGCTGGTTTGTTTTGGGAGCAGCCTCTTCACTGTCTTAAGACTTATTCAGCCTGCGGCACTGGCACATTACAGTCTTGTTGAGGTACCCATATGTCAGAATCTTTTAACTAGGGTGAAATCTCAGCAAGCCTGGAAACGAACACGGAATGGCTCTACTTTCCCTGGGGGCAGAGCGGGAATAGGAATATTGCTTGGAATCACTCCCATTAATGCCACATTGCCTGAAGATCTCTACCCAAAGGCCCTGCAAAAATACCACTGGCCCCTTGTTCAATTATCCTTTCATGACATGCCAATGGTTGCCTCCTTCAAGGTCTTCTTGGTGTGTCATTCTGGTAGTGCTTGTGAGGACACGGTTGTTGTCGTCGACCCTGCCCTCAGCCCACAGGCCTTAACGACACTTTCCAGTTGATTATAATCCAGACCATCTTCTCACATAGTAGCAAACTCATATAGAAAACAATACTGTAAACCAAACAGGTGTAGGATTTAATTTGATCACTCTTTTGTTTAATTTTTCTTTGCTGCAGGAAATGCAGATGAGCTTTGTGATTTAAATAAATTCACTGAAAACCTGCACTAAAATAGGGTTATATTAACAGTATTACTTTTTTCATTTAGCCTACTTCTGTCCAGCTAATAGCCTAACCATCGATCAAGCAACATTATGGACTAAACATTCAAATCCTGTTGCTGCAGGATCATTTTGCTACAACAATACTGGTCAAATGTAAGATCCTACATCTGTACTATATTGCTAGACCCATCTTATGAAGCTCCAATAATAGCCTGTCCCAACCTCACCCCTTACCCACAAGGAAAAGCCAATGTATGAATAATTCACGGTGGGCCTAAGATTCAAGTCCATGCCACAAAGATACAACATTGATATGACAAAGTGGTTTGGTGCTCTGTTTTTTTGGGCCGAGGGTCCGAGGGTCAGCAAACTGCCTCCATTTTACCCATCATCACAAAGATTTACACATATTAGCTCTTTTCAGCATTGAGAGCCACCTTGGTACTGAGGTGAAAATGGAGGGATCTGCATTTCCGCACCTGGGAGCCCACCCAGAATTACGAAACCCATTGTAGTCCGCATGGCCTTGGTTATGAGGTACTGCGATTTCTTTAGGATAAGGGAGCTGGGAGTCGGGGCCATGGGGTGACAATTTAAATCAAAGCAAATAATGTTCTAAGGCGCTATCTAGAATCTAAAAAAGTTATTCGCTGTACCCATAGGAGAGCCCTTTGAAGAACCATTTTTGGTTCCATGTAGAACCCTTTCCATGTTTTCACTCCCTTTCCTCTTGCTTTCAACATGGAACCCAAAGGGGTTTTACCTGGAACCAAAAACGTTTTTTTCCTATGGGGACAGCCAAAGAACCCTTTAGGAACTCTTTATGAACCCTTTAGGAACTCTTTTCTAAGAGTATAGATTGGATTAAAATAGGTAATATGAGGTCAATCTCATCAACATGCAGTATCTCATTTGATTGGTGTATAATGTACTTTGCATTCGGAAAGTATTCAGACCCTTTGAATTTTTCCACATTTTGTTAAGTTACAGCCTTATTCTAAAATGAATGAAATAGTTTTCTTTCTCTCATCAATCTACACACAATACCACATAACTACAAAACTCACAAAAAAATGGTGCAAATGTATTACAAATTTAAAAAAGGAAATAACACATTTACATAAGTATTCAGACACTTTACTCAGGACTTTGTTGAAGTACCTTTGGCAGTGATTACAGCCTCAAATCTTATTGGGTATGACGTTACAAGCTTGGCACACCTGTATTTGGGGAGTTTCTCCCATTCCTCTCTGCAGATCCTCATGCTCTGTCAGGTTGGATGGGGAGCATTGCTTCACAGCTATGTTCAGGTCTCCTCAAGTCCAGGCTCTGGCTGGGCCACGCAAGGACATTCAGAGACTTGTCCCGAAGCCACTCCTGCATTGTGTAGGCTGTGTGATTAGGGTTGTGTCCTGTTGGAAGGTGAACCTTCACCCCAGTCTGAGGTCTTGAGCGCTCTGGAGCAGGTTTTCATCAAGGATCTCTCTGTACTTTGCCTTGATCCTGACTAGTCTAGCGGTACTTGCCACTGAAAAACATCCCCACAGCATGATGCTGCCACCACCATGCTTCACAGTAGGGATGTTGCCAGGTTTCCTCCAGATTCAACGCTTGGCATTCAGGCCAAAGAGTTCAATCTTGGTTTAATCAGACCAGACAACCTTGTTTCTCATGGTCCTAAAGTCCTTTAGGTGCCTTTTGGCAAACTCCAAGCGGCCTGTCATGTGCCTTTTTACTGAGGAGTGGCTTCCGTCTGGCCACTCTACCATAAAAGCCTGATTGGAGTACTGCAGAGATGGCTTCCTTCTGGAAGGTTCTCCAATCTCCACAGAGGAACTCTGGAGCTCTTTGAGTGACCACCGGGTTCCTGGTCACCTCCCTGACCAAAGGCCCTTCTTCCCCGATTATTCAGTTAGGCCAGGCAGCCAGCTCTAGGAAGAGTCTTGTGGGTTCCAAACTTCTTCCATTTAAGAATGATGGAGGCCACTGTGATCTTGGGGACCTTCAATGTTGCAGAAATGTTTTGGTACCCTTCCCCAGATCTGTGCCTAGACACAATCCTGTCTCGGAACTTTAGGGACAATTCCTTCAACCTCATGGCTTGATTTTTGCTCTGACACGCACTGTCAACTGTAGGACATTATATAGACAGGTATGTGCCTTTCCAAATCAGGGTGGCAGAGTAGCCTAGTGGTTAGAGCGTTGGACTAGTAACCAGAAGGTTGCAAGTTCAAAACCCCGAGCTGACAAGGTACAAATCTGTTGTTCTGCCCCTGAGCAGGCAGTTAACCCACTGTTCCTAGGCTGTCATTGAAAGTAAGAATTTGTTCTTAACTGACTTGCCTGGTTAAATAAAATAAATATCCAATCAACTGAATCAACTTCAGATGGATTCCAATCAAGTTGTAGAAACATCTCAAAGATGATCAATGGAAACAAGAAGCACCTGAGCTCAATTTTGAGTCTCATAGCAAAGGGTCTGAACACTTATGTAAATAAGTTATTTCTGTAATTTTTTTATACATTTATAAAAATCTGTTTTTGCTTTGTCATTATGGGGTATTGTATGTAGATTGATGAGAAAAAAAAATATGTAACGCATTTTAGAATAAGGCTGTAACGTAACAAAATGTGGAAAAGACCAAGGGGTCTGAACACTTTCCAAATGCACTGTATAGTATTAATCAAGTAAAAGAGATTGATGCTAGTCTAGTCTGGATGCTAGTCTGGATGCTTGTGACAACAGGCCAGCTTCAAAAGGTAAAAGACTGGAAGTTTAAAACCAGGGTAATGGGTCAGTGGGGCTGGTATTTAAAGGTCTTAAATTGGAGCGATTCGCAAAGACAAAAGGATGGGGCACTATTTTTCAGTGTTGTATCCTTTTGCTGTGTTATGACAACTTTCATATTCAGTTACATCTCTTGATGTACCCATTCCCTGCCATCCAAAATAATTGTAATAGACTAGCACTAGAACATACTAGAAACTCTCAAAAAGGTAATGACTATGTTTCATCAGAGCATGGAACAGCTATTCAAAAATGTTCTCTGTCAAAGGTTCATGGTTAGCCTGAAGAAATGTCAAATAGGGTATAGATGTAGTCATACACAGCAGGTGGCATGACAAATTGTTGTTCAAATACCAAATGATGAAGAGAAAATGGAATAGAAATGCCAAAACAAAGAAGCAGTCTGATGTCCTGCATTTTGTCAAATTAGGTCTTCTTCCAAAGCCCGAAAGAAAAACACCCGCTACTAGTTGTGGGAGGGAAAGAGCTGAAAGCACTCATAAGCACTGTTATTCTGTCTTTTTATAAAACTTTTTTATCTGAAATGATATTGATAGAAAACCTTTGAACGGTCTTCCTTTTCCTATAAAACGATGCATAAGAAGAGAAAAATAAGAAACATAGTTTTTTTGAATTGTTGAACAGAGACCAGAAGACACTTGACTTTACAGACAGAAAATTAAAGGGAAGTCAAATCGGGCCAGTGCAAGTAGGTTGATTCCCAGACTTTAAACGCTACTTGAATAAGTCATGTCCCTCGTCTATTGGGGTTGGCAAAGGTCCTCCTATTCTTTAAATTCCTGTCACTCTGGGGGGGTCAAATGCGGGCACTATCCTCCTCAGTGAATTTCTTAAAAATAGTAAAACCTAAAAAAAATGTAAACCTTAGATCAAACTATATTAAATATTTTCACAGCACCAAATAATCTATTAAAACACACTGTTTTGTAAAGAAGGTCTACAGTAGCCTCAACAGCACTCTGTAGGGCAGCACTATGGTGTAGGCGGAGGACAGCTAGCATCCATCCTCATCTGGGTACATTGACTTCAATGCAAAACCTAGGAGGCTCATGGTTCTCACCCCCTTTCGTAGACTTACACAGTAATTATGACAACTTCCGGAGGACGTCTCCAACCTGTTAGAGCTCTTGCAGCATGAATTGATATGCTGTCCACCCAATCAAAGGATTAGAGAATTAATCTAGTACTGAAAGTATAAGCTACAGCGAGATAGCGCCTCAGTGCATAAAATGTGTTGAGTAGTTGACTCAAAGAGAGAGAAAGACAATAGTTTAACAAAATTGAACAAAACAATGGAGAGAGAGAGAGAGCTATAGCTATATGTGACTCACCACCTGGATTCGGTCTTATGTAGCAAAATTTGAAATTGTGGTTTTTACATTGGATAAAAGTAGAGACTCAGAGCTACAAAATGGTATATCATACACTGCATTGTTGAGGAACAATGGGAAAGTAATTCTGGTTTGAAAGTTGATAAACTTGAAATCTCACTTTTGAGAAAATGGCCTTGTTTTGGAATGGAATGTTTTGGTATCTAGTGAACAACTCTTCATTGTCTACACCCATACAACATTGTTCACACCTTCTTAAGCTTTAGCCCCACCCATCTCGTTTCACCCTCAGAGCGTTCAGAGCACACACTTGACGCTCTGGCCGATGATTTGTTTACTTATGAATAACATGAAAACAGCCTAACCAGCTCTGCTTGCAACAATTTCATTACGCTTTTTTGCAGACCTTTACAGACACTGGCCATATTCGACATGTGTTGTACACTTTAGCTTAACACATGTAGCTAGCTAGCTAAGTAAACAAGGAACCTAGCTAGGTAAACAACGTGTAAGATCACACACGTCACGTAACGCTACCTAACAAACCAGCCAGCTAAAGTTAGCTAGTTAAACAACAATGAGCATTGTGCCAAATCATGTCGTTCCTACGCTGCATGAATATGCTGGGAGCTAACCAACCAGGTAGCTAATATTAGGCTTTAACTAGCAAAGCAAAAAGCTCTTGGATACGAATAATAACATCAGCTCGGGAGCCAGCCAGCTAACGTTCGCTAGCTACAGTTGAAGTTGGAAGTTTACATACACTTAGTTTGGAGTCATTAAAACTTGTTTTTCAACCACTGCACAAATGTCTTGATAACAAACTATAGTTTTGGCAAGTTGGTTAGGACATCTACTTTGTGCATGACACAAGTCATTTTTCCAACAATTGTTTACAGACAGATTATTTAACTTATAATTCACTGTATCACAATTCCAGTGGGTCAGAAGTTTACATGCACTAAATTGACTGTGTCTTTAAACAGCTTGGAAAATTCCAGAAAATTATGTCATGGCTTTAGAAGCATCTGATAGGCTAATTGACATCATTCGAGTCAATTGGAGGTGTACATGTGGATGTATTTAAAGGCCTACCTTCAAACTCAGTGCCTCTTTGCTTGACATCATGGGAAAATCAAAATAAATCAGCCAAGACCTCAGAAAAAAGTTGTAGACCATACTTCCAAAGTTGTGGCAAAATGGCTTAAGGACAACAAAGTCAAGGTACTGGAGTGGACATCACAAAGCCCTGACCTCAATCCTATATACAATTTGTGGACAGAACTGAAAAAGTGTGTGCGAGCAAGGAGGCCAACAAACCTGACTCAGTTTTACCAGCTCTGTCAGGAGGATTTGCCAAAATTCACCCAATTTATTGTGGGTTTGTGGAAGGCTACCCAAAACGTTTGACCCAAGTTAAACAATTTAAAGTTAATGCTACCAAATACTAATTGAGTGTATGTAAACTTCTGACCCACTGGGAATGTGATGACAGAAATAAAAGCTGAAATTATTCATTCTCTCTACTATTATTCTGACACTTCACATTCTTAGAATCACCACTTCATTTTATCTGACCTAAGACAGGGAATTTTTACTCGGATTAAATGTCAGGAATTGTGAAAAATGTAGTTTAAATGTATTTGGCTAAGGTGTATGTAAACTTCTGACTTCAACTGTAGATAACAGTATACGAGCTTGAAATGAAACTACTTTCTGTCATAATTAGAAATGTGTAATATCTGAAAATGTAGCTAGCTAACGCTAGACTAGCTTACTTGTATACAACATCATGCATGATGGATGCCCCTCCCTGTCATGGATGCCATGCCACAGTTGCCCTTAGTTTGGGAGACAGGTGTTTTCTCCATCTCTTTAGCTATCATACTCTAATTCCACTGATTTCAAAACTTGGTCCTCCAGAAATTGGAGAGCAACACTTAGCTATGCAGCTCCACTACACAATACATGTTTTTATAAAGCCGCGTTTGACAGGATTACTAAGACAGACTGACCAGCTCAATTAGACAAAAGTCTTCTATATAGCAGACCAATCTGAACTCCTCTCTCGGCATGTCCAGCACACTCATTATCTCAGCCAATCATGGCTAGTGGGAAGGTTGCTCACTTTTTCTGTGGCTTAACCAACAAGGCTCATCATTTAACAATTTTATTCAAATTTACAGATGGTATTCAAGTTTGTTATTAAGGCACATGAAAGTTCACATGTTCCAGAAGGCATTTCGGCCCTAAAACGCATTTTGATCCAAAAAAAAAAGTTAAAATAGCTCTACTGTGAAGTCGTGACTTGCGACATACGCCTAGTTACCTGAAACGGGTCACATATTTAATTGTGTTTTTCTTTTCATTTTCATTTACTGTAGCTAGCGAATGCAGCTAAGGAATGCTATGTTAGCTAGCTGAGTATGGCTATCCAACACTAGAACTCTTTCAAGTAAAGGTAAGCTTTTGGTTTTATTAATTTATTGCCTCTGCGGTCAGCCAGTGTAACTGCAAAACTGCTTTCTAACTGTACCCTATACTGCATGATAGTAGCGGGTTTCCTAACATGTTAGTTCTAGTAGCTATGTTGACCAGCTTTGACATTAGCTAATATGGTGACAATGATGTAGGCTGTGTGTAGCAGTTAGAGGTTATGATATGAAGGTTTGGCTTCAGTGGCCACAGACCACTGAAGTCCACAAGTGAATGGAAAAGGTGAGAGGAGGAGAGCGTGTAGATGTGGCAAGGAATTCTGTTGAAAAACGTATCTTAAATTGAAGCAAACGGAATGAAACAAGGATAAACACCTGAATTTGTCCAATAGAAACTCTTGTTTGCAACTGTTGGACTAATGATTACACCTTAGATCAGCTAGATGCAGGCAAGAGTGTGCAAGGCGGTATTGAATGTATCACTGTCTGTCACCTTGATTACTCAATTTTTTCTATTGATCCGTGTACCTATGTTGTAAACTTTCATTCATCAGCTAGATTATGACAACCTCATGATAGACATAGAGACATTTTTGTATCATGTAGTACCCTAAACCTATTGATGTTACATTGAACTGGGTCAATGGAATATGAATGACAGTCATACAATTTGCTGTAATAGAAATAAGGCCATGCTCATTAAAAAAAAAAGAGAAATCGTCCTCCCTAATCTTAAACGTCAACGACCATTACTGGCAGGCACAAAGGGCCCCATAACCTCTCATGGTTACCAAAGAGGTTGAGTGTATTAGTATATTTCTAACAGTCATAATTGAATTGATCCATGAAAAAATGCCCTAGCAAATCGCCTGCACAAAACTAAAATCCATGTATTCTGTGTTGGAGTGTTGACAGACATCAGCAGTTCCTTTTAATATGTTAAGTCAGTCTGCATTTTGAATTCATCACAGAATTCTTCAGACATATTTGATCCATTAATGATTACCTGGAAGTAAAAAAACTGAACATTCTTATTGTGCAATCAGGGGTTCACAACACACAGCATGCAGGCATATTACCCAAGCTGTTCATTTAAGTCTGTTCAAACAGATCCCATTTCAAAGGAAACAAGAGCTCATTAAGATCAGGTGTGACTAATTAGTAGTGGGTGAGGTCAACAAACCTGAACACACTGAACCAGATAGAGGATAGAGATTGTTTTGTTGATCCTGAGAACTGTATGCACGTTTTTAAATAACCTTCTTGGAACATTCTCTGAATGTTAACCTGTTTTCTTGTGGTTTTTATGGAAAGATTTCTTAACGCTCCTTGAACATTAATTTAAATAAAACCATGAGGAAACCTGTAGAAAATATTATGCTGAAGTAATGAAATTCTCACAGAAGAACTTTGTTTCTTAACATTCATAAAACAGTTTTAGAACATGGCTTTAAATAGAACCATGAAGAAACCTGTAGGAAACGCTATGCTGAAGTACTGAAATTCCCACAGAATAACATTGTTTCTTAATGTTCTCTAAACTATTTGAGAACATTCCAAATGTCAAACCAGTTGGAAAATGTTCCTAAAACATTGCCAAAATTTAAATTAAATCAAACCATATTTGAACTTTTAGGACATTAAAATAACTTTTTTTTTGTCAAGAATGTTCCAAAGCCAAGCGACTATCCTGCACCATTCCCAGAAAGTTGTGGGAAGGTTGTATGCAAAATATCCATAGGACAACCACCCTGTCACCATCCTCTAAGAAACATAAGGTTCTCAGAACGCTAGCTAACTGGGTAAACACCACACTTGACGGAAAACGCACAGTTTTAACATGTAAACAAATGTCTTGCCTCTAGATTAGAGAGATTGCTTCAAGTAAAGGCTGTCTATACACCAACCACACTATATTAAATGAGTAACAAGTGTTATGTACTGTATGACCTGACCTCACTCATCAATCTATATTTCCTTCGAACAATGTAATGATGAATGACCTATGTTTAGGAAGACATATTGAGAATAAATTGTCTCTATTCTAATAACATCATTGTATAGTACTGTATAGGTAATATACAACCCTGAGCTGCTACAGCCATTTGATTCTACACTGAACAAAACTATAACAATTTCTAATATTTTAATGAGTTACATTTCATATAAGGAAATCAGTCAATTCAAATGAATTCATCAAGCCCTAAACTATGGATTTCACATGACTGGGCAGGTGTGCAGCCATAGGTGGGCCTGTGAGGGCCAACCAGAATGAGTTTTTCCTCACAAAAGGGATTTATTACAGACAGAAATACTCCTCACCCCCTCAGACAATCCCACAGGTGAAGAAGCCGGATGTGGAGGTCCTGTGCTGGTGTGGTTACACAAGGTCTGTGGTTGTGAGGCCGGTTGGACGTATAGACAAATTTTCGAAAACAACGTCGGATGCAGCTTATGGTAGAGAAACGATCATTCAATTCTCTGGCAACAGCTCTGGTGGACATTCCTGCAGTCAGTATGCTAATTGCATGCTCCCACAAAACTTGAGACATCTGTGTCATTGTGTTGTGCAACAAAACGGCACATTTTAAAGTGGCCATTTATTGTCCCCAGCACAAGGTGCACCTGTGTAATGATCATGCTGTTTAATCAGCTTCTTAATATGTCACATCTGTCAAGTGAATGGATTATCTTGGCAAAAGAGAAATGCTCACCAAAAAGGATATAAACAAATTCATGCACAACATTTGAGAGAAATAGACTTTTTGTGTGTATGGAACATTTCTGGGATTTTCTATTTCAGCTCATGAATCATGAAGCTAAATCTTGCGTTTATTTTTTTGTTCAGTGTATTATGAATGAGTTGTGGTAACGCATCATCAGCCATTATGCTGTGGTGCTTCAGGTGAGTATTTCACCTTATCTCAAAAGAGGAGGGTACAAGAACTAAGAACAAAAAAACATGTAGAGAAAGAAAGATTGGAAGATGAATTGAACAAATTGGGAAGGAGGGAGAGGGAAGGAAGAGGGAGATTAGCCAATTAGTGACTTACATAAGGAAGCCTCTCCTGCCACCACCCTTATTGTCCTAATAAGCATAGTGACCACAGCATGGCCAAAACAACTCTAACATGCATGAGGTATTTTCCTATCTGGGCTGTTGGTGTGGCGGTGAAAAGACCTACAGCCACTGACACACCAGACACTCTTGTCTGGCTGGCTGGCCCCTGCTATACAGACAAGGGGTAGCTGGTATCTCTGACCTCCAAAACAAAAACATAAGGGGGCACTGAAGTGAGCCCTGAGGTGGGGTCTGAGGTGAGTTGAGTTTGAGTGCATGTGTGCATGACAAAGAGAGCTGCATCTCTCTCTCTCCTCTTGAGTGACACAGTGTTGACTTTCGAGGACACTTGATTACAATGTAGCCAGGCTAGATGGTATCCACTCAGTGCTACATCTCAATCACTTCAACCATGTTCAACAAGATCCCAAAATCATGCACAGTGCTGAATGAGATTACTAACAACTGCTGTGGGGGAGATAAAAAGACCACTTGAACAGAAACAGTGGGTATTCAAACTGTAGAACCCAGTTCCCTACATTTGAATATAAAAATGGATTTTATCAAACAAAACTATGCCACATGTTATCTCTGGGACCCTCAGGATGACAAATCCGAGCAAGATTACTGAATGTAAGTTCATTATTTACCTTCAAAGGTGAATGTATCAAACTAGTTGCTGCGATAAAAGTTTTTTGTTGTTGTGCACTCGCCTCAAACAGTAGCATGGTATTTTTTTCACTCTAATAGCTACTGTAAATTGGAAAGTGCAGTTAGATAAACAAGAATTTAAGCGTTCTGCACATATAAGACATGCATATGTCAGAGGGGAGATTCAGAGGGGTTGGGTTAACTGCGAAATACATTTCATTTGAATATATTTAGTTGTGCAGATATCCCATTTCCCTTACACAACCTTGGATTTGGATGGTGAAAGTAAGCCTGCTCCTATTTGTTTGTGCAGTCAGCCAATTCCTCTGGTCGTTGACAGGCTGCAGGCTATAGGCCAAAGTGTATGTTTGTATTTGTGGCTCAATGCTAAATACCAGCTCCACCTCTAACCCTCAACAAAACCCTAACCCTAGTTTCATGTCCACACAATGGCTCAACCCTAACCTTAACCTTATAAGCCTAATCCTTCACCACATGTGCCAGATCTTGAATCCAGTAGGACTCATGTCTTGGAGGCAATGTTTAGATTTCCTTTGTGTGTGTGATGTTCTAAAGTCCAGGTAAACTGTGGACAACTAGCCCTGACTGGAGGGGAAAAACGCTTCATGGAGTTTCATTGGAGTCTAATTAGAGTCAATATAAAAACAAGTGGGGAGAGGCTTAGGGAAGGGTAAACACACGAAAAACAAATACCTGGGCCTGTTCAGAAGGACACACCAGAGGAAAACATATTGCAACGAAAATCAGAGTCCTGTTCATGAGGCATCGAATAGAAGAAAATGGATTGAAACAGGGTCGATGTCATGGAGATGAATAATTCTATCAAAGTAAAAATGAGTCACTGATTAAAACTGTTGATTAAAAAGCTACTGTAAATGCAGAATGGTTCTCCGTTATTTTGATTGTTTGGTTGATGTAACCTCAGACTCCACGCCAGAATAAATCAGTTCGATGGGATTTCTGTAGGTGGGCTGTAGGTGGGCCTGCACACATTCTTTAAATTGCTGTAATTGTAAAGACCATAGGCAACTCATGAGTTTCAAGGAAGCTTGTAATTTATCCTACCATATTTATATATCAGCTATGCACATTTTCGTGGGAACAGTTAAGCAATAAGGCCTGAGGAGGTGTGGTATGTGGCCAATATACCACGGCTAAGGCCAATATACCACGGCTGTTCTTATGCATGACACAAGGAGGAGTGCCTCGACACAGCCCTTATATGGCTACTATACCACGGATATCACAAACCCCTGAGGTGCCTTATTGCTATTATAAACTGGTTACCAACGTATTTTAGAGCAGTAAAAATACATGTTTTCTCATACCCGTGGTAGACGGTCTGATAAACCACGGCTGTCAGCCAATCAGCATTCAGGGCTCGATCCACCCAGTTTATAATTTCAATCAAATAATAACGTTTTCCTTTCTCAAAATCATTGTCACGTGCTTAATAATACAAATCGGAAGTCAAACTATAAACATCTAAAAGTTCAAATTAAAAATGCAGAGAGCACTAGCCACTGCCATATGGACACACTGTGATCCATTGACGGCTAAAGAAATTAGCATATAGAACGCAGAGATAGCAAATGCAGCCAATGCAGCAGTAGGAAATTAGCATATAGAATGCAGAGATAGCAAATGCAGCCAATGCAGCAGTAGGCCTATAACTTCCATCGTCAACTAAGTAAAATACATACGCCTAAAGCCGACAAATAAAAACAGTAGAAAATATCCTGATGAAAATTCTGGTTCTTTCAATCACATGTATCTCTCTTCTATGCCTGTCTCCCTTCCTTTCCATCTGTCTTGACTTGAGCTATTGCTAGTGAAGTTCAAGATTGTATCAAATTATCACAGGGCCCCACTGAAGTTGTCTCTAACGAACTTGCAACATTTTATCAACTAGCCTATTCTGGGCCCTCAAGTTTCCTGCGCCAGTGAGCTCGGGACATGAAGCTATTTTTTATGATGTTTCCACTGGATATATGGGATCATCAGATCGTGATATTTTGCTCTTTCACACGAGGCTTGTTGATTATCGTGGCCGGGAGTTCTGGAAAGATTTTTCAAATAGGCCTACTGATGAACTATCATTCACAATGGATGTTACAAAAGCAGACTTTGTTGACTTGTGTGAGGTGAATAAAAAATGTGTACGTGGTGAGTTAAAGACAATCCAAAATAAGACATTGCCAAATGGGAACTCTCCTACATATGCATGCATTCTGGAGACGCACCATATCTTCGCCACACCCCTCCCCTTCTACTTGATGCAACATCTTAAATTATACTCAATACACATTATCTTCACACATATTATAGACACTTTTTACTGACAGCCTCAACTCAATCAGCTAGTTTTGGTGAATATAGCTAGCAGCGGTTGTCATCTAGCTTGGTAGCAATGTCAGCAATATGACATAGCTAACTACTTTGAACTA
This sequence comes from Oncorhynchus masou masou, assembly GCF_036934945.1. Lineage (NCBI taxonomy): Eukaryota > Metazoa > Chordata > Actinopteri > Salmoniformes > Salmonidae > Oncorhynchus > Oncorhynchus masou. The sequence continues at coordinate 20,214,826 of NC_088226.1, read as the reverse complement.
TATGCACTAATGCACCATAGTACTTACCTTGAAAGGCAATTGTACATTACTGTTGACCTGTATAAAATATTAGACATATCTCAAGTTTACTTCCATAACAAATGGACTTCTAGGTGTTACACAAATTAACGTCTGGACGGAAACAAAAGTGATCCTTCAATGCGCCTATCCTCCACGCAATCTCCAAAATACAGCAGCCACAGGACAACTTTGTTTTGATGTCGTAAAGGACCAATCTCAGAAACTGAAGAGATATAGCTAGCTAATGACCTCCTTTTGCACGTGGAAAAAAACAGTGGACAGAGACTTGCTTGCTACGTTAGCTAGCTAGCTGGGATTTTCTACAAGGAATCTGCCTCGCGAAAAAGCTTCTCCCAAGCGTGACACCTACTCTCGTTGCCTGCTGCTTGGATTCCACCTGGCGATCTTTTCACCGTCTGCCTTTGCCTGTCTCCCCCTGCCTACTATTTATTTATTTTATCTCATACTTTTATAGCCTACTCGACTCATAGAGAGCTACTCTCTCAAGATATCTTGTTGGGGCGAGTGACTCTTTGAACTTACAAATGGCTAGCCATTCTTGTGGGCCGACTAAGGAGTATTGGTGTCTCAGAGGGGTCTTTGGCCTGGTTTGCTAACTACCTCCCTCAAAGAGTGCAGTGTATAAAGTCAGAACATCTGCTGTCTCATCCACTGCCTGTCACCAAGGGAGTACCCCAAGACTCAATCCTAGGCCCCACGCTCTTCTCAATTTACATCAACAACATAGCTCAGGTAGTAGGAAGCTCTCTCATCCATTTATATGCAGATGATACAGTCTTATACTCATTTGGTCCCTCCACGGATTTTGTGTTAAACGCTTTACAACAAAGCACTCTTATTGTCCAACAAGCTTTCTCTAGGTAGTGGCACACCAGGCCAAAGACCCCTCAGAGACACCAATACTTCTTAGCCAGCCCACAAGAATGAAATGGTCTACCATAATAAAAATAGCAGCACAACATTGCTTAAAATCATAGGCAATGGTGACATCATTTGGGACCTTTAAGGTTGCAGTGACACATCCATAACCAGAGAGGAAACTAGATTGCATACCAGAGAGAATATTTTAGACATCAAGAAAGCCAGTCAGTTGATTGTTGACAAGTTTTTCCCAACACTTCTGATAAATTTGCAAAATAGAAATTTGCCTATAACAGTTAAGATCAGCTTGATCTCTCCCTTTTAAATAGAGGACACGCCGTGGCTGCCTTCCAAGCAATGGGAACTTCCCCAGAGAGGAGAGACAGGTTAAAAAGGTGAGAGATAGGGGCTGCAACCTTAAAGAAGAAAGGGTCTAACGATCCTCTGTAGCTAAGTCATGGTCCCTGGAGAAGTATTTTGAATGGTTTTATTTAGACAGCAGTAATTATATAATTTTGGGAAATCTTCAATTTACTTTTGGGAAATCCAGCATCCTTACAGTGGTCTGTGCACCTGCCAACTTTCCTTTCCAATTCCCAAGAGGCTGAAACCAGAGATATGTATATAATGGCGAGATGTTCATGTCTCCACCCTAACAATAGGAGTCTTTGTCCCAAAGGCGGGAAGGCAGGTGACAAGCTTAGGTCTGCATATTATTCCCATGGAAATGCTTTGGGCTTATACTGGACATGTGGGCGAGAGTGAGACATCTCGCTTCACCTCTTCCTCTCTGCTGAAACTATATCACAGCAGAAAGCACCCGAGCGAGTGAAAACAGCGCCCCTCTATATGTCACCCATGTATCTGCTGTCTGGACAGAAATAGTATGACATGCCATATTATTTTGGTCCAGACAGCACCAGATACTGTACACTGTCAAACATACTGATACAGTCTGTGTCATGAAATTGTACCCTCCATCATTTCACTCATTCAGCAATACTTCCTCAATGGGCCAGAAGGTTATGTCACAATGTGGAACCTTAACTGGTCTGAGACTGACAGAGGCTAATGTGCCTTTGGCTTAGGCCATGTGGCTCTGCTGATGCTGGTATTACAGTGCTTTAGCCACACCGTGGGAAGACTGCGGATAGTTTTATGAACCTCAGAAATAGCCTGCCCTGTACTAACAGCATGTGGATTTGTAATTAAAAGACAAGCTCATTCCCATGTAAGGGTTGTCTGTCGATTTTTACGGTATTACTGGTAAAATAAATAATATCCACACGCACACACACAACCCATGACCCCGTTTTTAGTTGGGGAACAACACTTTTATTTAGATGTGGTGTAAGCTAGGACATTTTCATCTATTCTAGTGATTTAATTTGATAGGATTTGGTTACAGCACTTTTCTTTAACAGCAGGTTAGTTGACAGCCGGTCAATCTATTCATAATCCATTATTCATAGATGTAAGTGTTGTTGTTGAAATGTCTCTTGGCAGAATAAACATGAACCTGGGGCATGTTAGTCATCCTAGTTTAGTGCTGTGTTTTCCCTACAATGTGACATTAAAAAGTCAAAATGGATTGATACATTAATATGAGTGAACAATAATGTAATTTGTGACTCTTCATTTCTTCATACACTCATGAATAAATTCAGACATGGATTTTCAAACTGAACAGCGATAGCTATCCTCTACCAGGACAGTAGAATATATTTCAGCAAAACATGTCCAGCAGCGGTATGTGTTATGTGCCTCTCACGCTTAGTGTGATTATTATTAGGCTACCCTTTTCACTCTGTGACACTGGACAATAATTTAACAACATTCCTCATTCCCCTATAGCATCATATTCTCCAGAGCAGCTGTGAAGGAAGTATATGTTGCCAGGACATGACAGACCAGATGTATGCTACATGTCGTGACCTTTGTGTTGTGTTATATCTGGGGGATAACTGCAAGATGGCGAAGAGAAAACAGCGGATCATGGTCTTCTGGCCTGATCACTCATCTAGTTTGAAAGCACATTAATTAAGAAGTTATGACGTCAAGAATAATATGTATGTGGCTGTATGTGGATATTATGTTTGTACATGAAGAGCAACGGTGTGGTTATCTGGATATGAAAAGAGCGTATAGCAGAAGGGGGGGGGGGATCAGGTCTGTAGGACAACGCATATTGAATGCTGCATGGAAATACAAGTTGTAGATGTTGAGTGGAGAGTGGAAAGGTGCAGTAGTAGAAGTCATTGTTCTAATAGACAGTCTTTTGGCACCATCTAGTGTTTCATTACTGCTACACTACCTCGTGGATGAAATTAATGGCATTACGCTGCAATGAATGCATCTTTATGGATTTCTTCACTATCCTCTAGAAAACAACTCAACTGTACATCCTGGTTTTCTATGCATATATTGTTTAGATGTTTACATTAAAACATATCAGTGCCATACAAAAATGGTATAAATAGTCCATGGTTTCCATGATCAATTATTTAGGTCAAGGGTCAGTAACAATCGATACAAATATTGATAAGTCCGGGGCCTTAGCGAGAAAAAAAACCCTGTTACAAAGTGGATAAAAACATTACATTTGGTACAAAAATTCCTCAGGTTATATGAAAACATCTCAGAAGAAGTGCTCATTTCAAAATTAACCAGGAAGCGGAATTCAAAATGGCCACCAATGGAGACAATAATAAATCCATAGTCAAATTGAAAACATCTTACTAAGTCAAATTGTCAATAACAAAAAACAAGTAATAATACATCAAATGTATTCTTAAGGTCTGATTAGTGAAGAAAAAGAAAAAGGACTTAGGGCCCTGGTTCACGTGCCAGCATAACAGCATAATGCAGTGTATGACAATCCAAAATCCTGGCATTGACACTTTTGGAAACAGAAGGGGTCACTTTTACAGCTACACCACAGGAGTTCTCTGCAAACTTCATCAGTCTCTGGTAAGAGTTTCCTCAAAGGTGTCCAGGAATCAACTGTTTTAGCCCATCCAAGATTGAATGGTTTTCAGACTTGTTGACCAAATGCTTGTTTGATACACTGCTTGGTTTGCATGGTGCACCAGTGCAGCGGTATGTTCTCCATTGAAAATTACCTCTTGGAGAAGAGATCCTTCTTCAGATCAGTGACACAATCTAAGCTGTTGTCTTGTATCTCTCAAGCAAAGTGAAAGTGGACGAATCCAGATCAAGGTATGAAATGGTTCAGCTGCCATCGAAACAAAGGCATTAGTCACCTCTGGAGATGACTTCCATGCTGTCTTTTTGCCCTTTCCGTTGAAACCTTGAGGTTGTATAACAACTTGTGAATGTATAGAAGTGCCCCCTTTAAAATATTAATTAATATATCCGAAAGATCATCTCTACCAAACATGACGCTTTAATCCGCTGCATAGGTTTCATATCAAGGTGATATTACATAAATTGTATCATAATGTGACAGCCTATGCAAGAACCACCATCTCCAGTTTAAGGTCATATTCAGAGTAAATTACCCATGTTCTCAATAAATGAGCTATGGTGGCCATATTGGATTATGTTTAAAAAAAATAGAGGTGCCATGCCCCAATTTTTGCAGTGGTGGAGAAGTACTCAATTGTCATACTTGAGTAAAAGTAAAGATACCTTAATTGAAAATAACTTAGGTAAAAGTCACCCAGTAAATTACTACTTGAGTAAAAGTATTTGATTTTAAATGTACTGAAGTACAGTGGTGGAAAAGGTACTTAATTGTCATACTTGAGGAAAAGTAAATGCCATACATCAAATTCCTTGTATTAAACAAACTAGATGATACAATTTCTTTAATTGTTTTTCGACAGACATAATTTACAAACACAGAAATTGTGTTCAGTGAGTCTGCCAGATCGGAGGCAATAAGGGTAACAAATCTGTTGCAGCTCAAGTCAACATGCAAAACCCGCAATGCTCTGGGTCTGCGACCAAACGACCACCCCTCATCACTGTCAAACGCTCCCTAACACACTTCTGTGAGCAGGCCTTTCTAATTGACCTGGCCGGGGTGTCCTGGAATGACATTGACCTCATCCCGTCAGTAGATGATGCCTGGCTATTCTTTAAAAGTGCCTTCCTCACCATCTTAAATAAACATGCCCCATTCAAAAAATGTAGAACTAGGAATAGATATCGGCCTTGGTTCACTCCAGACCTGTCTGCCCTTGACCAGCACAAAAACATCCTGTGGCGTTCTGCATTAGCATCGAATAGCCCCCGTGATATGCAACTTTTCAGGGAAGTTAGGAACAAATATACACAGGCAGTTAGAAAAGCTAAGGCTAGCTTTTTCAAACAGAAATTTGCATCCTGTAGTACTAACTCAAAAATGTTCTGGGACACTGTAAAGTCCATGGAGAATAAGAGCACCTCCTCCCAGCTTCCCACTGCTCTGAGGGTAGGAAACACTGTCACCACCAATAAATCCACTATAATTGAGAATTTCAATAAGCATTTCTCTATGGCTGACCATGCTTTCCACCTGGCTAACCCTAGCCTGGTCAACTGCCCGGCACCCTCCACAGCAACCCGCCAAAGCCCCCACCATTTCTCCTTCACCCAAATCCACATAGCTGATGTTCTGAAAGAGCTGCAAAATCTGGGCCCATACAAATCAGCCGGGCGAGACAATCTGGTCCCTCTCTTTCTAAAATTATCTGCCGAAATTGTTGCAACCCCTATTACTAGCCTGTTCAACCTCTCTTTCGTATCGTCCGAGATTCCCAAAGATTGGAAAGCTACCGCGGTCATCCCCCTCTTCAAAGGGGGTGACACTCTAGACCCAAACTGCTACAGACCTATATCTATCCTACCCTGTCTTTCAAAGGTCTTCGAAAGCCAAGTAAACAAATAGATTACTGACCATTTCGAATCCCACCGCACTTCTCCGCTATGCAATCTGGTTTCAGAGCTGGTCATGGGTGCACCTCAGCCACGCTCAAGGTCCTAAACGACATCATAACCGCCATCGATAAGAGACATTACTGTGCAGTCGTATTCATCGACCTGGCCAAGGCTTTCGACTCTGTCAATCACCACATTCTTATTGGCAGACTCGACAGCCTTGGTTCCGCAAATGATTGCCTCGCCTGGTTCACCAACTACTTCTCTGATAGAGTTCAGTGTGTCAAATCAGAGGGCCTGTTGTCCGGACCTCTGGCTGTCTCTATGGGGGTGCCACAGGGTTCAATCCTCGGGCAGACTCTCTTCTCTGTATACATCAATGATGTGGCTCTTGCTGCTGGTGATTCTCCGATACACCTCTACACAGACAACACCATTCTGTATACCTCTGGCCCTTCTTTGGACACTGTGTTTACAAACCTCCAGACGAGCTTCAATGCCATACAACTCCTTCCGTGGCCTCCAACTGCTCTTAAACGCAAGTAAAACTAAATGCATGCTATTCAACCGATCACTGCCCGCACCTGCTCGCCCGTCAAGCATCACTATGGACGGCCCTGACTTAGAATATGTGGACAACTACAAATACCTAGGTGTCTGGTTAGATTGTAAACTCTCCTTCCAGACTCACATTAAGCATCTCAAATCCAAAAGTAAATCTAGAATCGGCTTCCTATATCACAACAAAGCATCCTTCACTCATGCTGCCAAACATACCCTCGTAAAACTGACCATCCTACTGATCCTCAACTTCGCCGATGACATATATAAATTAGCCTCCAACACTCTACTCAACAAACTGGATGCAGTCTATCACAGTGCCATCTGTTTTGTCACCAAAGCCCCATACACTACCCACCATTGCGACCTGTACTCTCTCGTTGGTTGGCCCTCGCTTCATACTCGTCGCCAAACCCACTGGCTCCAGGTCTTCTACAAGTCTCTGCTAGGTAAAGCCCGCCTTATCTCAGCTCACTGGTCACCATAGCAGCACCCACTTGTAGCACGCACTCTAGCAGGTGTATCTCACTCGTCACCCCCAAAGCCAATTCCTCCTTTGGTCATCTTTCCTTCCAGTTCTCTGCTGTCAATGACTGGAACGAACTGCAAGAATCTCTGAAGCTGGAGACTCATATCTCCCTCACTAGCTTTAAGCACCAGCTGTCAGAGCAGCTCACAGATCGCTGCACCTGTACATAGCCAATCTGTAAACAGCCCATCTACCTACCTACCTCATCCTCATACTATATTTATGTATTTCTCTTGCTCCTTTGCACCCCAGTATCTCTACTTGCACATCTACCATTCCAGTGTTTAATTGCTATATTGCAATTACTTCTCCACCATGGCCTATTTATTGCCTTAACTCCCTTATCTTACCTCATTTGCACTCACTGTATATAGACTGTTTGTTTTCTTTGTTCTACTGTATTATTGACTGTATGTTTTGTTTATTCCATGTGTAACTCTGTGTTGTTGTATTGTGTCAAATTGCTATGTTTTATCTTGGCCAGGTCGCAGTTGCAAATGAGAACTTGTCCTCAACTGGTCTACCTGGTTAAATAAAGGTGAAATAAAATAAAAATGGGCTGGCTGGCTAGCTAGCAAATAAAGCTACACAAAATAATAGCAAAGTCAATATCAGCATGTGAAGTAGCTAATTAGCCAACCTGGTCTCAGAGCATTTCGCATTATTCTGTACGTAAATCCGAGACACTCTGTTTGGTATGGTTACTTAACCCATTTAACTAAACATCTATCCAGGGCCTTAGCATCAAAAAGGGATGAAACCGTTACACAGCAGATAGACAATTTGGTAGAGATGCTCTTTGGGATGTATTAATTGATATTAGAAGAGGTGCCCAAAAATTAAGTGGTGTAAAGTACTTAATGGAAAGATTCACCCATTTTGAATGTTATATTGTTTTTGTGCATCCCTGAGAGATGTTCTATCGATTCCCAGAGTCATTTCATGCTTTCATGTGTATCTGAGCTATTGCCTTTCAAACAGGCAGACATTTGGCTCATATGGCGCAGTACTGTGATAAAGCCGCACTCCCTACACTGAAAGTTAATAGGGATACGACTTTTAGACTGCAAAAACATCTTTCGTACATGTCAGATTTCAAAACTGGCCATTGTCATAATGTGGGAGGTTGTCTTCTGTTGAATGAGCCATTGATCATATTTTTGCAATATACCTACATCAAGAAATGTGTACTTTAACATTTCTCCTATTTGTCTGCTTCTTCAGACCAGGGTGCATTGCAGCTAACCCTTCCCCTTCCCCTAACCCTTTAACCTACATTTTAAACTTAATCCTAACCTAACCCCTAGCCTAGCTAAAATTAGCAAGCTAGCTAACATTAGCCACGAGTTAGAATAAGAACAAAAATGGATTTGTGTGCAAATACTATTTACAAGATATTTACAGATGTTCACTGCTGCAATGTGAACTTTGGGAGCATGTGGTCCTTAAACTCCTCTAGTCTAGCAATATGTCTGCCCTGAGGTCTTCCACACAACGAAGAAACAAGTGTCCCTTCCAGTGATGTGGAGCTGACCTTGGACCTGGTGCTAGTAAGATTGGTCTTCACAGAGGCGGTAATACCCTCCCTCTTCCTGGATATAGAAATCCTTTGACTTCACTGCCTTCTCAATGGTAAGGTCCCTTGCACTATAGGAACTTGACTTCCACCATTGCTGTGGTGCTAACGACATCATCTGATGCCCTCCTCTTCTGTACCCCACTTTACATACAACACCAACCAATGACTGTGATCTGAGGACCTTTATTAGCAGCGACGGAGTAATGCGCTTGGCCCTAACCACTACTCCTAAATTGCTGGCCGTCAACCTCCCTCTCCTCATGGTGTGCCAGTTGGAGTTGGTGCGCTGTCCGACTGTTGCCTGCAGAATAGCCTCATGCTGCGCCAACGACAGCGCCATGCCAGCCAGGATGCTCAGGTTCAAGGAGCCATATCACACTGAACCTGCCTTGGAGATTCCTTAGCCACTGAAGATTTTCCTCCGTGGGCTCTCGGGACACCTTGCAATGCATTTGTTTTTGTAAGAAATGTGCTATATAAATAAAGGTTGATTTGATTGATGATATTACAGCTGTAGAATATTTAATAAACAGTCACTTTCACATGAGGACAAGTGCAGCTTTTCCATAAACTTTTAATTGATAAGTTGGGATTTTATAACTTGACATATCAATCATATAGTGGGAAGGATCATATAAATCAAGACTGGGTGAATGCATATACCACCCTGAATAAATAAATACTGTGCCTTTGAAGACTTGTCTCTGGTCATGAAACTACAATAAAGGCTGGATGCCTAAACAAAGTCAATTCTGAACGTCAATAGATTTATAGATTCATTCTCCTCAATGACTACATCCTAGAGCTGAGTTATCACTCATCTACGTCTGGTATCCGGGGTAATCTAGTTAGTGATTATATAATCGATTAAGTTGCTCTTTCCTTGTAGAATGTTGACAGCAGTATAGAAAACATTGTATTGCTAAGATGCTCAAATTGAACTTAATAGCTACACTCACTGACACAGGATAAATTTAATCCCTCATGCTGGCCCTGACCAAACCAGTAAATTGCCTCTCACTATAGCTGGACTTCTCAACATGGCCAGACTTCCCTTTTAATGCTCTTATACTCATTCTTGAAAAATGCTTTAAGGTCGGAAATAGACACCAATGTCGACATACTGCGCAAATAATTATCTAGGCTAAGTAAAACCATGTATTTAAAATATACAGTGCCTTGCGAAAGTTTTCGGCCCCCTTGAACTTTGCGACCTTTTGCCACATTTCAGGCTTCAAACATAAAGATATAAAACTGTATTTTTTTGTGAAGAATCAACAACAAGTGGGACACAATCATGAAGTGGAACGACATTTATTGGATATTTCAAACTTTTTTAACAAATCAAAAACTGAAAAATTGGGCGTGAAAATTATTCAGCCCCTTTACTTTCAGTGCAGCAAACTCTCTCCAGAAGTTCAGTGAGGATCTCTGAATGATCCAATGTTGACCTAAATGACTAATGATGATAAATACAATCCACCTGTGTGTAATCAAGTCTCCGTATAAAGGCACCTGCACTGTGATAGTCTCAGAGGTCCGTTAAAAGCGCAGAGAGCATCATGAAGAACAAGGAACACACCAGGCAGGTCCGAGATACTGTTGTGAAGAAGTTTAAAGCCGGATTTGGATACAAAAAGATTTCCCAAGCTTTAAACATCCCAAGGAGCACTGTGCAAGCGATAATATTGAAATGGAAGGAGTATCAGACCACTGCAAATCTCCAAGACCTGGCCGTCCCTCTAGACTTTCAGCTCATACAAGGAGAAGACTGATCAGAGATGCAGCCAAGAGGCCCATGATCACTCTGGATGAACTGCAGAGATCTACAGCTGAGGTGGGAGACTCTGTCCATAGGACAACAATCAGTCGTATATTGCACAAATCTGGCCTTTATGGAAGAGTGGCAAGAAGAGAGCCATTTCTTAAAGATATCCATAAAAAGTGTTGTTTAAAGTTTGCCACAAGCCACCTGGGAGACACACCAAACATGTGGAAGAAGGTGCTCTGGTCAGATGAAACCAAAATTGAACTTTTTGGCAACAATGCAAAACGTTATGTTTGGCGTAAAAGCAACACAGCTCATCACCTTGAACACACCATCCCCACTGTCAAACATGGTGGTGGCAGCATCATGGTTTGGGCCTGCTTTTCTTCAGCAGGGACAGGGAAGATGGTTCAAATTTATGGGAAGATGGATGGAGCCAAATACAGGACCATTCTGGAAGAAAACCTGATGGAGTCTGCAAAAGACCTGAGACTGGGACGGAGATTTGTCTTCCAACAAGACAATGGTCCAAAACATAAAGCAAAATCTACAATGGAATGGTTCAAAAATAAACATATCCAAGTGTTAGAATGGCCAAGTCAAAGTCCAGACCTGAATCCAATTGAGAATCTGTGGAAAGAACTGAAAACTGCTGTTCACAAATGCTCTCCATCCAACCTCACTGAGCTCGAGCTGTTTTGCAAGGAGGAATGGGAAAAAATGTCAGTCTCTCGATGTGCAAAACTGATAGAGACATACCCCAAGCGACTTACAGCTGTAATCGCAGCAAAAGGTGGCGCTACAAAGTATTAACTTAAGGGGGCTGAATACTTTTGCACGCCCAATTTTTCAGTTTTTGATTTGTTAAAAAAGTTTGAAATATCCAATAAATGTCGTTCCACTTCATGATTGTGTCCCACTTGTTGATTCTTCACAAAAAAATACAGTTTTATATCTTTATGTTTGAAGCCTGAAATGTGGCAAAAGGTCGCAAAGTTCAATGGGGCCGAATACTTTCGCAAGGCACTGTATATCCCATTTTTGGCAAGCTATGAATTTCCTGAAAAGTCATGGTGTGTGCATCACCTGCGTGTGTGCCAGGGGGCTATTGCCAGCAGGTAAAATAATGATATATAACAGACTAAATAGATAGCCAATTAAAAAATGTGTGTAATTTGGCTAATTATCTCGCTAGTGTAACTATTTAGCTATTACCATTCATTAATGTAATTGTCCTGTCCGATTTCCTAAAATAACTTTGCACTGGCACTCGTGTATAACCACACATGGCCAGCCAACACACAGTTGATGAAACCAATACAGCATACTCTGATTGTAAAACCAACTCTCAAGTGCTCAAAACTGGCTAGGATTATCCTCTCTTCAATCCTGGCCATGCAATTCTGACAAAGTAAAAAAGTATTATTAGAATAGCCTAATTGACAAGTAACTCCGAAGCTGTCAAGATCTCCCCTGAACACTGAATATTTTAACCTTACAAATAGATAAACATCTTAGTTAGCTACTTCACCTACTTTAGCAATTTGATCCCTGGTTCATTGAATGAGGGATTTTTTTTTAGAAAGACATCAACGTATTTGGCTGTAATTTTAATGTTGTAAGGTGGCCAACTCTCATCCTGGAGAGTCCACAAGAGCTACTGTGTGTGCAGGCTTTTGCTCCAGCCCTGCTCGAACACACCACATTGTAAAACAAACCACACAAAAACAACAGGACCTTAATAAGCTAAATCTGGTGTGTTTTGAGCAGGGTTGGATAAAAATCCTGCACATCAAGTAGCTCTTTATGGATGGAGGGTTGAATGGCCACGTGTTTTATACAGTAGCCTATCAGTGCATTATTTTACTTTGTAGGGGGTTAATTAAGTGCCTTGCTCAAGGCCACAACGGCAGGATATATAATACATGGTATCAGAGACCAGCAGCCTTCCATTGTCAATTCAAGTGATAATAATGAAGGATATTTTGTGAAGTGGTTCCTTGTATCATACAACACAATTTTCAGTCATCTTTTGGCCCATGGTATTACAGACCTTTTTTAAATTGAGGTTTCAGACAAGTAAAAAATCTGTCCTACTTACAAGTGGCTAAAAAAGTTAACGTTAAGGTCAAAATGAAAGGAGAGTGGTTGGTAACGTGAACGTCTTCGATTCTCATCGTGGACAATTTTAGCTAATTAGCAACTTTGCAACTACTTACTACCTTTGAGCTACTTAGCATGTTAGCTAACCCTAACCCTTTAACTAACTCCTAACCTTAACCCCAACCCTTAGCCTAGCTAACGGTGGTAACAACAAATTAGCAATTAACATATCAAACGTTTTGAAATTCGTGACAAATTGTAGGAATTGCATTTCGTAACATATCAAATGGATGATGGACATGCAGAAATGGATACATACCATATGAAACGTAACATATCAAACTAAACAGTGTCTCGGATTTAATTACACAGATATACAAATTAGTTCTATCGATCTCTATGGTTGATACACAAGTTTATATTTCAGTTTACAACAGTTTCGGTTATTTCCGCTGGTCTTCGATTCCATTCGTAAACTGATACGTTTGCATCTGTTTCGGATATGTTCGGGAGCTTTCGACATGGTCGGTAACGGTCGTTGTGTTCAAATCTTCAGAGCTACTTCTGGCCTGGATACTGAAATAAGAAAGGAACTGAAGAAAGAGGGAAACAAAAAACAGTGGACGAGAGAAGGAGCCTGACAACGGAATGACGGTGCTGCAGGAACCTGTTCAGGTAAAGAAGTAGTTTGCTATACCAAGAAGAGAACTGTCACATGCAGGACGAGGAATGTATTGTGGCCTGCATGGTTACCTCCCTACCAGAAAGGTCCACTACTGCTACACCGAGGCCTGAGAAGAAATGGTTTGGCCTAGCCAGCTAGCATTCCCCGAATAGTTGCTTCGTTGTTAAAATCGGTAAACTAGTGCCTGTTATTCAATATATACCACACAGGGGTACTCTTTAGAACGGCCACTGTCAGCCAGGTATACGACATTAGATAGTGGTAGGTGCCAGCTAACTAGGTGCTCAGTCATTAGCCATATTTAGCTAGCGACATTAACTCGCTATTAGTTATGGAGCCTCAACGTTTGTTTTTAAATTATCTGGTTAATGTTAGTAATCTAGTTAGCTACTGGAAAACTAGACTAACATAACTTGCTAACTTTAGCTAATTAACGTTACTAACTTAGACTGCCAGTAAAGTGAGTTTTTCAGATAACGTTATCTAAATTAACTAAAGTTAGTTAGTTAGCTAAACATTACAGCTGATCAGATTGATGATGGTTGACATTATTTCGATGTCATTCTCCCTGCAAAATAACATTAGCTAACGCCAAAGTCGTTAAGCTAGCATCCAAGTTAGCTAGTATGTCGACCAATGTTTAAGTTATTTCAGATTGTATTGTAAATGGGTATGTTGACAGCTGAATTGAACATATTGAAAACCATTGGCTAGTTAGCTAACTACTCAGTGCTAGCTAGCTACATGGATAACTGCTGCCTGCATTGACATAGCGTTTGAACATTTGATGTAGCTAGCTACTTGCCATTTACCGTAACCTTAAACATCATCAGATCTGACATAGTTGAGGTACCGTTACTTGGACCTCAATTTGAGTTGAGGTACTTAACGTAGTAATGTAACGTCTAGCTATCCTATGGCCACAGATGTTGGTATTGATATCGAACGACGAAATAACGTTAGCTAAATGTTTGACACTTACCACGAAAAACTGAAATTCGCCTAAGCCCTAGACCAGTGAAAGCCCCCCAAAATGTAAGATAGCATTGTCTGCCCGTCGAATGTAACTAGCTAATGGTTGTTTGCTTTGTCAACATTTCATAGCCATCTAGCTAACAGCTAGCCATAAGATTGAACAGTTCGCTATAATAAGCTGCAAGCTTTCTATTCAAAGAATGTATTATCAACGCATGTGCTTATTGACTGATTAGGTCATTGATTATTAGTGAGTTGTAAAGCTTGCTGTCAGAGCCACCACCAGATCAGACAATCATAGTAGGCTGTGTGACAATATGTAGAGATGCAGATGTGTTTGTCTCCCTGTGTCTAGGCTGCTGTTTGGCATGCACTAAACCACTATGCCTACAGAGATGCCGTGTTCCTGGCCGAGAGACTATATGCTGAAGGTAATGAAATCTACCCCTCATGTCTTAAGAAGATCCTGTCCATGCTGCAGCACAGCAGAGCTCCTCCTTTTTCAGCTTAACATTACTGTGCAGACAACTGTACAGTTCCACCTGATTGTTTTAATCCACACATATACCCCTGAAAGGTTTTGACATGATGGTGGCTTGTGGGGCCTGACTGACACATGCAAAACAGGTTTTAGAACACATTGCCATTTCTTATAGAATAGCCTGTAGGCTGCTGTTGCTTTAATGTAGAACGCAAAACACTGCAGTGGGCTATTAGGCTATAGCGTCGATCAAAATAACATGTCAAGTATGAAAATTGGTCACATGCCAAAAGGAATCTCATGCTGTCAGTGCAAGTATGAAAATGTCAGCGCCAAATTAATAAAATTAATATTTATAACTCACAGTCATCTGGGATTGTGCTTTTGGTGTTTGTGTTTGTGTCAGGGTATGTATCTGTATGTTAATTTAAGCGCAAATTATGCAAATGCATATTATTTGGATGCATCTCTTATCCTCCTCACAGTGCATTCGGAGGAGGCCCTCTTTCTATTAGCCACATGCTACTATCGTTCGGGAAAGGCCTACAAGGCATACCGCCTTCTCAAGGGGCACAGCTGCACAACGCCACAATGCAAATACCTCCTCGCCAAGTGCTGTGTGGAACTGAGCAAGTAAGGATGTTATTTTGTTTCTGGTGTTTTAGGTCTCATAGCTATGACATTGTGCATGCTTTTAATGCAGAGTGTCTGGATAGCTCCCTTCTTCTGACCCCTGTATGCTCACATCAGTGGTCCGGTCCTCTTCTCTTCCCAGGCTTGCAGAGGGAGAGCAGATCCTGACAGGCGGGGTCCTGAACAAACAGAAGAGCCAGGAGGACATTGTCACAGAGTTTGGAGACTCTGCCTGTTTCACATTGTCCCTATTGGGGCAAATCTATTGGTAGGATAACCATGTTCATTACTTCATTGTTGACCAATCTAAAGCATGTTCAGGTAACATTTTCAATTGAGAGTTGATTGCTTGTGTGCTAGCTATCACATAGCAATAGCTAATGTTTTACTATGCAACTGAGTGATAGACGTTGCACCCTAGTGAAGAGGGTTGGGCGTAGCAGTGCCTTGATGTTTGTTTGTCGCGATGGACTTGTTTATTGTATCCTGAAGGAAACCTTGTTGATTCATCTTCCCGTGGTCTTGCTAATGAATTAAAGGGAGCAGAAATTGAGAATTGGAGAGGAGGCATGTCTGTGAATGATATTTGGATGTTACCTTGGTCAATTCAAATGGACTATTTGAATGCAGGAAGGGGCTGCAGCAGCCTCCTAAGCAGAGGATGTCTTTTTCTACAGAGATACTGTATTTAGAACATGATGTAAGCTCAGCCAGTGGGCTAGAATCTCCGAGCATTTAATTATCACTTAGTCATGAACATCATGTTACAATTTAGACATGCATGAACCACAATCAAAATGCTGTTGTCTCAATTTCTAAGGTTTAACCATATCAGAAATCAGACTCTAAACAACGTGGTATGCTGGTATATTTCACATTATTGCATTATTACTGTGTGATGTCAGGAAAACCAATGTAGCGATTAAGCAAAGGTAATTGGTCTGGTATCTAACATGTGTGACCGTAATACAACCATAAATGCACAGCGAGTGGTTGCTTCCTCTTATAAATTAGATTTGAGGTACAGGAACAAGCTAATCCTGACAAAGATATTAGCTGGAATGTTCTGAATTAGATTAACGTAACCAGGCGCTATGTGTTTTGTTGTGTGATTGCACGTTCGTGCCTGTCACTCAATATCGAGAAGATCATTTTCTTCTTTCTTCTGTCTGTGCAGCAAAACGGATCGTCTGGCCAAAGGTTCTGAATGTTATCAGAAGAGCCTGAGTATGAATCCTTTCCTGTGGTCTCCCTTTGAGTCCCTCTGTCAGATCGGTGAGTCAGTCAATCAGCTGGGATGGGTGGGTGGTAGGGTAGTTAGTTATATAATGCATGTTAAGATGATAGAGTACAATATGTATTTGCATTAAAAATAGTTTGATTCACTCGTCATTGTAAGACAAAAATGTGAAACTTACACTGGTCCTTATCCCATGCATGATGGCGGATCCAAATCTAATTCCCTGACCAGTGCTCAGGCTAAAATCCACTCTATTCCCTCCCCCTGTTCTTCAGCTGATTGTATTAACCTGTATCTTTGTTGTCAGGCGATCGGCCGGACCCAGAGCAGATCTTCAGACTGACGTCCCTGCAGTTCTTTAGCGGTGGGAGTGGAGCCCCTCCCCTGTTCCCGATCAGCCCTGCCCACACACCAAGCCACAACATGCCCCACCGCCAGGTGGACACAGTGCTCATGGAGACGCCCCAGGACACCTTAGTACGTCCCTTCGACTCCCATTAGGCCCATTATCAACATCCATCACTCCTGTGTTTCGATTGCACGTTGTTAGCCAATCCATGTTTATCATTTTAAAAGGCTAATTTATCATTAGAAAACCCTTTTGCAATTCTTTTAGCACAGCTGAAGACTGTTCTGATTAATGAAGCAGTAAAACTGGCCTTAGACTCGTTGAGTATCTGGAGCATCAGCATTTGTGGGTTCGATTACAGGCTCAAAATGGGTAGAAACAAATAACTTTCTTCTGAAACTCTTCAGTTTATTCTTGTTTTGAGAAATGAAGGCTATTCTATGTGAGAAATTGGCAAGAAACTGAAGATTGCGTACAATGCTGTGTACTACTCCCTTCACAGAACAGCTCAAACTGGCTCTAACCAGAATAGAAAGAGTGGGAGGCCCTGGTGCACAACTGAGCAAGAGGACAAGTACATTGGAGTGTCTAGTTTGAGACACAAATCCTCAACTGGCAGCTTCATTAAATAGTACCTGAAAAAAAACACCAGTCTCATTGTCAACAGTGAAGAGGCGACTCCGGGATACTGGCCTTCTAGGTAGAGTTCCTCTGTCCAGTGTCTGTGTTCTTTTGCCCATCTTAATCTTTTCTTTTTATTGACCAGTCTAAGATATGGCTTTTTCTTTTCTTCTAGAAGGCCAGCATCCCGGAATCGCCTCTTTACTGTTGACATTGAGACTGGTGTTTTGCGGGTCCTAATGAAGCTGCCAGTTGAGGACTTGAGGCGTCTGTTTCTCAAACTAAACACTCTAATGTACTTGTCCTCTTGCTCAGTTGTGCACCGGGGCCTCCCACTCTTCCTATTCTGGTTCGGGACAGTTTGCGCTGTTCTGTAAAGGGAGTAGTACACAACGTTGTACGAGATCTTCAGTGTCTTGCCAATTTCTCGAGTGGAATAACCTTCATTTCTCAGAACAAGAATAGACTGACAAGTTTCAGAAGAAAGTTATTTGTTTCTAGCCATTTTGAGCCTGTAATCGAACCCACAAATACTGACGCTCCAGATACTCAACTAGTCTAAAGAAGGCCAGTTTTATTGCTTCTTTAATCAGAACAACAGTTTTCCGCTGTGCTAACATAATTGCAAAAGGTTTTTCTAATGATCAATTAGCCTTTTTAAAATGATAAACTCGGATTGGCTAACACAACGTGCCGTGGAACACAGGAGTGATGGATGCTGATAATGGGCTTTTGTATGCCAATGTAGATTTTCCATAAATCTGCCGTATCCAGCTGCAATAGTCATAGTGTCTACACTGTATTGCTGATCAATTTTATGTTATTTTAATGGGGGGGAATTTGCTTTTCTTTCAAAAACAAGGACATTTCTAAGTGACCCCCAAATTTTTAACGGTAGTGTGTGTATATACACACAGCACCAGCCAAATTTGGACACCTACTCATTCAAGGGTTTTAATTTATTTTTTACTATTTTCTACATTGTAGAATAACAGTGATGACAAACTTTGAAATAACACGTGTAATAAAGTAGTAATTAAACAAATCTAAATATATTTGAGATTCTTCAATGTAGACCGCTGCGCCACTCGGGAGACCCCAGGACTTCTAATCTTTGAGTTAATCTGAAACCCGGAAAAAACTTAATGAAACCAGGTATAAAAAAAATTGAAACAGATTTTATAGGGCCCTACATTATATGGCTCATGATCTGTTGTAATTTGACATCTTTCACCAACACTAAAATTATCTACAGTAACGTTTGGCATTTAATTTTCTCGCTGTGCTGAACCGTGACCCAAAAACCGCAATATGTACTGAACTGGGGGTTTGGTGAACCGTTACACCCCTAATGAACGCTTTATGATAAATAGCACTTCACAAGCAAAGACCACAGTTCTTTCTAATAACCTGCCTATCCAAATGTGCAATGAAGAACTGACAACTGCTGTCTTGTTCCCTTTCCCTCCCCTGTAGGAATTAAACAGACTGAACCTGGAGTCTTCCAACTCAAAGTACTCGTCTCTGAACACAGACTCCACCATGTCCTACATCGACTCGTCTGTCATCTCCCCGGACACCGTAGGGCCTCTGGGTACAGGCAGCTCCCTGCTATCCAAACAAGTGCAGAACAAACCCAAGAGTGGGCGCAGTCTACTGGGGGGACCGGCAGCACTCAGCCCCCTAACACCCAGGTACTGGTGGTCTCACCCTGTACACACACACGCACAAGATGTTTTTTCTCAGTAGAGGCTCTTACATGTGTTGGGCTGTTTTATCATAAGTGGATTGACACAGGCACGCATTATTTATCTGCTCATAAGTGTCATGTGGCACTGTATTTAGAGTGTGGCGTGATTCTATGTGTGTTGAGGCACTCCCACATGTTTCCCTCTGACTACTTTTTCAGTGTCATTATGTAGGGTGTCCAAAAATGCACTTTGGTGATTAAATTTCACTTCCTTATGTTTAAAAAATACATTTTACCAAGACAAATATGATTATTCATGTTCTAAATCTTTCAGTTGGGGTCTTAACATATCAAAAAAGTAAAATTTTGTAACCTAATACATCCGTTAATAAGCACTAAGTTTTGTTGACATAGCGGTGAAGGTTCCTCATAACTTTTAAGGATTTAGCATTTTGCGGTTGTTGTCTTCAAAGTGGTTTCCGCGGATCGCAAAAAGCTAAATTAGCATGACACGAGCTGAATTGAATGTAAAAGGCTTTGAAGGTAAAAGCTTGGAACACACTCAATGCTCCATTGACATTTCACAGAGCTATGTTTGTTTTTGTGAGAAATCTTTGAAGTAGAGCGGGAATTTCACATTAATACAAAAAGTTCATACTAAAATATGGAAGCATTACATATGTCTCAAAATCAATATCTATCTTACATCTCTCTATTGTTTTATGTCCTGCGGATTTTATAAGAAAGATGATGAGTTAAACGGTGAGCCTGTCAGTTTACCTTATTAATTCTCGCACAGCATCCAGCCTAGCAGACGCAATGCTATTTTCCTGTATTTTGACCACTTCTTCTCTAGCCTCCATTGATTTAGTCATCGTACAAGGGTGAAAACTCTAACATTTGAATGGATTATGATATAGACATGAGATTTGGAGCATTGGTTTTCTTAGAGGAGTATCTGCCCAATTTAATGTTATTTTACCCATTGGTCAAAATATGCATTTTTAATTGGACACCCTACATTATAAAGGCATATGCATTGGCAGCGATCACTCCGCTAGTAATTTGTCCATGTCGTTGAAAATTGTAGTCAAGTAACATTATCTAGGTTATAATTTGATATTGTGCACCTGGCTGCAGTACATACTGGTATCTTCATTCATTCATTCATCCTCCAACTCCATTGTCCACTAGCCTGTAATTAGGGAGACTGTAATGATAACTGGCTTCAGAGGACGTCTTGATTACTGCTTTTCCTCTGTCCTCTACGACGGTTTTGTTCTGTGAGGGCTTTTCTACTTGCGTTAAAGGCTTCTCTGGTACTGCAATTGGATGTAAATGGCCTTCATGGGGACTTCTGGATGATAGGTTAAATTATACAGAGCTGAATAAGTCAACAATGTAGATGAGATATACTGAGAATCCATTTGAATGATCTTATTCCCAGTTTTGGAATCTTGCCCCTGGAGCCCAGCCCAGGGGACCCCTTGTATCTGCAGAACTACTCTCACAGTGGCTCAGGGATGGAGCCACCCCCTCCCGGAGTCCCACCAAAGAAGGTACGCACGTGTCATCCCTATATTGAAGACAACACGCCAACTGCTATGTGGCTCTCCTATTTGGAGTGTTGATCGAAGAGCAACACACTGTGTGTAAAAATTGTCCTATGCATGCTGAATAGAAAACATTTCAACTTCAGAGGAGATTCCTTTAATTTCAGTGATGGATTGGATTGGAATGGAGGTCAAAGATGTTTTGTTCGAATTTTTTTAAATGTATTTTTAAACAGCTTTGTTCCCACTTTTCCCTCTTCAGTCTGTAGCGAGAATCAGCCAGCCGGGGACAAAGTCGGTGTTTGCACAGAGTGGCAACAGCAGGGAGATCATCCCTATCTCCTTCAACCAGACTCAGACCACTGCCCCCCCACAGACCAGGTATGTGCTCTTTACAAGGCCCATATGGACCCATGTTTACAGTATGGAAATGCAGAGATATTGCCAAAAAAGACAGCTGTCCTCACAATACTTGTTTATTTTCAGTGAGAATTCATGCAGGGTGAAATTTATGTAATGTTATGAAATTGTGATCCATACTTGTTTTGAGTCAATTGTTGTGCTTTAAACTTGAAACACTGCAGCATTTTTGCTTGGTCAACATGTCACTCATAGCATTGGTGTTCTCTGTGTCTAAGTATGAAGTCCTGATGACCATTGTTGTGCTCTGTTTGTCTGTGCCTACTGTAGTACTACGCCTCAAGTGCTGAGCCCCACAATTGCTGCTCCCCCCAACGTGCAGCCCAGACGGAGCTCCAGACTCTTCACCAGTGCCAGCTCTACTGCCAAGGTAACATAAAGACTCGGCGTTTGAGTGGATTTTTCCTTTAAACATATAACCAAATACTGGAATTGAGATGGACAGTAGGATTTGTGGTGCATCTTTTGAACCAGAAAAACAAAAACATCAGTTTGCTCTCAAGTCTAGCATTTTAAGTAGTGTTATGATATTTATGAGCAGAGGTTGCATTTTATATGTATTATTTTGTTCTATATAGAATAGAGGTTGGCACTGGGCTGTGCTGCTGAGATTCTTGGCAAAGATGTTATTTTTCCTATTACCAAATATCAAGGGGGGGCAGACATGGTTCTGATGTTAGCAGAGGTCTTTGAAATGCTAAACACAAACAAACATTCCTCAACAGGAGAATAGCAAGAAGCTGAAAATGAAGTTCCCCACCAAAATCCCCAACCGGAAGACCAAGTCAAAAATGGGCAAGGGAGGCATCACCCCATCCAACCTGAACGAGAGCATTGAGATCCTCAAGCTGGACTCGTCCATGACAGACGGGAAAGTCAGTATGGGCTCTCCTCAGTTCCAGGCCTTCAGTCTGCAGAAGGCTGCTGCAGGTGAGCTGGGACACTGTTAGAATCAACTCTCACACTTTGACTTTCAGTCTTCTTTGCCTAACCATATCAAGATGTAGGGATACACTGCCATTAAAAACACATTATGTCAAAGTAATGCAGTAGTTTTGACGTTTTTTATTAAGTTGCTGTTATAATTGTACTACATTT
Source organism: Oncorhynchus masou masou (assembly GCF_036934945.1). Taxonomy (NCBI): domain Eukaryota; kingdom Metazoa; phylum Chordata; class Actinopteri; order Salmoniformes; family Salmonidae; genus Oncorhynchus; species Oncorhynchus masou. The sequence goes on along the minus strand of NC_088226.1, from coordinate 20,192,754 downwards.
CTATAGTCTTATTAGCCACCTTGTCATACAATATCCTTACAAAGATGCCATCACAAGTCCTTATCTCCAAACCCCTCTTTTCCCTCTGTGTTCCAGATGGCCTGATGTCGCTGATGCGAGACATCGGCCGGGGGTACCTGGCCCTCTGCTCTTACAATTGTAAGGAGGCTATCAGCATCCTGAGCCAGCTGCCCTCCCATCACTACAATACAGGGTGGGTCCTGGGACAGATCGGCAGGGCCCACTTTGAACTGGCCGAATACATGCAGGTAAGGGAGAGCCTTCTTTTGCTAGGTTCATCTTTCATACATAAAACAGGGATTGTGGGCATCTGAAGCTAGATGTGCTCCTGTCCTTACTACAATTCCACATGGTTAAGACTGTCAAATGGATGCAAAGAGTGGTCGAGGGCTGTGCATGGTGGCTTTTGCTACTTCTCAATGGCTCGATTAGAAACCTTTCTCACTATTCGCCTCCTGTCCCCTCCCTGCAGGCGGAGAGGATCTTCTCAGAGGTGCGGCGCATCGAGAGCTACCGGGTGGAGGGCATGGAGATTTACTCCACCACCCTTTGGCACTTGCAGAAGGACGTGGCCCTGTCGGCCCTGTCCAAAGACCTCACCGACATGGACAAGAATTCACCAGAGGTACGTAGTTAACTAACACACTGGGACAAACAGTTGCATGTACCGTATCCACATGTCCTGGACTAAAAATTATGTTCAATTGAGACTTTTCCATTGGGAAATGCTTACAAGTGATTCTGTCTTGGAGTATGATTGCGTTAATTTAAAAGATCCATATTTTTGCTCCTTCTGCTCCTCTTCTATTCCTTCCCTCTTCCCTAACTCTCTCTCTCTCTCTTTGTCCCCTTAGGCATGGTGCGTGGCTGGTAACTGTTTCAGTCTGCAGAGGGAGCATGACATTGCCATTAAGTTCTTCCAGCGTGCCATCCAGGTGAACCCGGGCTTTGCCTACGCCTACACGTTGCTAGGCCATGAGTTTGTCCTCACAGAGGAGCTGGAGAAGGCTCTGGCCTGCTTCCGTAATGCCATCAGAGTCAACACACGCCACTACAATGCCTGGTAAGTTAGTGCACAACCTTGGAGTGATAGTGGATGTGACAAAATCTGAATTATAATCGTAATAGATGTGAAAATGCTCTATTATGGTTGAGAATGAAACGACTGAACAAATGAACAACGAAACAGCACAGCAAGTAATTGAAAGAAATAGGTTTTGATTATGTTTTTACTGGTAATTGGGACATGCGTAAATACCAACAAAATAACTTTTTGGTTTTCGTGTGTGTGTTTTAACTAGCTGTACTAAATTGCTTAAAAGGCCGCTAAAATTGTAAATGTCAGTATCGGGTTTTTTGGCAAGGAAAATATTGGATATCTATCGGCCAAAAAATGTCATATCGGTGCCTCCATATAATTGGTAATCCCAAAAATATCAGGTTTTAAAATCACAGCTGGCCTGTTACATTGTTTGCTGCCTCCATTCGGGATGCATCGTTTCAGTTTCAATGACTCAATATAAAAACAGATGAATGTAACTAAGATTTGGAATGTCAATACAATCAAACTAGCAAGGGAATGATCACACGTCCATCATAATGTGGCTAATAGGCTAGCATATCTATTTATGTAGCAAGCTAAAAACATGGAGCCTAATGCTAGCTCGCTAGGATGTCATGCCATTGGAGGAGTGAGTAAGTGACCCCCCCCTCCCCTCATTGTTTTTCGGGTGGCTATACAAAGTTAGAGATGCAGGTGTCATTTGGTTAGCTAGCAAGAACTTGAATGACTGTTATACAGTTAGCCAGAATGAATTTGCGAATGCAAGAGATATGCTATCTACTCTAATTTCAGAGTACTCTCGTCTGAGTATGCCAGAGCGCAGAACAACTGATGAATTTACAAACGCACAACTGAATATGACCGGTGTCAGTAAACATAGGCAAAAAAAAGTAATAGTTAGTCAAGAATGCTCTAGATAACATGTAACCAGCTCTTCTACGGCAAGTAAAATGGTCAGAGTGAGGTGTTCTCACATTTGTGTCTGGAAGTAGCTAGTTAGCAAACTAGCCAACTTTAGCCAGTTAGCTTAGGTGCTTGGTTGGGACAACCATGCATTGGCAGGCAAGCTGCAGAAGGACAAGGCTATAATTCCCCATTGTTTAGCTGAAAAAGTTTGAGAGTGTTTATCTAATGTTCCTTCGTTAGATTTGATCTCCTCTTGCTCTGGCTAGCATTAGTTGTTGGTCTTGTTGATGTGCATAACTGAGGGAGAGAGCCTACCTTTTCATGGTTGTTTGATCAATAGAAATAAAGTTCCCAAATGTAAGAGGACTCCTGTGTCGTTTACATATTTGCAGAAATCCATTCGGATGTATTTTGTGGCTTTTGGCGAATGCGTTCTAATGATCTAAGGTTGTGCTGTTACAACTGCCTTTAAACACAGTCCCGTTCAAAGTGAATGATTGCAGGCCCATGTAGCAAATGGCATGTTTATAGAAAGGTCTACTGTAGCTCTGATTGGTTATAGCGCACCAGTCTGTGTAGATTCCGGTCCTGGACAAGACATTTTTATTAACTGCAAGGACTATTTATTAATTGTCCAAATGCACGGCCGCTTTCCCACTTTATATTGCTATAGAATTTACACAAATGCCTTTAGTATACGTAATTCCCAAACATTCTAAGAATTTATAAAACGTGAAAATGACCAGTGTTTGCTTGTCAGAATTTAAGTGTCATTCTTCCTAGTGTGTATATGAACAGAGTTGTATACGATTTTATGTCGCTAAATTGCTGTCAATTCCACTTTAAATGCAACACTGTTTCTCACACAAATTATTTTCAAAGAGTTGGCTAAGATAACACCTACTGCAGCCGCAGCAAACTAGCCGTTTAAAAAAGCTAGCTAGCTAGACCGTGGGAAAACTACTGCTCGCTATTGCGCAGAAGTGCAGACGTTTCTGTATGTTTTTGTAAAAAACAGTCCCACTCATTAAGTCAATGTGATTGGTTGATTTCATTGTCACTACAAAAATCTTCCCTATTACAGTTGAATAGCAGAAGCCTTTTTCTAACTTCTGATGGTCTAGCCAATGGCTGACTTAGCTAGGTAGATTTACTTCCCCAGAGACCAGCAAAGAAATCCTGATTTGGATAAGTTTTTCCTCTGCAGCGTTAACCCATTTTCTTTCCAACAAAAACTGAAGAGATTAAATCAAACTCCATTGAAAATAATAGAATTAGCATTATTATAATCATAATTGTATAAATCTGTAGAAGGCCCATTGTTCCCCACTGTGTTTGTGTTAGTAATTATTTTTAGATTGGCTCTATTTTTCCCCAGTATGCATTTTTTTTTCCCACTATTCTGAATATCTAAAGAATCCATATGTTCTGAAATATGAACACAGAAATACTGGACATTTTGAACTCTTATGGTGGGGATTTGACAAAATTACAGTCATGGTCTTGAATTGGACTCTTGTCTTGACTATGTCTCGGTCCCTTTGTCCCCCTCCCAGTCTCGACTCGGTCTCGCTTAACACAGCACTGTATTACCTTAATGCAGATTAATAATCTGAAGTCTCAGTAAGGAATTAAAGCTAAAATGTTGTGTTTTGATGTTGGTGAATAATTCAGGATTATGGGAGAAACTTGTTCTCATCTCTCTTTCTATCCCTCCATCTCCAGGTATGGCTTGGGGATGATCTACTATAAGCAGGAGAAATTCAACCTGGCAGAGATTCACTTCAAGAAGGCACTTAGCATCAACCCTCAGAGTTCTGTGCTCCTCTGCCACATCGGAGTGGTGAGTGGCCCGCTACACTCAGTCTCTTTCAGCTCACTCAGTCTGTCAGAGCACTTCAAGACATTGCATGCTGATTTTTTAAATATTTTTAACCATCTTTGTTTTAGAAAACTACTTTATAAATCATATGTATTATTGTTACTATTTTCAAAGCCTGTAGTATTTTACATTTGGTACTTGAGTCATATTTCTCCAATGTTCTTTATGGCACTAACTAACGTGCTCCATGTTTCCTGTTTCCACACAGGTTCAGCATGCACTGAAGAAGTCTGACCATGCTTTAGAAACCCTGAATAGAGCGATCAACATAGACCCCAAGAACCCTCTATGCAAATTCCACAGGGCCTCCATCCTCTTCGCTAATGAAAAGTACAAGGTAGGTCCATATGGCTTTTCACAAGCGAACACTGACTAACCTACTTTTCATCACAATTCCTCTTCTTCTGTATTAATATTATCATTGTTCACTGTATTTTCTATTGGTTAAGTCTAAGCAAACAGTTTTTTTGTGATCCCTATTCAGGCGGCTCTTCAAGAGTTGGAAGAGCTGAAACAAATAGTGCCCAAAGAGTCCCTTGTTTACTTTTTAATAGGAAAGGTAAGCAAATGTAAACTTATTTTCTTTGTGGGGATTACGAGGAAAGGAGCTGACCATAAGTGAGGAATTTACGGTCACTTTGATATTCGTACTCAATAATAGACCACTTTACACTCACCTCTCAAATCTCATATAGTCTGACTTTGTGCAATACACTAAATACCTATGAGATGTTTATGACATCAAATTTTATGTCACATGCGCCGAATATAACAGGTGTAGTGTAGACTTTACCGTGAAATGCTTACTTACGAGCCCTTAACCAACAATGCAGAGTTTTTACAAAGTAAGAAACATTTGCTAAATAAACTAAAGGAGAAATAGTAACCCAATAAAATAACAATGAGACTATATACAAAATGTACTGGTACCGAGTCAATGTGCAGGGGTACGGGTAAGTTGAGGTAATTGTGGGGATTTAGTGACATATTTCCTAGTTTACGAATGTATTCATATGGATGGTGTGTCCTGCTCTAATCATATGCTTTCTTCCCTATTGCTCCCCTCAGGTGTATAAGAAGCTGGGCCAGACCCACTTGGCATTGATGAATTTCTCCTGGGCAATGGACCTGGATCCCAAAGGAGCCAACAATCAGATCAAAGAGGCCATAGACAAGAGGTACCTCCCTGACGACGAGGAGCCTGTCACTGAGGACTACCCCTATGACTCAGGTACAACCACTGTGGCTGCCATGACCAACTGACACATGGCTTTGACCATTTAGTTCCCTGTTAATGATGGCAATGACCTGTACATTTGTTATGAGTTGAAAAATATTTGACAGCCTTAAAATTAAACATTGAGTACTAGTAGTAAATAATTGAGTCAATATACAGTGCCTTGCTAAAGTATTCGGCCCCTTGAACTTTGCGACCTTTTGACACATTTCAGGCTTCAAACATAAAGATATAAAACTGTATTTTTTGTGAAGAATCAACAACAAGTGTGACACAATCATGAAGTGGAACGACATTTATTGGATATTTCAAATTTTTTTAACAAATCAAAAACTGAAAAATTGGGCGTGCAAAATTATTCAGCCCCCTTAAGTTAATACTTTGTAGCGCCACCTTTTGCTGCGATTACAGCTGTAAGTCGCTTGGGGTATGTCTATCAGTTTTGCACATCGAGAGACTGAAATTTTTTTCCCATTCCTCCTTGCAAAACAGCTCGAGCTCAGTGAGGTTGGATGGAGAGCATTTGTGAACAGCAGTTTTCAGTTCTTTCCACAGATTCTCAATTGGATTCAGGTCTGGACTTTGACTTGGCCATTCTAACACTTGGATATGTTTATTTTTGAACCATTCCATTGTAGATTTTGCTTTATGTTTTGGATCATTGTCTTGTTGGAAGACAAATCTCCGTCCCAGTCTCAGGTCTTTTGCAGACTCCATCAGGTTTTCTTCCAGAATTGTCCTGTATTTGTCTCCATCCATCTTCCCATCAATTTTAACCATCTTCCCTGTCCCTTCTGAAGAAAAGCAGGCCCAAACCATGATGCTGCCACCACCATGTTTGACAGTGGGGATGAGGTGTTCAAGGTGATGAGCTGTGTTGCTTTTACGCCAAACATAACGTTTTGCATTGTTGCCAAAAAGTTCAATTTTGTTTTCATCTGACCAGAGCACCTTCTTCCACATGTTTGGTGTGTCTCCCAGGTGGCTTGTGGCAAACTTTAAACGACACTTTTTATGGATATCTTTAAGAAATGGCTTTCTTCTTGCCACTCTTCCATAAAGGCCAGATTTGTGCAATATACGACTGATTGTTGTCCTATGGAAAGAGTCTCCCACCTCAGCTGTAGATCTCTGCAGTTCATCCAGAGTGATCATGGGCCTCTTGGCTGCATCTCTGACCAGTCTTCTCCTTGTATGAGCTGAAAGTTTAGAGGGACGGCCAGGTCTTGGAGATTTGCAGTGGTCTGATACTCCTTCCATTTCAATATTATCGCTTGCACAGTGCTCCTTGGGATGTTTAAAGCTTGGGAAATCTTTTTGTATCCAAATCCGGCTTTAAACTTCTTCACAACAGTATCTCGGACCTGCCTGGTGTGTTCCTTGTTCTTCATGATGCTCTCTGCGCTTTTAACGGACCTCTGAGACTATCACAGTACAGGTGCATTTATACGGAGACTTGATTACACACAAGTGGATTGTATTTATCATCATTAGTCATTTAGGTCAACATTGGATCATTCAGAGATCCTCACTGAACTTCTGGAGAGAGTTTGCTGCACTGAAAGTAAAGGGGCTGAATAATTTTGCATGCCCAATTTTTTTGCACGTTTTGATTTGTTAAAAAGTTAAAAATATCCAATAAATGTCGTTCCACTTCATGATTGTGTCCCACTTGTTGTTGATTCTTAACAAAAAATACAGT